>NC_069499.1:991653598-992011098 GCF_027579735.1 Bombina bombina | reverse complement strand
TTTTAAAATGTTGCAGCTAAACATGTTAAACTTGAATATGCTTTCATTACGTCTTATTAGCTGTGTAATACTACTGTATTTTTTCTTTTTTTTTGTAATTCCCCGCACAGATCACTAATTTGATGTGCTCTCTAGCCAGCTGTAGAACATGTGCAGAGGCAGTTAGTTATTCAGCTTCCAGACATCTCTGGCTCTAATAGTACTAGCTGTGTACAATAGCAACAACGTTTTCCATCATAAAATGGCAGATATAAAATATAGGGACACAAATGAAGCAGAAGCTGCCTCCCATCTCCTGCTCTGCAGTAGATTAATTTTCCTGAATAGGGTTACCTCGGCAACAAACTAGTGTCTGCAGTTGGTATACAGCGGAAACATGCACTCTTCTCACTGCTCCCTGGCAAAGATGCCTTAGCGGCCTAAACTAGCTTGCCAAGAAGCAGTGTAAGTTTCAGCTGCCAAACCACTGCAGAGACTTGTTGCCAAGGTAACCCTTTTCACGAATAACCTGCTAGAGAGGAGTAGGTCTGTCAGGGGCAGAAAGGGAGCTAGTGCTTTTTTGGTGTCATTGCACTTTCTGCTAATGTAAGATAGAATACTGTTTTATTTCTATGCTTTGTGTAGTATACTGTCCACAACTAGTACCATTACAGCCAGGTGTGTCTGGTTGCTGGCTACAGGTCTCTGCACGTGTACTACATACAGCTGGATATGGGAAGTAGGTAATTAGGGAGCTTTGTGAGTGAGGAACAATACAGTAGTGTCACCTAGCTCATTACAGGAAATGAAAACACACACACAATTTTAAACCATGTTGACTGCAAAATTGTTACATGGTATTTTTTCTTTCTTGAAACATTGTACTTTGCTTTCTGATTGTCTCTTTAAAGGGATACTGAACCCACATTTTTTTATTTCATGATTCAGATAGAGCATGCAATTTTAAGCAACTTTTTAATTTACTCTTGCTTTCAATTTTTCTTCATTCTCTTGGTATCTTTTTATTTAAAAAAAGCAGAAATGTAACCTTACGAGCCGGCCCATCTTTGGTTCAGCACCTAGTTTGTACTTGCTGATTGGTGGCTAAATGGTATTCATCAATTGGCAAGCGCTATCCAGGGTCTGAACCAAAAATGGGCTTACTCCTGCTTTTTCAAATAAAGAAAGCAAGAAAATGAAAAAAATTGGGTTCAGTGTCCCTTTAACTTGCAATGTAAGAGCAGTAATTCTCAACCAGGGTTTTAAGATGTGTGTGTATATGTGTGTGGTGTGTGATTATATACACAGTAGATTGATAAATGGAGACAGAGAGAGAGAGCGATACTATTTCATTCAATCCCAGATTATATTTTTTACAGTAACCTCCTAAAAGTAAAAGTAAATTAAAATAATTGTAAAAAACAAACCTTATTTACCCCTCTCTTACCTATATGACACCTCAAACAATACCATCATGTATTTATCCATAGTGCCACTCTCCCCTTATCCTTTACTCCAGCATAATTTTGATTTTACAAAAGGATACATCAGTTGATGATGTACTTTACTTGCCAGTATTTTTAAATATGTTTCAAGTCTTACCCTTTGTTCAGAGAGAAAAATGGGCATTAAACTAAAATCGTTATTCTGATCTGACTATTTAAATGTGGGGTAATATAGGATGGTTGCACAATGCCTTTGCAAGGGTTAGAGCAGGCACTTTTAAGCAACTTTCTAATTTACTCCTATTAATTTTTCTCTGTTCTCTTAGTATCTTTATTTGAAAAGCAGTAATGTAAGCTTAGGAGCCTGTCCTAAATTTAGCCACCAATTAGCAAGCGCTACCCAAGATGCTGAACAAAAAAAAATGTGCTGACTCCTAAGCTTACATTATTTGCCTATATATATTGATTTAGTTTACCATCTTTTTGTATTTCATTGTAAGGCTTGATATGCCAGACATGCAATCAATATATCACGGGCATTACATACATTTTAAAAATACTTCAGAAACGTTGCTAGACAAGAAGATGAAGCAACCCTGCAGTAGAAGATGGGTTTGAAAAGCCTCAAATCTAATCTGTTTTACTGTAAAAAAAAATGTTCCTTAGCAAACCTCTAAGTAATTACACATTTATTCTTCTATGTTTATTCTCTGTTTGTAATCTGATATTTTTATGCTATTTCTATGTTCGCTTTTTCATACCACAACAGCCCATCACCATTTTGCCCTTCTTTTAGACTCTTCTGGAGTGAGCGCAAAATAACAAAGGCTCGAGAGTGGTTTCACCGAACTGTAAAGATAGATTCAGATCTCGGAGATGCTTGGGCTACATTCTACAAATTTGAGCTTCAACATGGCACTGAGGTAATTTGGTTGTGTGTTATCAGAGCTATTTTTCTACTTCTGTGTGTTGTAGCATTTTACTAGGTTTCACAAAATGTATTTCTGTCCAATCACTTAGGAACAACACGAGGAGATCAGGAAACGATGTGAGAATGCAGAACCTCGTCACGGTGAGCTGTGGTGCCAGGGATCTAAGGACATAATGAACTGGCAGAAGAAGATTGGTGAAATTCTTACCTTGGTGGCCGCCCAGGTCAAGAACGCCTTCTGAGTCACCTCGCCTGTCCTCTGACACTCTCATTTTAGAATATGTATATATTTTTTACTTCTTAAGTTACCCCTATACTATGAAGTATCTCACATCGGGTCAAGCAGGAATGGTCCGTCTGTTTTATGACTTGGAGCCCAGGGTATTATTTTGGATTTTCTGTGAAAATTCTACATAGTTTAACTGCTATGTGCAAAAAAATAAAAAGACTGGGAAAAATAAACAGTTTGTAAAACAGGCTGTTGTGCTGCAGGACTTATTTGAAAGAGTGTAATGCAGTTGGTGTAAAGCAAAACTTTGCTGGTGACCAACATTTCATCTCTGACACTTTGCTCAGCATCATGAACTTTACTGCAGTACATTGATACTTTTATAGGTTTTGTTTTTTTTGGCTTATTTTAAACGTGATATTGTGATGTGACTATAGCAAATACAGAGCTTTATGTATGTGCCTTGTATGTGTCATTTCTTGAGCTTTGGTGTAGGTAGTAAAGCAGAATAAATGTGTGTGTATTTTTTTTTTTCACCCTTGCCTTTCAGGATGCAATCAGAATGGAATTTTGTCTCATGCCTCTGCTTTGTATTTATAGACAGTTTCATCAGTTTGCAGTCCATGTAAAGGGCTCACTGACAGACAAAGCATATTTAATACATCAATCGTTTGAAAAGGGCAGGGGTCTGAACAGTGGCAATGCAAGTCTAAAGGGTGTAGGGCAGATGTTTTGAGCCATCTGTCATTAAAGGGATATGAAACACAACATTTTTTTCTTTCATGATTTAGATAGAGCATGGAATTGTAAACAACTTTCTAATTTACCTTATCAAATTTTCTTTGTTATCTTAGTATAGTTTGCTTAAAAACAGGGATGTAAGCTCAGGAGCAGCAATACACTACTTGGAGCTAGCTGCTGATTGGTGACTGCACATACATTCCTCTTTTTCATTGGTTCACCAGATGTGGTCAGCTAGCTCCTAGTAGTGCATTGCTGATCCTTCACCAAAGGATACCAAAAGAAATACACAAATTTGATAATAGAAGTAAATTGAAAAGTTGTATAAAATCAAATGCTCTATCTAAATCATAAAAGAAAAAAAATTGGGTTTCATGTCCCTTTTAAGGTAAACATTACCTTCAGAGCATGCATTTCCTATGATTTCCACAAGGTGGTGCCATGAAACGGCAGATCCATGATGTGTTAGACTTTATTGTGTGCATGGGGTACAGTTTGGATTGCAGGGGTTGTAGGAACTGTGGAATGTCTATAAATTTATATTCTCCAGATTTCTTTTTGTTGTCTTCATCCTGAGTAACCACTGTGGCCTTGTGTAACCCCTTCATGCTAGGCTGTAAACTCCATCGTTTTCATACAGAGCAGTACTGGCACTTAACCCCTTCTTTGTTTACATTAGGGATTGTTCGGCTATGCAGTAACATTATCCTGTTCTAGTTAAAAAGCAGCTGGTTAGAAACTATTGTCTTGCTTTTTTCAAGCAGGTTATAGTTGTGCTAAGCATGTTTTCATTGAGTAGGGCCTGATTATCTAAAGCTCTCTGTCTTAGAGAGATTATTTTAAATATCTTGTCAGTACTGTGAGGTGAAGACGCATTTTAGCTTTAGAGCGATTTGTCACTATGTAGGATTCTAGATGTGAAGGGGAGACCCCTACATTACTGTATAAAGCTTTTTTTTTTTTTTAAAAAAGAAAGATTTTTGTTGCTTTTTCTCCATGCCATTGAGTTTCTGATCATCAGGTTAGGGTTGCTCTGGCTTGTGTGATAAGTGTGTGGCCATTAATGTGAGAAGATAGATACATAATTTAGTTTGATAGATTAGCTATATATTTTTGCCTTCCATGACTGAGAAAACACTTCAGCAGTAGCCCAATTTGCTTCTGCCCCACCTCTTATAGGGGATAGAGGGAAGGTAAGTCATTGGCTGCCAGTGACCAAATGTGGAAGAAATGAGTCCTTAGAGGAGGGGACATCTAGGGAAGGAAGGAGGAAACAGAGGCGGTGAGCTCATAAAGTGAGAAAAACAAGAGGAAAAAGCGCTAAAAATAGTAATTAGATGGGTAAGGCAATAACCTTCACTGACAGCACCATTGGTGTCTAGTAGGTCAGAGGAGGTGACATCAGGGGGCAGCAAGGAGAGAGGTGAAATCAGGGTATGGTGATGGGGGGGATTCATAAAGATCACCTGCATCACTGTTCTGTGTGTCTGTATATATAGGGCTGCTTGCTCTTACCAGTTCTTGCAGTGCTTGTTTATAACTTTTCCTGCCAGAGTGATAACCTTCCTTAGCAGAGGATATGTTGCACATGTGTGAATATAAGGGCATGGTCTGCATTTAGACTTAGGAGGACCATCAGTATACCACACCCAACTAGTTTTGTAAAACAACTTTCACTGGGGCCTTACTGGGGCCTTCCTGATCTGTCTTTAAACAAACTCTTCACCCTGTTGCAGTATCAGTCATGAATGTGCATAAAAGCAAGTCAGTAGCTGTCAATTTCACAGGGAATCCAAACAAGTATTTTTGTTTTTCTGCTGACATTGTCCTGTTAGAGAGCAATTCTGAAGCATTGTGCCATATGTTTATAAAGATGGATCCGATGTCCTTTCTCTCTATACAACTCTGTGATTTTTATGTCCCCCCCCCCTCCCCTTCAATTATGTGTCCTTGTTGTTATCCTGTTTTATCTAGAGCACCATAAAATAGCATCATGCAAAGAGATTAGCAGATCTGTACTGGGTTAATATTTACTTAAAGGGACACTGAACCCAAATTTTTTTTCTTTCGGGATTCAGATAGAGCATGCAATTTTAAGCAACTTACTAATTTACTCCTATTATCAAATTTTCTTCATTCTCTTGGTATCTTTATTTGAAAAGCAAAAAATGTAAGTTTAGATGCCGGCCCATTTTTGTGAACAACATGGGTTGTTCTTGCTGATTGGTGGATACATTCTCCCACCAATAAACAAGTGATGTCCAGGGTCTGAACCAGAAATTGGCTGGCTCCTTAGCTTGGATGCCTTCTTTATCAAATAAAGGTAGCAAGAGAACGAAGAAAAATTTATATTAGGAGTAAATTGGAAAGTTGCTTAAAATTGCATGCTCTATCTGAATCACGAAAGAAAAAAATTGGGTTTAGTGTCCCTTTAATAGAATGATGGAAAAAATGACAAAGGGGTCTATAGATTCTAAAAGCATTACAACTGTGTGCCATGTATTGTCCTTTGTCACTAATTGTAGTTCTAGTATTAGTTTAGGAGCTTTAAAAATATGGGTAAATTCTTTTAAGGGGCATAGTGGGCATTGATACATTTTCATTCTTGAATGGAGAATATTCTTGTATTAACAAAATGCTTTTAGTAAAATCTATCATTGTTTCAGCAGCATGTCTCAGACACACAGCACCTGTATATAGTGCAGCCACAACTCAAGGCAAGGTGAAATCTTGTGCATGGGGGGTGTAAGATATTGCAGGATATTTGTGTATGCCACTGGAACAGTCATGGCTTCTACTAGAAGTAGTTTTGCTAATATAAGTACATTGCACAATATATATATATATACTGAAATGCATTTGTCTAAGCTTTTTAATAATTATGTCTATTTGACCTCTCCTGACCCTATGTTTTTCTTTGGATCCCATTAAATACAAGAATTTGTGAGGCTGGATAAACTGATACTGAATTTTACCCAGTGTCTCTGCAAACAAGTTTGTTGAGAGCAAAGTCTGAACTTGACCTTGAAAGAAATCTGCAGTTGCAAAAGAGATTGTGCTTTTTTTTTTTATTTTTCTTTATGTGGACAATAAGTCTAGATACATTACAACAATGTCCTTAAAGGGACATGAAACCCAATTTTTTTTTTTTTTTTTTGTTTAAATACAGCATAGACAAGTTTAAAAATTAGACCAAGGAAAAAACCTGCAGCATTAAAACAGAGAAACAAAAACAGATAAAGGGCATCGTCTCCTGAGATTATCTGAGCTAACACGATTGTCGGTGGGGATCAGTGAGCTGGACCACTGCTTAAAAGTTCCAGCCCGCTTCGTTAGCACCATTGGGTGCGCAACGTTTGTGAGAATTATTTCAGCTTATCATACCAACATCCTCTGTGTCGGTGGTACTAGGCCATTGTGGCGCCTCTGTTTGTTCTTTATTGAAAAGCATACCTAGGTAGTCTCAGGAGCACTATTGGGAGCTAGCTGCTAATTGGTGGCTGCATGTGTACTTCTTTTTGTCATTAGCTCTTCTGATGTGTCCAAGTAGTGCATTGCTGCTTTCTCAAAAAAGGATACAAAGAGAATGAAGCAAATTTAATAATAGAAATACATGAAGTTTTTTTAAATTGTATGCTCTAGCTAAAAGTTTGTGTTTCATGTTCCTTTAACTGGTTTATAGACAAACTAACCTGATTGCATCACAGAAACTGAATTGCGCACATTAGAATTAAAGCAAATGCACTGCTATTTACCTCATTGATTTTGCTTAAAGGGAAATTGAAGTAAAAAAATATTTTCTGCTACCTATCATTATTTCAAACAAACTTTTCGAATGAGCTATTAACAATTACAACGTTGAATTATGAATTAATTTAAATAGTTTACGTTATCAGAAAAACTTAGCTTTTTTTTTTAACTTTTCATATTATTTTTACAAATTATCTTAATACATTCTTTTTTTTCTCAACTCCAGTCCTTAGGACCCTTAACAGGCCAGATATTTATTTAATCTGTGCTCTAGTTAAGATATAATGATCAGCTGATCAGTAAACCATGGTTACTAACCTACTCTTACCCTTCAGAAGATCTTACCGTATCTGCATCGCAGTCCTCTTTAGCGCTGCATTATTTTTTTAAATTGCGTCACAGCCTCTGTAATCACATTAATTCCTACATTCAAAAATGTAAAAGGTTGTCCAACTGAGAATTCCAGCTATAATAAAAAGGTCATGTATTTAAAACCATTTAAAAGGAAAGCAAAATGTCTTACAAAATAAAGTTATGTTCAAACCTCACCCAAAATGCAAATGTCATATAATGCAGAGAGCATTTCTGGGTATGAATCCTGGAGGAAATAAGGACTACTGAGTTTTCTTATCGTATAACCCAAATAATCTACCCTGAATCATGAACAGCAATAGTAGAATATTAAGTTAAGTAAAAACAACTGAAGTCAAAAGAAAGTGGCAGATGGGGGGAAACAGGCTCTAGTAGTTGCTGTTTGTACTGGTTACTAGATCTTGTAAAAAATTGTATGGCACCAACGAAGCTAAAGTCACATACAAAAAATATTTGCAACTTATTAGTTCTGTGTTTCTCAACTGCAGTCCTCAAGTACCCCCCACAGGCCAGGTTTTCGTTATAGCTGAACTAGAGCACATGTGAAATAATCAGCTTATCAGTAACCATGGTTACTAACTTTCTCACCCATCAGCTGTTTACTTCACCTGTGCACTGGTTCAGCTATAATGAAAATCTGGACTGTTAGGGGTACTTGAGGACTGCGGTTGAGAAACACTGCTCTAGATAACTGTAATTTGTATATTTCTAGTCTGAGAAAGTCATTTACAATCCTGTGTGTGTACAAACACAAGCAGATATAGGGCTGGAAATTTCCACTAGTCCTGTACTATTAAAAAAACTGAAGTTGCAGAGAAGTCAGTCTTTTCCCCTATATTCAGCATTTTCCCCCATACCATAGTGACATTTTCGATTGATAGCGAGTGCAATCATACTGTAACTGGTAGCAAGCATATGTATTCAACAGAAAATTAGTATTTACATGTCACAACATCATTACAGCTTGTACAATAAGTCAATAAATAAAGCTTTACAACATACTTTAGTGTGTTTTTCCTATCCGTTATTTCAATTGCACTTTGGTCTTGAATTGGCTTCATGATATATGGATCCCATTGGGTCAAAAAGCTTTCTTTAGTACTTAGTACTTCTGCCGCAAGACTGGACATATTGTAATGATATGTTATTTTTTCTTTAACAAAGCTAAAGTTAGGGGGTGTCGTCTTCCAGAATTGGGCTATACAGATTCTAATTATAGTGCAAATAGTCATAGCCAGTTTATGATTGGTTTTAGGAATATTTGGGATTGGGAAGTGTAGTAGCGCTTGTTCTGAGGTCAGGGTAATCTGTTTTTGAAATATGGAGCTGAACAATGCGGAAAATTGATCCCATATGTGCATGGAGGATCCCCTTTCACCACATCCCCTGTAACATAATTGTGAGGTTGCCGTCTTGGGTCTATTAGATCTCGTTGGGTATAAGTTCCATTGGAAAGCAACTTTTATATAATTTTATTTAAGTAGGGCATATGGGGAAACGATAGACCTCTAGACATGTTAGAGGTCCATGTGCTAGCTGACCAGGTGTTATTGAGATCTTGTTCCCATTTCAACATAAGTGGAGTCTTAGTATCATTGGCGGTATTGAATATGGGATATAGTATAGAAATGTGGCCTTTAACAGTGGATGTCACTAAGCATAAGGATTCAAAAGTAGTATTTAAAGGGGGTTTCCCTGTACCTAATATTTCTCTTGTCCTGAATTTTAATTGTAAATAATGCTACCATATGTTCTTGTCTGGGGTACCAAGGGCAGCATATTGGTCATAAGAGATAAGCTTGTCATTTTCTACGACATCTGAAATCTTGTAAAGGCCTTTGTTTGCTCATTTAATTTGCACATGTATATCTATGGTTGAATTAAGGGTAATTATTGGTGTCACTCTGGAATTCTCTTGGAGCAAGGGATATTTTGACTTTAGAATTTTCCATATGTGGATTGTGTGTTAAATCAATATATATGTGATGTTGTGAGGAATCCAAAGGAGTTTTTGGAGCATGTCAATATTTGTAATGGATGATTCAATTTGAACCCATTGGGTAGTGGTGTCTTTTTTATCATTGTAGGGTTTGGGCCATTCTTGCTGAATAATATGGGACTAACTTCGGCACCCCCACTCCCTCTTTGTTTCTGTGTTGACACATGATTTTTTTTTTTATTTTTTTTTATTGATTCTAGCCTTTTTCCCTTGCCATATAAATCTCATGATGTCTTTTTGGAGTTTATGTAGTTCTGAGATTGGGATTGAGATGGGTAGTGACCGAAAGAGGTATAGCAATTTAGGTTATAGGGTCATTTTTGTTGTGATAATCCTACCATAAAGGGATATCTTGAGCTTCATCAATTTGGATATTAGGTTTCTTATATGTGTAAACATGGGAGTGTAATTTGGAGGTTAATTTAATGCCAAGATATGTAAGTGTTTTCTTAACCCATTTGAAGGAGAAATTTTAAATAACAGTTTTTTAGTATGTTGCAGTAAGTTAATACTCAGAGCCTCACATTTGTCTTAATTTATTTTATAGTTAGATAAGTGGCTAATCTTCTGTATTAGGGAATACAATGGGGGGAGGGACAGTAAAGGTTTAGTTAGGAATAGAATGACATCATCTTCGAAGAGTGACACCTTGTAGTCTGTGTTTCCTATTAAAATTGTGGTGATATCTGGATCGTCTCTGATTTTAATGGCTCAATGCATAGTGGAGAGGGGAGAGCGGGCAACCCTGACGAGTCCCGTTGCATATGGTTATGGGCTTTGATTGGTGACCGGATAATTTAATGTATACTGTAGGATTTGAATATAAGGCAGAGAGGGCTGTGTGGAATGCTCCTGTGATTACCACGCTATTAAGAATAGCATGCATGTACTCCCAATTAATTCTGTCAAACGTCTTCTCTGCATCCAGTGATAGACACAGAGAAGGTGTTCCCTTTATCGTAACAACATCTATCAGATCTATAATTTTACGTGTATTGTCGGGGGCTTCTCTATTTTTGATAAACCTACCTGATCTGTATGAATTAACTTCATTTAGTAAATAATTTAATATCCTGATTAATCAGGGTTATGGGTCTCTAGTTTTGACAATAGTGACTATTTTCCCCTGGTTTTGGGATGACCGCAATTCTGGCCATCAGTATTTCTATGGGGATTTCTTTACCTTGTATGATAAAATGAAATAGATGCATTAGTTGTGGGGCTATAATGTCCTGAAGGGTCTTGTAAAAGATACCTGAGTATCCATCGGGGCCAGGTGCCTTGGAGCTTTTCAAGTTTTTTATAGCTAATTTGATTTCTACTAGGGATATTGGGGCATTTAGCGAGTCTGTTTCTTCCTTGCTGATGGTCGTTAATGTGCTTAGAAACTAGGTACATTATTAAGTTCAGCAGTTTTATCCTGTTGGTGGGTGGCAGGTTGTATAGTTTGCTATAATAGTCTGAAAATGTATTGGCAATTATAGAGAGGTCATTCGTAATTGTGCCATCGGATTGTTGAATTTGAGGTACTGTAGAAGATTTAACAATATTCTTTATTTGCTAACATTCGGTCTGGTTTGTTACCATAAATGTAATATTGTGTGTCAACTAATCTGATTGACCGAACTGTGTCTTTAAGTAATTGGTTTAGTTCTTCATTTTTAGCATTTAGTTGTGTTCTTATTGTGCGACGTGGATGTGTTATTGACTGAGTTCTAAGAAGGTTTATATCTGCTTTTAGTTTCTCTATTTTAGCTTTATTTTATTAAGTGTGATGGATTCCGCTATCATGATACCTCTTATGAATGCCTTCAGAGCCCCTCAAGTGTTTATAGGATGCTACCCTCATTAATAGTAATATAATCTGTTATTTGGTTCTAGAGTTTTTGAAGAAATATGACGTCCTAGAGTAAGCCTGGGTTAAGTGTCCAGGATCTGATTCTGTTTGGATTAATCATACCCGATAATGTGACCTCTACCATTGAGTGGTCAGACCAGGCAGTTTAGTATTTTTGCTGAAAGGTCATTTGGCTTGTGAATATATAGTCAATTCTAGATTGGGTGCCATGCATTGGAGAATAATTTGTATAGTCCCGGGTCCCTTTATTAAATTTTCTCTAGCAGTCTGTAAGGTTATGGTCAGAGAGAAAATCCTTTAGAATTTTATTTGTTTGTGTGGGAGTAACTTTCTTTGCGGTCCTACAGGTTGACCTATCTAAGCTTATATCTAATCCCATATTGAAGTCTCCTCCAATAATGGTTTTATATATTTTCCAGAGAGTCAGCTGTTTGCTTAATTTAGTGTTTAATGGAGTTTGATGGTCGTTAGGTGCATATACGTTTGCTAATAGTACTCGGGTATTCTGTATCAGACTTCTAATTATTAAGAACCTACCCTCCCTATCTCTAATTACTTCTTCCTTAAAATTCAAGGAAGAGTGTAGGAGTATTGTTACCCCACTGTTTTTTTTGTACTGGACATTGCATGGTATTGGATAGGGAAGAGTTTATCCCAGTATTTAGGTGTGTAAGTTTTGGTAAAATATGTTTCTTGCAACATGATTATGTGTGCTTTTAGGGGCCTATTTATTAATGTGCGATCGTACATGATCCGATATTGCAGATCATGTCCGCTGCACATCGATAAATACCGACAGCATATGTTCTTGGCATTTATCATTGCACCAGCAGTTCTTGCAAACTGCTGGTACAATGCCGCCCCCTGCAGATTCGCTAGCAGGGGGTGTCAATACCATCGGTTTGATTTCTGGCAATGTCTGTCCGCCGCCTCAGAGCAAGTGGACAGGTTATGGAGCAGCAGTCTTTAGACCGCTGCTTCATAACTTCTGGAGCTTATAAATATGTATGGAGCTTGATAAATATGCCCCTTAGGCTCTTATATTCAGATATGGCTTTTTTACGTTTGATGTCAGAGTTGAGACCTCTGACATTATGGGATATTTTATAGACATGGTGTTGCAAGGGTATGCTCATTATCGTGGTGATCGTTATAATACCCTATCAGTCGTGATTTAGGTGTTATATATGTTGTAAACTGTGTTTGGGCCTTGGATCTTAAAGAATGTGCAATGTGAGAACCTTCCCAAAATGTTATGGCAAGTGCTGACCAATATAAAAGTAACAAAGCAATTGATCTGACAGAAACATAATATATATTAAAGGGCCATGATACCCACATTTTTTCTTTCATGATTTAGAAAGAGAATGCATTTTTAAACATCTTTCTAATTTACTTCTATTATCTAATTTGTTTTATTCTCTTGATAATTTTTGCTGAAAAGCATATCTAGATATGCTCAGTAACTGCTGATTGGTTGCTGCACATAGAAGCCTCGTGATTGGCTCACACATGCACATTGATTTTTCTTCAAATAAGGATATCTAAAAAATGAAGCAAAATAAATAATAGAAGTAAATTGTAATGTTGTTTAAATTTGTATGTTCTATCTGAATCATGAAAGAAAGATTTTGGGTTTAGTGGCCCTTTAATGATCATAGGGTGGAGGTTTTGACGCAAGCGTGCTAATATGCAAAGTATATTGACCTGAATGGCAACTTTAGTAATGACAAAATAGTGAAGTACATACGTTGATGCAATGAATAGGGGGGGAGTGACAGGGTAGATTGGTAAATGGATCATCAAATATGAACCTTAGGTTGATATGAGATTGAGTAGGTAGGGGGAATTCTGAGAATATAACAGTTTCTAGTGAACAAGCAACATTTTATAGCTGCAACTTATGTGTTGCATAGTTCTTTAACTTATCTAAACATTTTCAACTATTATTAACACAAACTTTGGAAACAGTGTCCAATAGATGAGGGTATGTAAGTCCTCTTAATTACAATTTAGGTGATATAAATCTTACTGTCCCTTGAGATCAAGTTGTAGAGTCATCTTCCTCTTGTGAATCCGCATCTCTAGACGCACTGGTGCTTGGTTTAGATCTTTTAGCTTTTCCATCTTTTCCAACTGATGTCTATTCTCTTTGAAAGTGTTTTTTTGTGTGGATTGAGTGTTGTGGGTGAAGATTCAAATTGTATCTGAAGCCTTGTTAAGATTGCTTTACCTTCTTCCAATGTTAAGCAGGAGTAGATGTTATTTTGGTGGTTGAAGATCAGTTTAAAGGGGGAGCTCCATCTATATCTGACGTGCGCTTTATTAAGCGTTATTGTGATGGGTTTCATATCTCTCCTTTTCTTGAGTGTTATTGGAGTTAAATCTGTGAAGATTTGTATCTGATGGCCTTCATATTCCAGGGTTTGTTGTGATCTAGCAGCTTTCAGGAGTAATTTTTTAGTGTAGAAGAAGTGCAGCTTAGTAATAATATCCCTGGTAGAGGATTGTTGAGGTTTGGTCAGCGCTCTATGCACTCTATCCATTAACAACATGGAGACATCCATCTCTGGTAGTAGCTGGTGGATAGATTGGTAATTGTTTCTTGCAAATTTTTGTAAGTTTCAGGAAGATTTCGAATTCTCAGGTTCGACCTGCAGGATCTATTCCCCAGATCTTCTATTTGTGCTTCTAGTTTTGTTATATGTTCTGATTGTTCATGAAGGGATGTTTGTATAAGAGGAATTTCTTTCACTACGTTATCTAGTTTTTCTTCAATTTCAGCGGTGTGTGACCACCAATATCCTTGTTGTCCTGTCTGAGCTTTGATAAGGCTGTTTTGAACTCTTCATGAAAGAGCACTCTAATCTGAGACATAAGTTCTTTGTTTGGAGCTTAAGGTGGGTTAGAACTTGATTTTGTGGGTGGGCTTGCTGAGAAACTGTCCACAATAGATGGAGTTCCTTTGTCTTGTGCTTTTAGTTTAGATTGAGATTTTGATAGACAATCTTTCACAGACCGAGTCTTATTCGTCATCTTGTGTGTTTATTTTGTCCCCTGTAATACGTTGTGTGTTTCAGCTGTTTAAATAATGTTTTGATTAATTAGTTTCAACTTCACTTCTCAGGTGTAGAGGGCTGGGAGTAGGGGAAGACAGGGTGAGTTTGCATGCCAAAGTGCATATTCATACAGAGATTCCGTTCATCTATTTTTTGAGCCTGCCACTCTTCACTCCCCTATATTACACATAACTGCATTATTAAATCATGTTGGGATGGGGAGGTGATATATTGTGGTAACGTTCTATGAAATAAGATGTGTGTTGTTCCTTCGTCTTAAGACTTAAAGACATGTCAAATACTCTCCCTATTGAAACCCTGACTTGTTGCTGAGTATGCTTCACTGCCAGGATAGGGGATTTAGTGATGTGGAATGTGACGGTCTAGAAGGGATCAATCCGTTTTGAATTACAGATTCATAAGTCCAGAGTATTGCTTTAAATGTTGTACCCTCTGGGCTAGGATACTTATTGAAATACTGGTATATACGCAGTAATGAGGAGTAAAAATGGGGGGGGTTTCCCCCCCTTTATTTTCCCGCCCTTTGTCTGCAAGGCCGTATCAGTCTGATCCACTTCCAGGCTTCTTTCTATCTTCTAGTGGTAAACTGTGAGAGAGCTTATATCCCCTGGTTTAAAGTCTATTGTTAATATGTGGGGTCTTGTTACTCACTCTGCAGGTAGTTGTCTGAGAATGTTGCGTAGTTTCACCCTATTTCGCTGTTGCTTGTCAGATTCCCATGCGGTCGATGTGGTGTCACTCGCTGGGTCCACAACCTCTGTGTCTAAGATTCTTCCTTGTATCAGGGGATATTTCCTGGCGTCCACCAAAGTGGAGCCCCAACCCTTTGGTAGCCGCGAGCAGTGTGTAGGCCTGCTCCCGTTGGAGCTTTCACAAAACCTGTTTTTTGTGCCACTATAGCCTCAATCCAGGGCTCTTTCTAATAGACATTCCTGGCGATTAGCTGTTACCAACAATTGTGGGTGATAGTGTTTTTTTTATGTGCTAGAAGAGCTAATTTTAGCGGAGCTCCGACAAGATGCATCCCGTCTTGATGGCTCCTGACTCCGCCCCCGACCCCATTGTTTTATGCAGTATCGTTCAAATATCCAATTATCTAATAGCAGAGTTGGCCTCTGTATCTGAATTAGCTTCTACTGATTATGCCAGTTTCCATGCATTAGTGTTATTTTCCGTAGTTTTCACGGTTCTTTGTGGCCTGGTTCTACTCTTCTCCATGAAACAGTAGTTAAACAAATGACAAACCTTTTGTCACCGTCATAGGGAATAAGAAATCATGTTAGAGGGGAAGATTACAAATGGACAAGTGTTCAGAAGGGAGAATATGAATTTCAAATCGCATTATAAATATAAATCCCCAGAGTATGCTAATGAATAGCTTTAGTACCATAGTGATCCTTTTTGTGTGTTTAAAAGAGGTTTAGGTATGATAAAGAGTAGATGTACATAATATGGGGAGATGAAAACACTGTAAAGTGCATTTATTAAGATTCACTTTACTTTTACTATAGTTCATAATGCAGTGCAATGATTATTCTTCCTTACTCAGACATCTGCTTGAGTATAGTGCTTTGTCTGGGTCCCAGGCTGGTGCAGAGAGGCCTCAGACTAGTATGAGAGGTGCTTGATCTGAGGGGTTGACTGGTGGGGAAGAGTGCTCAGTTTTGGGGAGGGTTAGGTATGGTGCATGCTGGGTTTGTGTGGCTGTGTGACAAGCTGATTGGAAAAAGGGCTGTGTTTTTGTTCCTATGTGATGATCTGGCACAGCACAGGCAGATACATTTTA
Organism: Bombina bombina; assembly: GCF_027579735.1. NCBI lineage: Eukaryota > Metazoa > Chordata > Amphibia > Anura > Bombinatoridae > Bombina > Bombina bombina. The sequence goes on along the minus strand of NC_069499.1, from coordinate 991,994,928 downwards.
CAATGCCCTTAAAGGGACTTGAAACCCAAATTATTTCCTTCATTGTTCTGATAGAGCATGCAATTTTAGACAACTTTACAATATACTTCCATTATGTAATTTTCTTTGTTCTCTTGGTATCCTTTGTTTAAAACATACCTAGGTACACCCAGAAGCATACAATACACTTCTGGGAGCTAGCTGCTAATTGGTGGCTGCACATGTATATCTCTTTTCATGGGCTAGCCTGCCAGTAGTGCATTACTGCTCACTCAACAAAGGATACTAAGAGTATAAAGCAAATATCATAACAGAAGTAAATAGAGCATACAATTGTAAACAACTTTATCTGAATCATGAAAGAAAAAGTTTTGGTTTCATGTTCGTTTAGTTTATAGGGAAACTAACCTGATTATCATAGAAACTGAATACTGCGCTGTACAACACAGAACATTAAAGGGATAGTAAGTCTAAATTAAACTTTCATGATTCAGATAGGGCATGTCATTTTAAACAACTTTCTAATTTACTTGTATCATCAAATTTGCTTTACTTTCTTGTTATTAGTTGAAAGCCAAACTTAAGTAGGCTCATATGCTTATTTCTAAGCCCTTGAAGGCCGCCTCTTATCTGAAAGCATTTGACAGTTTTTCTCCACTAGAGGGCGTTAGTGCATGTTTTTTATATAGATTACATTGTGCTCACACACGTGGAGTTATTTAAGAGTTAAGCCTGTCAAAAAGATCTGAGATAAGGAGGCAGTCAGCAGTGTTGGTTATGCAAAACTGGGGAATGGGTAATAAAGGGATTATCTTTTTAAACAATATGGTAATTTAGCATTATTTTAAAATAAAAATTCTAATGAAATTTCTTCCCAAAGTCATTGAATTAGGAATTATTTAAATAGTGCAAGGTATCTGAAAACCTTATGTTTTAACTTTTCATGTTACTATGAGTAGGTTATCTTTATCTTTGAAATATTTTGAGATTATATAGTTTGTTTGTATTAAAGGGACATATTTGTGCAAAAATAAAATTATTTAATGTGTTTGACCATTTTATTATTACATTATTGCTTTAATATAACTGTGTTTAATCCCTGCAGAATGGTAGCAATGTGCTACTGGGACTTAGCTGAACACAATGACAAGAGGCATATGCATGTAGCCACCAATCAGCATTGCTGCTTCTGAACCTACCTAGGTATGCTTTTAAACAAAGGCTGACATGAGAACAAAGTGATTTTAATAACAGAAGTACATTGAAAGGTCCCTATTAATGCATGCTCTATCTGAATCATGTTTAAAGGGACATAATACTCATCTGCTAAATCACTTGAAACTGATGCAGTATAATTGTAAAAAGCTGACAGGAAAATATCACCTGAGCATCTCTATGTAAAAAAGGAAAATATTTTACCTCACAATCTCCTAAGCTCAGCAGAGTAAGTGCTGTGTAAAAAGTTAAACTCAGTTGCAGCCCAGCTTCAGGTAAAAAAAAATATAAAGAAATGAACAGCAGCCAATCAGCAGTGCTGAGGTCATGAACTCTTTTACTGTGATCTCATGAGATTTCATTTAACTCTCGTGAGATTTCATAGTAAACTTCCTTAAGCTGAATAGGGAAATAAGATGAGAGTGCATGTAAGCTGTCCTGGGTCAGACATACTGATTTACTGATTAGAAGTCCTTTACAATGGGATGTGGCTACTGAGGATTTTTTTAGGTAAAATAACTTTATTTTTTACATAGAGATGTTCAGGTGATATTTTCTAGTCAGCTTTTTACAGCTATACTGCATCACTTTCAAGTGTTTCAACATTTGGGTATCATGTCCCTTTAATTTTGACTTTCATCTCCCTTTAAACAATATATGTCATAACAATGCAGAATGTAAAAGATTGTTCAACTGAGAATTCCTGCTATAATAATAAGATCATGTATTGAAAAGAAAGTAAAATGTCTTACAAAATAAAGTTATGTTCAAACATCATATAATACAGAGAGCATTTCTGGGTATAAATCCTGAAGGAAAAGAGCATCTCCTTTAGATGAGGAACTGTATTATGTGCTACTGAGATTAGTTATTGTATGAACCATATATCATTTACCATGAATCATGAACAGCAATAAAGTATTATGTGATTATAAATACAGTAAGTATCAAGGAAAAAAACTAAAAAGGAGTCAAGTAAAAACAACCAACGTAAAAAAAATCATGGGAAACCGGCTCTGGTAGTTGTTGTTTGTACTGGTTACTAGATCTTGTAAAAATGAACAAAACAAATAAAATTGTATGAAACCCACAAAGCAAAAGTCACATGCAAAAAATATTTGCCACTTGCGAGCTCTCTAGATCACCAGATCACCAACTGTAATTTGGATATTTCTACTTGTTTGCAGATAGTCTGAGAAATTCATTTACAATCCTGTGTGTGTACAAAGTCAAACTGATACAGGGCTGGAAATTTCCACTATTCCTGTACTATTAAAAAACTGAAGTTGCAGAGAAGAAATCAGACTTTCCCCCTATATTTAATACCTCTTTTCCATACCTTATATAGACAGATATAGTATGTACAGTGGTGACTAGTAGCATTTTCAGCTGATCCCTATGTTTTACACAGGATCATTCACAAATCATTTCTAAATTACAGAGCCAGCTTCTGTGTCTGACTTTTTGCTTTTATTGATTATGCTAGTTTTTAGGTTTTTTTTTCTTCCTAGTTTCTAAAGTATTGTCACAGTCATAGGGAATAAGAAAAATCATATTAGAGGTGAGAATTACAAACGGACAAGCGTTCATGAGGGACAATATGAATTTTCAAATCACAGTTTTGCCAAAATATAAAGTCCCACAATATGTAAAACAGCGCTAATATAGTGCCAATTTTTGTGTATTTAAAAGAGATTTGGGAATGTTAAAGAGTAGATCTATATATTGTGGGAAAATGAAAACATTGTAAAGTATGCATTTATTCAGACACATTTACATTATTATAGCTTATCATACAGTGCAATGATTATTCTTCCTTGCTCAAACATCTGCTTGAGTGTGGTGCTTTGTCTTGGCCCCTGGTTGGTGCAGAGAGTTCTCAGGCTCTGTTTCATAGACGTGTGAGAGGCACTTGTTGGTTGACTGGTGGGAAAGAGTGCTCAGTTTTGTTTCTATGCGTGATGAGGTAGGGGAGGGCTAGGTATGGTGCATGCTGGGTTTGTGTGTCTCTGTGATAAACTGATAGGAACAAAAACATAGCCCTGTATCCAATGTAATGATGTAGCAGAGAAAAGGTTATCCATTATGCTTTTTTTCATGTTTGAAAAGTTTATTGTTGTGCATAAAGCATGACGAGTCAATTCCTAAATATTTGTAGATGACACTGTTGGAAAATGCTATACTAGTTTCAGTGGATAGAGCACTTCTCTCTCTCTGTTATTTGTAATCACTTTATCATCACAGTCTCCTGGAATCTGGAAATATGGCTGGTCATCAAAACATAACTCATCAGGCAGTTTGACCAGACATGGAAGCTTCAGAAAAAATCCTGTTAAGTAACCCCCAAAAAGTGATATTCCAAAAGTGACAGCAAAAGCTGCAGCCTGACATAGGGCCTGGTTTGTAGCACTGTAGGGTGCTGTATGATCCAAATTCCCAAGAGCATTCCGTCCATCCTGGACATCATTCTGAATCAGCAGCTCATGTAGGCCAGATCCATAAATATCATGTGGTCCAAACAATATGGCTACAATGCTTCCTATAGTGCCAATAATACCTGGAAGCCCATGTAGGTTGTGGATGCCACATTGATCTTGTACTTTAAGCTTTTTTGCCAAGAATGGGGACAAATATTTAAATCCAAGAATACAGGAAAATGAAGCCAAACATCCCAGGCCAAATGCTCCTGCAGGGGTGATCATCATATCTGCAGTAATTCCAACAGCAACTCCTCCAGCCAAGGTTGCATTCTGCAGGTGCACCAAGCTAATCCGGCCCTTTTTATCAAGCAGGCTAGAAAGAGCAAATGAAGTTAAAGTGCTAGAGCTGAGAGAGAGGAATGTGTTAAGGACAGCTCTGTGTTGAGCATTTCCTTTTGTGGCCAACACAGAGTTAAAGCTTGGCCAAAAAATCCAAAGGAAGATTGTACCAAGTAGGGACAGCAGGTCTGAGCTAGGAGTTGTTTCTTCTTTGGGGTGCCTTGTTTTAAGAGCTGGTCTGTACATAATTTGGGAGACCCCAAGTCCAAAATAACAGGAGAAAATGTGGATAGCCACTGTACCCCCAACATCAACAATATGGAAATATGTATTAATAAGCCAATCATTTAGCACAAACAATGGTATCTCCAGTATGGAAAGCAATATTAGCTGCACAGGACTAGTCCTCCCAAGGATGGCCCCAGCTGAGATCAAAGCTGTGACTGCTGCAAACTCTGCACTGAGAACATTTTCCAGACCCAGGTGAATCTTTCCATCTCTGTAATGGTATAAGAAGCCTTGCACAACTATGGACCACTGGATGGAGAAATTAGCCAGCAAGAAGTTTAAGGCAATTCCACCAAAGCCATAAAGTTTAAAAAATGAGAGCATTAGGCCAAGTCCCACAAACAGCATAATGTTGACATCTTTAAAGAGAGGGAAAATTGTGTAAAGATTGTTTTCCTCTGTGGCTGTCAGATTAGACACAAAAGTAGAACTGGAGTGGTCATCATAGCGCACGAAGAGAAGAAAGACCACTATCAGAGAACCCTGCAAAAAGGTCAGGAGTACAGGGAATTGGCAGCGTAAGGTAGGAGTGCAGGTCATGGACATGATGCATTAAACAAAACTGGAGGAACACAAATTTCATAAGAGGTTTGAGGGAACATTTATATCTTGTTCTGCACCGTTGACAATTGGCTCAGGCTGAGAAAAAGGCTGCACATACAGCGTGGTGACCTTTGTGCTGCAGTAATATAGATTGATTAAATATTACCTTTTATTGGAGTGTTACAAGCAATGCTTAAATCCGGCACGGGCCATTTAACACTGCAATTGCAAGTGAGGACTGTAGAAAAAATATGTATAGACAAGAATGCACAAATCAGCCAAGCACAAAATTAAGTCACTGCTCCTAATAAGTGCCTTGCAGGGGGTAGGAAAGTATATAAAGCATAGCTAAGGTTTAACCCTTCTGTTGCAAGCTCAATAATACAAATTAGCAGAGTTATAATAACTAAGCTTCTCCACAGCTTGCAAGGTCTAGGTCAGGATATCTCTTTATTTGTTGGATAAACACAAGGTGAGAATATTTCTGGAAACCTTTAATATTATCATCTGCATCTTGAGTGTTGATCTCACACACAAAGAATATTGGTGCAGAGTTTGTAACAAGCTGCATTAGCTAAATCTAGTGACTCTAAGCACAGATGTGTAGTCATAGTTCACTGCCTGTAAACTTGTGGCAATCATAAAGTTTCATAGGTCTCTTGTTCATACATCTCATCACTTTATTTGCCATGGTTGTCTGGAGGAGGGCGAGAAGAGACAATGCCCCCTGGAATTTCGCTACTCATATGTAAGCATAAGCTCATTCAAATCACTCTTTTGATGCATATGAGCAACAATGTTTAAACTATTGGGCAATTTGTGTGGACAACAGCACACTCTAGCTGCACATGGTGCCACAGATATTATGTGTTGTATTATGGGTCTTTTTTAATTTTTTTTGCCCCCTTCCTGAAAAACATTTCTGCAAACACCCATGATTGCATCCCTGTGAAGCAGCAAATGGAGCCTTTTCTGTGAGTTAAAAGGAAATTGTACACTAGATTTTTCTTGCTTAAAGGGACACTGAACCCACATTTTTTTCTATCGTGATTCAGATAGAGCATGACATTTTAAGCAACTTTCTAATTTACTCCTATTATTAAATTTTCTTCATTCTCTTGGTATCTTTATTTGAAATGCAAGAATGTAAGTTTAGATGCCGGCCCATTTTTGGTGAACAACCTGGGTTGTTCTTGCTGATTGGTGGATAAGTTCATCTACCAATAAAAAAGTGCTGTCCAGAGATCTGAACCAAAAAAAAAACCTTAGACACCTTCTTTTTCAAATAAGGATAGCAAAAGAACGAAGAAAATTTGATAATAGGAGTAACTTAAAAAGTTGCTTAAAATTGCATGCTCTATCTGAATCACAAAAGAAAAAAACTGGGTTCAGTGTCCCTTTAAATGTTTTGTAGATTTTGCAAAAATGTATAGTATTGCTTATTTTTGAAGAACATAGTGCTTATTTTCAGACTCCTAACCAAGCCCCACCGTGTCAGATGTATACACGCGTTTACAGACTCCTGCTGGCTCCTGTTTAATTTATCTGTCATTACATATGCAGGGAGGGGGAGTGTCTGCTTTTCTTGTTTACCCAGCCCCTTTCACTGTGTGTTCCAGACTAACCTCATCAACAATGCTAAACTGTGGGCTTCTAAGTACATTTTAAAAAAGTTTTAAACTGGATTTTTAGATCAGTATCTGTGCATATTCTTCTTTATAGTAGTGTCTATTACATGCAGTTATATAAAAATTGGTGTATACCGTCCCTTTAAGATTTTGTCATTTTATGTCAACATTATGTATGTCTATAATGATATCACCTCTATTATTTTTCATACTATCAAAGAAACCTATGACATTATAGCAACAACATTTCTGTTGCAACATTTTGTATTCAATAATGATCATCTCATTTAGAATTCATTGTTCTTTTTGTTTTTACCTTATGTTTCTGGTTAAAGGAACATTAAACTGCGGTGCACAACTACAATAACGCAGTTCCTACTCATCATGCTACTGTTTTTCTCTTGTGTTTGCAGCTCTCTTTAAAGCCATTTTCTTATTCTAAAGTGAGACTAATCACTCAATAAATTGTAGATATGATAATGCAGATGATTTTTTTTTTAAATTGTATTAATTGTTAAAATATTGAAAATGTATGTGTAAAGTAGTAATGTCCATAAAGCAATTGGTGCCCGTATTGTAGTATATATTTTTGTCTCTGTTGTTGAGGCCAATTAAAGACAGTTATAAATAGGTCACTAGAATGTGCAACCAATCACTGGGTGGAATATAGCAGCGTAAGTCATTTCTTCCTTTAACAGGAATCGGAAAGCTAACAATTTCCAGAATTAAAAAACAGAAAAGGGGAAAAAGTGAAATGATATTGCAAAGTTGTTTTACTTATATATGATTACATTTTTTATTTTAGAGTCTCAGGGCCAGATTAGTGGCTGCGCTATTTAGCTCCAGTGTAAACTTAGTTCTTTTTGCACTCAGCAGGTAGCACATGTATTACAAATTGAAAGTAAAAGGTTTGCATGCATAGATTTCAACACACGCTAAACCAACAGGAATTAAAGGGACATGAAACCCAAATGTTATCTTTTATGATTCAGATAGAGTGTATGATTTTAAACAACTTTCCAATTTACTTCTCTTAAAGGGCCAGTCTACACTAAAATTGTTATTGTTTAAAAAGATAGATCATGTCTTTTACTACCCATTCCACAGCTTTGCATAACCAACATTGTTATATTAATATAATTTACAACATTTAAACCTCTAAATGTCTGCCTGTGTCCAAGCCACTTCACAACATGAGACTGCTAGTTCATGTGGGCCATATAGATAACAAACAGCTAAATTACGAGTTTTGCGTTATGAGTGAAAAAGCATCATTATGCTTCATAACGCTGCCTTTTCCCTAACGCAGCTTTTACAAGTCTTGTAGGTATAGGTGTACTGCACACCTTTTTGGCCGTCACGCAACATCAGTACCGCACTTTTTAAAAAGTCCTTTTTCAATGGGACTCAGATAGCGGCGGTATTACGAGTTTGCCTGGGAGGCCAAAAAGTGAGCGGTACACTCTATAACCACAAGATCCGTACCGCCATCTAAAGTCAGTAGTTATGAGTTTTACATTACAAAGCTGTAGCATAAAACTTATAACTAAAGTGTTAAAAACTACGCTAACACCCATAAACTACCAATTAACCCCTAAACCGAGGCCCTCCTGCATCGCAAACACTAAAATAAAATTATTAACCCCTAATCTGCCACTCAGGACATCGCCACCACTAAATAAAATTATTAACCTCTAAACCACCACCCTCCCGCATCGCAAACACTATTTAAAGATTATTAACCCCTAATCTGCCGTGCGCCCACACCGCCGCTATAATAAACCTATTAACTACTAAAACGCAAGCCCCCCACAACGAAATATACTTAAATTATTAACCCCTAAACCTCTGACCTCCCACATCACTAACTCTACATAAATATATTAACCCCTAACCCTAACGTAACCCTAAGCCTAACACCCCCTAACTTAAATGTAATTAAAATAAATCTAAATAAACCTTACAATTATTAACTAAATAATTCATATTTAAAACTAAATACTAACTTACCTATAAAATAAAACCTAAGCTAGCTACAATATAACTAATAGTTACATTGTAGCTAGCTAAGGTTTTATTTTTATTTCACAGGTAAATTTGTATTTATTTTAACTAGGTAGACTAGTTAGTAAATAGTTATTAACTATTTAATAACTACCTAGCTAAAATAAATACAAAGTTACCTGTAAAATAAAACCTAACCTTCCTTACACTAAAAACTAACATTAAATTACAAAAAATAAAAACAAAATTATCAAAAGTAAAAACTAATTACTCCTAATCTAGTAACCCTATAAAAATAAAAAAGCCTCCCTCAAAATAAAAAAAACCCCTAGCTTACACTAAACTACCAAGGGCCCTTAAAAGGGCCTTTTGTGGAGCATTGCCCAAAATAAATCTCTCTTTTACCTGTAAAGAAAAATACAAACACCCCCAACAGTAAAACCCACCACTCAACCAACTAACCCCCCCAAATAAAAACCTAAATCTAAATAAACCTAAGCTAACCATTGCCCTGAAAAGGGCATTTGTATGAGCATTGCCCTTAAAAGGGCATTTGTATGAGCATTGCCCTTAAAAGGGCATTTAGCTCTTTTACATTGCCCAAACACTAAGCTAAAAAAAAAAAAACACCCAAAAAAACCTAACACTAACCCCGACGATCCACTTACAGTTATCGAAGTCATCATCTGGGCGGCCTCTTCCATCTTCATCCACCCGGTGAAGTCCTCATCCAGATGGCAAGAAGTCTTCATCCAGACGGCATCTTCTATCTTCATCCATCCAGCGCGGAGTGGGTCCATCTTCAAGACATCCAGTGCGGAGCAGCCTCTTCTTACGATCGTCACTGGAAAATGAGGTTTCACTTTAAGTGACAAGATGGCATCCCTTACTTTCCTATTGGCTGAAAATTTTCTATCAGCCAATAGGAATTAAAGGGGAAAAAATCCTATTGGCTGTTGCAATCAGTCAATAGGATTGAGCTTTCATCCTATTGGCTAATCCAATCAGCCAATAGGATTGAGCTCTCATTCTATTGGCTGCAAGGCCATCTTTAATATTGACTGGACCCGGGGCAAACATTTTCTTTGGCCCCCCCCCATGCAATTTCGCTCTCCACCCCAACATCCCAAAAAAACAACTTAATCAAAAAAATTTTTATTTTTAATTATTAGCCCAGCAGTGGATCATCCACTTCTGGGCTAATCGTTTAAAAAATGAAATAAATTGCAATATGTGAAACTGGACCTAAGCAGTACTAATAAGTAAATATATATATATATATATATATATATATATATATATATATATATATATATATATATATATATATATATATATAAAATCCTCCACTGTGGATTAATTTAATATGCTTTTGAATGTGATTCTGCTGTGAGGTTAGCTGGTTAAACAGATTTAGGGCAGCCAACAGGAGCAAGAAAGGTAAAGACTGAGGAGGAAGCATGGAGGTGCAGAATATAAGTTTACTGACTGGAACAGCAGAACTACTATGGGAAGCTGTAAAATCTGAAACAGAGAAGAAAAAAAAACCTATAAAAATAAACCTTACCTTAATGTGTGAAGTATCAGCATGACACTATACATCAGCCACAGCAGCACATATCACTTCTTTGCTACGAACAAGTTCCCTCTCACCCTGCAGTAGAGAATGCTGCATGGGGGAGGAGGGGCGTGTGTGCACTTACTTATTCTTCCCACTGACACCTTTCTACAAAGCACTGTTCCTCTAACAAACTTCAGTTAGTTTATCTTAGAGCCACAGCAGAAAGAGCAGGGTTAAGGGGGCCAGCACACTGGATGCGATGCTGTCTGCCCAAGGCTGCATGGATACATTGTGAGATGAGTCACACAGCCTCAAGACTGAAGAGAGCAGTGTGTGCAGCTGCACAGATGCTCAAATCCTCATGTGTCTGCCGCTCCAGCTTTCTGATGCAGTGGGATTGGCTGGATGCCGAGTTAGGGCTTAGCATTCAGTGCTGCACAGTGCACATCTAAAACAGCACATGGCACTAGCTTGGCATGTCACATGACACCGGCACGGTCTGGCACAGTTTCTCACAAATAAATATAAGCAGATAACTTTTGACTGTGACAGTATTAGGACTGACTGTGTGCCCCCCCCCCCCCCGATATCACATGACATTAGCAGTCTGGCATGAACCAAAAAATTTTTATTTTTTTTAGGACTCTTGGGCCCTCATCAAAGACTGGGCCCTGGGCAGCTGCCCCTTTTGCCCTGTGTTAAAGAAGGCCCTGATTGGCTGTTCCAATCAGAAACTACAAGAAAGATTTGGGTAAATTTGGTCTAATCCAACATCTCATCTTCAGTTAACAATGCCATTCCTCCTAACCTCAGTTCAGTACACTACCAGTCCTTTGATGAAGCGCTTCAATTGGTGCAGATGGTCAGACCTCGAGCATTGATGGCTAAGTTTGACATGGAGTCAGAATTTTGCCTGCTCCCTATTCACCCTTCCTCTTTCTGTTTGATGGGGTGCTGGTTTGAGGAGGCCTACTATGTGGCTAGGTGCCTGCACATGGGTTGTTCTATCTCCTGCACTTACTTGCATTGGGCTGTAGCTTTGATGGTGGGTAATGATAGGATTGTCCATTATCTGGATGATTTTCTGCAGGTGGGCGATCCCCAGACAAATGATAGCACCTCGCTAATGGCCGTCATGAGGTCCCTCATTGTGCAGTTCAGTGTTCTTCTGGATGAGGACAAGACTCAGGGTCCCTGTACCTGTCTCAACTTTCTGGGCATTGAAATTGACTCTGTAAAGATGCAATGTCGCTTGCCTGTTGATAATGTGAGTAAGATGTTAGAGGTGGTTGGAGTGGCTGCCTTGGATTCCACATGCTCATTGAGAAAATTGCAATCACTTTTGGGGGTTTTAAATTTTGTAGGTAGAGACACTCCATGGGGCAGGATCTTTCAGAGGTGTTTGGAACAGTAGCTCTGTGGTGCCAGGTCACCATCGTCTCAAGTCAGGATCACGGGCGAGATAGGCGAAGATCTCCGGGTGTGGGAGAGATTCTTACAGGATTTCAATGGCATCTGCATGTGGAGGGGTAAGCCATTGTCTAATCAATCCCTCCATATTTTCATGGACACTGCTGGGGCTTTTGGTTACGGGCCATAGCCTCAAATATGGATTGAGCGAGGACTTACTTGCAACCTGAGTTTTCTGGAACTTTTCCCAATAGTGGTAGCTGTTGAGGTGTGGATGAACCTGTTTCAGAACCGCTCTGTGATCTTCTGGATGCATAATCTCAGTGTGGTTTTTTGCTATGGTGGTGTGTTACCTGAGGCATCTGGTGTTGAGATGCCTGAAGCTGAATATTGATTTTAGGGCTTGCCATGTCCCTGGGGTGCAGAATGTAGTGGCCGACCCCCTGTCTCATTTTCAGTGGGGTATGTTTAGGGCTGTTGCTGATGGATCTCCTTGTCCTTTGTTCTTGTGGCAGATAGCACTGGATTGAAAACATGGGCGATATATGTGAGGTACTGGAGTCAATGGGTGAGTTTTTGTGACTTGCAAGGTTTCTCTTCGTGTGAGGGAGAGCAACATTCACTTTTGCAGTGGCTTTACGAGGTAAGCGGGTTACTAAAGGGGCGCTGGTGTACCGGCTTGCGGCAGTGGCTTTCTTTTGCAAGCTGTACACATTTTGCAACTCCTCACGTACATTCCTTATCCGCTAAATTGTGTGCAGTTGGGGTCGCATGGAGGTTCCGCAACAAGACATTGGAGAGCAAATTGCGGCAAAGTACTGGTTCTTCTGCTTCAGGAATTGCCGTCGATTTGTGCTTCACCTTTTGAATCTCTTTTCGGTGCAGCTTTCGGGTTGGCCTTTAATGGGGCCTTGCAAGTGGGATCCTTGATGGTTATATAATCCTCTAAGTCTGCTGTGCGGGGGGATCCTTTGGGAACATGTGGGTTTGGCTGGAAATGTTGTGCTCTTGTTTATTCCTCGCTCAAAAACAGACAGACAGTTTCAATCGTGGTTTCCTGGTCTGCAAATTGGGTGGTCGAATATGATTTCCAGGTTGTGGAGGCAAATGTTGTGCTATAAGGCAGCTTTCCAAGTGAGAAAGAAAATTAATAGGAAGCTCATCAGGGACCTAGAGGGTTTTGTTATCAAGCATGGGAACATTTCAGTGGCCAATAAAGGCCTATACCGCAGAGATGGGGTACATGTTCAGCCTGTGGGAGATTAGCTATTTTTACAGAACATTCATCAGGCATTACTCCTAAATTTATAGTATGTGGTGGCGGCAAGAGTATGGACCTTTAACTTCAGGTCTGTCTCTTGTGGCGGGTGGTCAGGACCATAGCTGCAGGCTGAAAAGGAGGTTTGAGTGACAGTCATTGCGGTCAGGGTGACGTCACCAGGCTCGCAGCTTGGGGCTACTCTGACTGGTGAAAGGTGAGCTGAGAACTCCCTATGTCATCATCTTGCATTGAGCTGAGCTCCGTCTTTTGTATGCAGCTTTGGGTCTTGTCCACTTCTTGGCAGAAATTCTTTAAATACTTAGGCCCTGATTGCCTACACCTGTTTGATTATTGATTAATTGCGGTTCCCATTGCTTGTTAATAAATACAACCCACAGGTCTTTCATCCACCTCTTTACAGAAACATGACATTTTAACAGGGGTGCGTAGACTTTTTATATTCACTGTAAATATATATATATATATATATATATATATATATATATATATATATATATATATATATATATGCATACATACACATATTTAGACATGTATATGTATTTATATATACAATATTGCCTTTTGCAGTCAAACACCTTTTAATATACCATATACCTTTTAACCCTTATAACTTTTTTTTTAATATTTATGTAACTCATTTTTACTAGATAGTAGGGATGTGTATTTGGATCCTTTGTGAGGATCTGAATGCGGAACTAAGCAGCAGCTCATGACCTTCAGATATTTTCGTAGCCAGATTAATTATTGTAAAAGATCCCCACTCTGAGTTCTGGATTTGCAGAGATCTTAGTGTGGGGATCTTTTACAGGAATGAATCCAGCTACGAAAATATCCAAAAGACACGAGCTGCTGCTTACTTCGTGACAGATCCGAATGCGCATCCCTATCAGATAGTATATATATGAGTGTAACTGTAATTTTCCATGTATTTATGTTGCTATCAGAGCAACTTTTTTTTTAACCTGTTACCCTTTACACAAGGTTTACAGTCGCGCTAACCGGCCCAGTGTAAAATGAGTTTGCGATATTGTAACTGATTTTACTTTAAACTTGTAATACACGTGCTAGTTCCATTGCAGGCAAAAAGACGATATTGCTCGCGTGCAACAGTTAGCGCCCCACTTGTAATCTAGCCCTCAGTGTTGAATGGCCCTTTAAACGGACATGAATCCCAAAAAATATTCTTTCATGATTCAGATAGAGCATGCAATTTTAAACAACTTTCTAATTTACTTATATAACCTAATTTTATTTGTTCTCTAGGTACATTTTGTTGAAAAGCAGGGACATAAGCTCAGGAATTTGCAGTAAATAGTAGCAGTTTTGCAAGAATGTTATACATTTGCAAGGACACTAGATGGCAGCACTATTTTCTACCATGTAGTGATACTGACCCCTACCTCGGTATCTCTTCAACACAGAATATCATGGTTATAAAGCAAATTTGATATTAGAAGTAAAATGGAAACTTTGTATTAAAATTGTATGCTCTGTCTGAATCACAAAATAAAATGTCATATCCCTTTAAACACAGAAGCTTAGGTATTCTCGCACCCTTTGACAGTACCACTGTGCAGTCACAGATCAGTCACATCAGCTTTTTCTGCTCCTGTTTATTATGTAAGATACCAAACTGGCATCTGTAAAGGGTTTAAATAGGAGAACAGCTTTTATGAGAGCTGTGGGTACAGGAGGTAAAACAATAGCATGTTCCATGGTAACCTTGCTGTTTTTTGTTGTGCCCAGCAGTTTAATGTCCCTTTAAATTGTGCAGCTCTTTTTTATGCATTACTGTTTTAACAGCCCCTTTGTAACCCAGTGCAAGTCTCTCTAGCCTGAAATGCTCTATATATCTTGGTTTGACTATGTGCAAATCCAGAATACTCCTGGAGAGAGCAAGATTTCTAATCCCAGCAGATTTGCTTTCCTGTTTTTGCACCTATCTGCTTAACATGCCCATATACCCACTACTATAAGAAATGAGCTCACTCTGTGTCCTTGCAGGAATCCTGTAGCAGGATATAGGAGAGAATTGCATTCTGTACACAGGATGGTAAACAAATGCAAGCACCTGGAGGTAAACCTAATGTTCATATTCTAGTGGGACGGGTCCAGATATGTGTTAACCCCTTTACTGCTAGAACTGAAGAACAGAAACCACATATTATCCTAGGGCAGAGGTGGCAAATCTTGGCATGCTTGTTTTCAGCTAACATGCCAAAAAATAATGTGGCCATGTGATATGTGGTTCAGATCCTGGGCTACAACCATGCACAAACATTCTCAAAAAGGTCCTAGACAGTCCCTTGATTGTACCTTGGTCCTCCCAAAATGTCCGTTGCCAACAGGATGCACAAATATCTCTAATGTTAGTAAATATATGAGAAAATGCCAATCAAAATATTTACTTATTGCAAAAATAAATTTGCATATTATGCACTGGCTTCCTTTGCTTTGAATACATAATTATAGTTATCATTTATTTAGACCTAGATTACCTAGCGGAGAGCAAAAATATTAGCGCTATAGTGCATTAATATTGTTCAAGTGTAATCATCAATAGCACTTCTATTTTTGTGTTTATAGTACAAATCAAAAGTTATTTTCAGTCTAGCGGACACCAACATCTGCATGTCAGATAGCGTGGGTGCATCCTCACATAATAGACTTCTATAGGAGTGCTCAATAAAATTCATGTCGGATATTGCTCGAGTTCTAAGCCAGAGGTGCACTAAGCTGATGGTGGGCAAGTTGTGAAGTCCTGTGTAATGTTCTGTATAATTTATCGTTAATAATAAGAGTGATAAACGTGTATATAAAAACTTTTCCAGAGGTTTTGAGGCAAGGGGGAGTAGGGAAATAGGGTGGTAGTTGGATGAGGATAATTTTTTGAGGATAGGTGTGATTAGTGCATGTTTAAGGAATGAGGGAAATATACCAGTGCTGAGGGAGAGGTTACATATATGTGTGAGGCTTGGAGTAAGAGTAGGAGAGAGGGAGGGCATTAGGGAATGGGATTAAAAGGACAGGTAGTGAGGTGAGAAGAAGACATAAGGGCAGAAACTTCTTCCTCAGTAGGAGTGAAAGATCTGAATATGTGGATTTGTGTGTTTTGGACATCAGCAAACAATTTGGGGTGTTGGAGAATGGTAGTTGTTGAGAGATTATTTCATTTGTTTCAATTTTGTTGGTAAAGTGGGTGGCAAAATCTTGAGCTGAGAGAGAAGTAGTAATAGAAAGTGGGTGTGGGTGGAAAAGGGTATTGAAGAAAGAGTAGAGATAAGGGTAGAGAAGCAATCCTGTTTAGAGGGGTTAAGGGCAGAATAGTAGGAGTTTAAGATGAACTTGTAGTGAAGGAAGTCAGCTGAACACTGGGATTTTCTGTGTGACTTCTGAGCTATGGTAGGAGGTGCCACATTGTCAAGGAGCGATGTAAGAGTGGAATTTTAGTGGCAGATAAATTGGTCAGGGCAGGAAAAGGAGAAAGAGAGCATAGATTTGAGAGAGTTTGAAAGATGCTGATCTATTTACTTGATGCTTCTATGGAGTTTGGTGTGAGGATTAGAAGGAGGGAGAGTTGTAGGAAGTGCTGAGATGTTACAAGTGAGGAGATGATGGTCAGAAAGAGTAAAAGTAGAATTTGTGAAGTTTGAGAGAGAGCATCGATAGCTGAAAATCAGATCAAAGAAGTGACCATCTTTGTGAGTGGGAGAGTCGGTCCATTGTGACAGACTTTAAGAGGAAGTGAGCTTGAAAAGTTGTTTGCAGCAGGGGCAGTGGGATTACCAACAGGGAAGCTGAAATCCCCAAGAATGAGGGCAGGGATGTCTGGAAGAGAAGATATAATGTAGCCAGGCCGCAAAATTATCAAGAAATTGAGTTGAGGAACCAGAAGAGTGATATATAACCGCAACATGTAGAGAGAGAGGAGAGAATACGCTAATCATGTGGGTTTCAAAGGAAGAAAATATGAGGGAAGAGATGGGTTGTATTTGTTTAAAGGTGTAACGAGAGCAAACTAAAACATCTACACCACCTCCTTGCCTGTTTCCAGAACTTGTGGTGTGGCTGAAGTGGAGACTCCCATGTGACAGTGCAGCAGGGGAGGCTGTGTTTGAAAGAGAGAGCCAGGTTTCTGTGAGAGCCAGAAGGTTGACGGAATGGGTGATGAAGAAGTAATGGATAGAAGTGAGCTTGTTGCATACAGATCAAGAGTGCAAGAGTACACAAGCGAAAGGGGTGTTGGTTTTAGACTTATTTACACTTCATAAGAGAGGTATACATCAACAATATCATGCTCATTACAGGCCACAACATGTTTTCATTATGACGTACAACACTGCAACCCACAGCTGCTGCCTTGTAATGAGATAGGCTAATTGTTAGCTCTTTGACTGACGGAGATGCACAGTATTCCTTTTCTGCAGAAAATGGATTCACAAGTAGTGAACCTGTCCGCCTGCAATCACCAGTTGTGCGCAGCAAAATTTAACATTGCACAAGAGGATTCTTGTGCAATGCCAACCCCTGCTCAGGCGCAACCAATTTTGCTAGAGCAGAGAATGTCAATCAACCCGAACGAGTGAGTGTCAGGTAATTAATTCCACCACTTCTCTGGTTTCTGCTTCTTAAATATGTGGCAGCAGGCTCGCTTATGCAAACCTGCTCCACATACATAGCCCTTCTAAGGAGAACCTTACTTAGAACTACATGTTCCAAACTGTAATACATCAAGGCATAATTATTCAGATGGGGTCTTTGTAGCTTAACAGCACAATCTTGTTATAGTTATAAAATATATAACAAAACAACAGTACAATTACTCATATGGTGTTTTAGGAAGCTTAATTAAATCAAGTTGTTTCTATCCGCAATTTAAAATTATTTATGGCAAAGCCAATGACTGATTTGTTTGATTTTCATCATAAGACTATCAGGCCCATTTATCAAAGGTCTTGCGGACCTGATCCGACACTGCGGATCAGGTCCGCAAGACCTCGCTAAATGCGGAGAGCAATACGCTCTCCGCATTTAACATTGCACCAGCAGCTCACAAGAGCTGCTGGTGCAACGCCGCCCCCTGCTGACTCGCGGCCAATCGGCCGCCAGCAGGGAGCTGTCAATCAACCCGATCGTATTCGATCGGGTTGATGTCTGGCGATTCCTGTCCGCCTGTTCAGAGCAGGCGGACAGGGTTATGGAGCAGCGGTCTTTTGACCGCTGCTTCATAAGTTGTGTTTCTGGCGAGCCTGAAGACTCAAATATATGGAAGAATGAAAACAGCATCAATCTGCAGGGAGGTGCACGTACCCAGGTCCTGCCAATGACCTCCAATAATGTCCAATTTCACAAAAAGAACAGCACCAACCAAAGATGAGTAAAAGTGTATCTTTATTGGGACATCTCCAAACACAGCACAGAACACGACGTTTCGGTCAGATGACCTTAATCATGTGATCAATGAAGACTCGCTGAAGACTCGCCAGAAACACGGCCCTTCAAGCTCCATACGGAGCTTGATAAATGGGCCTGATGGACTCTCTCCATCCCCTTAACCAGCCTGAGCCCTACACTGTACATGTCACATTACCAGACTTAAAGGTATATGAAATCCAAAATGTTTCTTTGTGTTTCAGATAGACATATCATTTTACTAATTTACTTCTGTTATTAAAATTTCTTCGTTCTCTTGGTATCTTTTATTGAAAAGCAGGGACGTAAGCACAGTAGTTTGCACATGTCTGGAGCACTATTTAGCAGCAGTTTTTGCAAGAATGTTACCCATTTGCAAGAGCACTAGCACTATTTTCTGACATGTAATACAAAATACCATGGGAACAAAGCAAATTTGATAACTGAAGTAAATTGGATGCTTTTTTTAAAATCATATGCTCTGTCTGAATCACAAAAAGAAAATGTTTCATATCCCTTTAACTCTTTTCATACATCACCTATACACAGACTGAATCATTATCTAAGCTGACTATTTCATCCATAACCAGAGTAAGCCTTAACACTGTATCCTACATCAGCACACTGAGCCCCCACAATAAATCCTGTGGAGCATATTTATCAAGCTCTGCATGGAGCTTGATGCCCCGTGTTTCCAGCGAGCCTGAAGGTTTAAAGACCGCTGCTCCATAACCTGTCCGCCGCCTGCTCTGAGGCGGCGGACAGAAATCGCCAGAAATCAACCAGATCGAATACAATCGGGTTGATTGACACCCCCTGCTAGCGGCCAATTGGCCGTGAATCTGCAGGGGGCAGCATTGCCCCAGCAGTTCACAAGAACTGCTGTAGCAATGATAAATGCAGAGAGCGTATGCTGTCGGCATTTATCGATGTGCAGCAGACATGATCCGCAATATCGGATCATGTCCGCTCGCACAATGATAATTCGGCCCCTATATCTCTATGCTGAACACCCACTCACTATATCCTGCGTCACGATACTGAGTCCCATTCTTTCATCAGACTGAACCCTTATTAGGGTGTGCTCCTGGGTAATTTCTGAGCTGCTCACGTGATTGGTGGATACACACACATACCACTCCTCATAGACACACCAGCTATGTTTTTTTCTCAGGAGCAGCACAAATTGTAAAAATAAGGCCCTTTAATAATTGCTCCCAGTTGCTTGTTTTGTTGCACTTATAATATACTGCCACTAGGTTACACAGCGATGTAGAGGGGAGAGGTTGATAAAAATATGTATTACAAAAATAATGAACCATGCTGGATGTGTGATTTGTCACATCATATATCAGTCACCCTACCGCGTTCTCTACTGCATCTTTCGCTAGTGTCCCCATCCTCATTTTTTTATTTCCACCCTTTTTGGTCGTTATTCTACCCTTCCTAGTCTCCTCCCCTCAGTCTCCCTTCCCTTGCACTGTCTCCCTGCTGGCTGTATGCCGCTGGGAAGCTCTCCAGCTGCCTGTTTTTGTGGAAGGGGACATGGGACCTGCAGAGTAGAGATAAGAGCAGAGAAGCAGGGAATTTCCTGTCCATTTCCGGCTCTCTGGACCTCTCACTCCCATCTCCCAGTTTCCCGGCTTGGAGCCTGGCTGAGAGCTTCCTGTTTGTTCTGATTCCCGCACATTACATTTATGAAGTCCAAAGAGTTTTGCTGCTAACAAGGCTGTAATTAACCGTTTCAGGGAACAGGCCCAAGAACAGGCAGAGTGCACATGTAAATGTAACTATGTAGGCTCATAAGAGCTCAGGAGTGTGCACGTGTCTTTAGTACTCTATGGCAGCAGTGTTTTGCAACATTGTTTAACAAAGCTACAAATAATGTTGCAAAATACTGCTGCCATACATTATTATAGACACATGGTCACACTTGAGCTCTTATAAGCCTACCTAGTTGTATTATTCAATAAAAGATACCAAGAAAACAAAGCAAATTTGATAGAAGTAAATTGGAAAGTTGTTTAAAATTGTATGCTCTATTTGAATCATGAAATAATTTTGACTTGACTGTCCCTTTAATTGTTGTTGTTTTTT
This sequence comes from Bombina bombina, assembly GCF_027579735.1. Lineage (NCBI taxonomy): Eukaryota > Metazoa > Chordata > Amphibia > Anura > Bombinatoridae > Bombina > Bombina bombina. Next base: position 991,974,747 of record NC_069499.1, on the reverse strand, counting down.
CAGGAGTCCTTGTATTTATGAAATTATAAACATTAAAACTCTGTTTATTGTTCTGTTACTTCTGTTTTATAAAATATATAACAATTGACAGATGTCTTTTAAAGCAACTTTCCGGTTAAAATTTGAATCCACATGGATGCATTTCACTTTTGAATAGAAGCATTTTTGTAACATTTATGTATTAGCAAACATGCTTCTAATAAAAGCTATGAGGCCTATTTATCAAATGTCTGTTGGACCTGATCGGACAGTGCGGATCAGGTCCGACAGACATCGCTGAATGCGGAGAGCAATACGCTCTCCGTATTCAGCATTGCACCAGCTGCTCTTGTGAGCTGCTGTGCAACGCCGTCCCCTGCAGACTTGCGGCCAATCAGCCGCCAGCAGGGAGGTGTCAATCAACCCGATCATACTCGATCGGGTTGAATTCCGGCGATTCCTGTCTGCCTCATCAGAGCAGGCGGACAGGGTTATGGAGGCTCGCCAGAAACACGGGCCCACAAGCTCCGTACGGAGCTTGATAGATAGGCCCCTTTAGCTAAAATGTGTATGTAAGTATGCACCGTGCACCAGCATTTTAAACACAGCATTTGCTAAGAGAGCCTAAGGTGCTTGTACCATTTGGTAATGACTCAAACTGAGAATATCGAGCTATTCTGCACGTGCAGAGAAACATATTAACACTAAAACAGTGATAACTTTTACTAGAAGCATTTTTGACAATAAATATATATTGCAAATATGTTTCTATTCAAAGGTGTAATTCATCTATGTGCATTTATATTTTTTACCGGAATGTCCCTTTAACTACTGCCAATTGAAAAGTTGACAGCAGGAGGCAATATTGTAGGATACATGGATATAGAAGAAAAAGAGCGGTTAGATGTACGCTACACCCTGAAATGATAAAAGGACCGCACAGCAATCCAGACTGCAGAGGGACATGCATTTTCTAGTTAGAATATAGACACATAATATTATATTGATGGTTTCACCTCCACAAACTAGCCAAGAGTAGAAAGAAATACTTTAGTTAGAACAGGCTTGCTAATTCCAAAGTGAGAAACAGAAAATCAACTGGGGTAGATGTTCCTCACGTGAGCGTTCTGTTTTATAAATTCCTTTTATCCAAGAAAGTATCTCCCAATCTGATCATTCAGGTATTTACATCAGAGACTGATGTGACAAGCTGTCAGTATGCTCGCTTGCTCACCATAAGAAATCCTCAGGGCTCTTTACAGTATCTGAGCGCACTCAGGATGTTAGATACACCTGATAAATGTATAATAATGCAAATGAATGAGTATAACAAACAGAACCACTAATACCTTCATGATGATATATATAGGCCCAGATTACAAGTGAAGCACAAAAATATTAGCACTATTGTACGTTGATATCGCTCGAGTACAAACTATAACGCTTCTCTTTTTTAGTTCATATTACTAGTCCAACGTTATTTTTTAGCGCTCAAGCTATAGGCTAGGGCGCTCTAACATAGTGAGGATGCGCTAAATCCCTCACATAATAGAGTTCTGTGGGGTGCGCAGTAAAATTCATAAAGTATATCATTCAAGTGCTAAGTCGAGGGTGCATGAATGTGTCTTTATCAATTTATGTATATTGTTACAAACATTGTTGCAAAGAACACTGTCATATAGCTGACTTTTCAACAAAGGATACCAAGAGTACAAAGCAAATTGGGTAATAGAAGTAAATTGGAAAGTCTCTTAAAATGACATGCTCTAAGAGAATCATGAAAGTGTAAAGGGACAGTGAAGTCAAAATTAAACTTTCATGATTCAGATAGAGCATACAATTTTAAACAACTTTCAAGTTAACTTCATTTATCAAGTTTGCTTCGTTCTCTTGGTATCTTTTATTGAAGAATAAAACTAGGTAGGCTCATAAGAGCTCAGGAGTGTGCACGTGTCTTTAGTACTTTTGTTTTGCTACATTCTTTGTAGCTTTGTTATACAGTGTTGCAAAACACTGCTGCCATAGCTCTTATGAGCCTACCCAGTTTTACTCTTCAATAAAAAATACCAAGAACAAACCAAATTTAAAATTGCATGTGCTATCTGAATCATTATTGTTTAATTTTGACTTTACTGTCCCTTTAATTTTGAATGTCCCTTTATGTTAGACTTCCCTGTTTTAGAAAAGGATCACATGACAAATATATGTGTTCAGATACCAACAGTCTGGTACCTCCTTGTGAGTACAGTTTTGTAATCAGATGCAGAATTTATAAATAATCAGATAGATGTGAATATAATGGTAGCCATATACATGTGACCCTCAGAACATAGCTGCAGTATGTGGGAGAAACACAAGATACAGTCATCGGGCTGTGTTATTTTACCATTCATTGCTTCATGTGTTGGAGTTTTCATGGCTGTGTTTTGGACATTATTTCTATTCTACCCCTCCTAGGCTTTGTTAGCTCTGTGCCAGGATTCACTCATTATGTCTCCCTGTTTGTTCATAGCCAGACTGGGGGATACACTGCAGAGGAAGCAGAGGGATTGTGCTGATAAGAAACAGGGAAAGCAGGGTGAGGCCAGGTGACAATGCTGGGGGTGGAGTGTGCTCCAGCGTTGCTCTTTTTACTGTATATGTATATTTCACAGATGTTAGGAGCTGTCATATACACTGAATTTCTTTATTTTTCTTCAGATACGATTTGTTAAAGTACTATTTCAGTGCGGTATGTGGTGCAGTATAATTATACAAGATAATGTTAGAAGATCATGAGAGAAGTAGATACAAAGAATGGCCTTCATGTTTAAGTGGTAAATGGTAAAACACATTTACCTATTCAAAATGGAACAGCTTCTCTATCATCCCTCAATCTGGCTTGGTGCCTGCTGGAACGCACGGCTATTTGCTAAGAGGTGGAAACGTCACCTCTTAACAAAACAGCATTCTGCCGTGGGCTGACTGAGCAGCTCAGTGCGGCGAACGCTTGAGACAAATAAAGGAACTTTCAGCATTAAGTATTTTATACTTCATGACTGAAATTCCCCTTTATTTGTTCCAATGGTCAGTCCTAGCATTTCACAAACGATAGGATTGACAATCACTTTAACACACACATATACAGTATATATAAAAAACTGCAGCCTATAGAATGCGAGCTCAATCCTATTGGCTGATTGGATCAGCCAATAGGATTGAAGCTCAATCCTATTGGCTGATTGCATCAGCCAATAGGATTTTGTACCCTTTAATCCGATTGGCTGATAGAATTCTATCAGCCAATCGGAATTCAAGGGACGCCATCTTGGATGACGTCATTTAAAGGAACCTTCATTCTTCAAGAGGATTTGAAAGAAGAGGATGCTCCGTGCCGGATGTCTTGAAGATGGAGCCGCGCGGCGTCGGAAGGATGAAGATAGAAGATGCCGTCTGGATGAAGACCTGCCCACCTGGAGGATGACTTCTTGCCGCTTGGATGAAGACTTCTCCCGGCTTCGTTGAGGACTTCTGCCCGCTTGGATGAAGACTTCTCCTGGCTGGATGAGTATGGATGTCCGGTCTTCAAAAACTGTGGATCTTTGGGGGTTAGTGTTAGGTTTTATTAAAGGTTTATTGGGTAGGTTTTATTTTTAGATTAGGGGTTTGGGCAACGAAAAAGAGCTAAATGCCCTTTTGAGGGCAATGCCCATCCAAATGCCTTTTTCAGGGCAATGTGGAGCTTAGGTTTTTTTAGATAGGATTTTATTTGGGGGGTTTGGTTGTGTGGGTGGTGGGTTTTACTGTTGGGGGTTGTTTGTATTTTTTTTTACAGGTAAAAGAGCTGATTTCTTTGGGGCAATGCCCTGGAAAAGGCCCTTTTAAGGGTTATTGGCAGTTTAGTTTAGGCTAGGGTTTTTTTAATTTGGGGGGGGGGGGCTTTTTTATTTTGATAGGGCTATTAGATTAGGTGTAATTAGTTTAAATATTTGATCATTTCTTTTTTATTTTGTGTAATTTAGTGTTTATTTTTTTGTAATTTAGTTCATTGTATTTAATTAATGTAATTTATTTAATTTTAGTGCAATGTTAGGTGTTAGTGTGAGGCAGGTTAGGTTTTATTTTACAGGTAAATTTGTATTTATTTTAACTAGATAGTTAGTAAATAGTTAATACATAAATACAAACTTAGCTGTGAAATAAAAATAAAACCCAAGCTAGCTACAATATAACTATTAGTTATATTGTAGCAAGCTTAGGGTTTATTTTATAGGTATTTAGTTTTAAACAGGAATTATTTAGTTAATGATAGTAATTTTTATTTAGATTTATTTTAATTATATTAAAGTTAGGGGTGTTAGGGTTATGGTTAGACTTAGGTTTAGGGGTTAATATGTTTATTTAGTGTTAGTAATGTGGGAGGCTAGAGGCTTAGGGGTTAATAACTTTAGTATAGTGGCGGTGGCGACGTTGGGGGTGGCAAATTAGGGGTTAATAAGTGTAGGTAGGTGGCGGCGATGTCAGGGGCAGAAGATTAGGGGTGTTTAGACTCTGGGTTTATGTTAGGGTGTTAGGTGTAAACATAAATTTTATTTCCCCATAGGAATCAATGGGGCTGCGTTACGGAGCTTTACGATCCTTTATTGCAGGTAGAAGCGCTATTAAAGGTGAGCGGTATAAATAACTTGCAAGTTATTACCGAGCCGCTCATAACGCAAAACTCGTAATCTGGCCTAGTATTACTAGTCAAAGAAACACAATGTTACAAATAAGCTGATGTTCCATAAAAAATGAGTTATACAATTAAATAATAAAGATTCACAGGGGAGAGTCTTTTGACTTCTCAGTGGCCCTTACCAAGCACCTTCTCTTACGTTTATTACATTTTAAAATAAGAATGAGGAGTCTGATACTCACCTAAAAGGTGGAGGTTTAGGCTTTGGGTTTGTCTCTGTTTCCTTTAAAATGGAATAACTCTTCCTAGGTAAGTGCTACTTGGTAACCCAACCAATATATGAAAATTATTGTAAGTAGCATTTCATTTGCATTATTTTATTTTCATCTCAAGAAGTGCAATATGTTATTTGCTGGTGGGAATCTGTCTTTGTTATAGCCTGTATCATATAAAGCAAAATTATAAACCTGCCAAAGACTTACTTCTTTCCTTCTCTCTTGTCATCTGCTCACATGCCCGCCTACAGGACTTTTTAGAACAACACCTAATTTGGGGGATTCTCTGTCTTGCTTTATAAAGTCTTCCCAAAAGCTTTCAGAGCTTCAAGCCTTCCTAAAAACGACTATTCAGGGCTGCTTAAGGGTTTATTTTTCTATTTCACCAATTTTAATTCGAGAACCCTGTCCTTTTCTCATCAGTTCTCCTTATACTACCTTCAGCGTGAAATCTCTTGAGCCCAATTGCATGTCCTCTTTTTACAAGGTGACCTACGTTGAGTGGAAGCTCATGGGCAGGGTCCTTCTCCATCATTTTGTAGTTGTCTTTTTGCAACTTGACATAATACACCTATGTTCAGGTACTGTGGGGAATGTTGTTGTTTTTTGTAATGTAGGTGTCTCTCCTTCACCTACAGATCTCTGCAAAGCTAGATAAACAGCTCTTTCACTGTAGAATTTGCATCTCTTGAAGTCTTTAAAGGGCCTCACATAGCTGACGAGAGTTCATAGATAATCTTGCCAGAGCGGAGAGCTTTAGATTATCAAGCAATAAGAGAGGGGCAATAAAATCTGACCAACAGTCACATTTTTCATTACCAAAATTAGAGTAAGGGCCATTACTATTGTTTGTACAACAATGCATTGGGCAGTATAATACTTTAATTACCCACATTGTAATTATATGTGGCCGCCCTCTTATATATCAGAATGTCCCCTTTCTTATGTATCTCACACATCCATGCCTGCTTAGAGGAAGGGGTTAACATTGTTTTAGACACAAATCATCCGAACCAATTACTTGATTTTTAAAAAGCACACACATACCCCCTATTACACATCCCTTAGCAACCTCCTTTGTGTCTGTCAGAACCACAGGGAGCTGGCAGCCACACAGTGTCATGTCACTGAGTACATTAATCTGTTTTATAGCATAGCATGTGTCTAGTACTTAATTGCATGCCTTTATTTATTACCATATATTTACTTGTTTATGTGTAAGTACATCTCCTTGTATATGTATGTATATGTATGTGTGTGTGTACATGTGTATATCTATCTACATACATTTGTTAAGCCTTGTTAAAGGAATGTTGTACTGAATTCCCCCCCCCCCCCTTTACTGTGTTCACAATGATCCATTTTTTCTTAAACTATTTACAAATAGTTCTGTTACATTTATCTTATTTTAAATACCTGATTTTTGCCTACTGAAACAATAATTTATTGCTAAAAATATGAATACTGCTTTATTCTCTATAGAAATGCTATGTAAACAAGAGATAATGGGGTCCATTTATCATTGTGCGGACAGACATGATCCGATATAGCGAACCATGTCTGCCACACATCGATAAATGCCGACAGCATATGCTGTCGGTATTTATCATTGCACCAGTAGTTCTTGATAAATAGACCCCCAGTGTGGGGAGGGAGAGAAATAGAGACCAACTTGTATGAAAGGTTGTTCCTTAGGCTGAGATGACTAGCGCTTATCAGACTGAACTGAGGTTATCAGCTGTGTGTTTGAGTAAATTGTCCCTTTAAAGGGGACTTTAAAAAAAAAATCAATATGCTCCTTCTCCATTTGCATGCCTGCCCAATGTCTGAGGTGATGTAAAACATAGTATCTTTTGAGTTTTCAAGTTTAAAATGTTTTTTTAAACTTACAGTAATAGAAGATTTTTCTCACTTTTGTTTATAGTAAGTCGATTACTTGGCAATTAGCTTTCCCTAGAACAAAGAGTTATAGATACTTGGTCCCCAAAATGCTAAAACTGATTCATGAATTCCTCCACTGCTCTGCTAAAGGGATAGAAAGGTCAGAGTTTAAATGCGCATGGGTGCAATAAAATTCTTGCATTATAGTTCCATTAGCAAAAATACTTCTAGTAAAATGTATCTCTGTTTTTCAGCAGCATACACATATATGCTTTAAGGGACCTTTAAGTCCGGTCAGTATTCAAAACCATGTTGCTCTATGTCAGCACATTGAGCAACTTGATCTCGAATACTGACCGGACATAAGCTGGGATGAAGGTGTAAACGTATGGAGGACTTTGTTTTATAGTATAGGATTATACTATTGTGATGTGCCCGTATCCTGATTTTTTCTTGTAAGTGCATTGATTGTATCTGCTCACTGCAAGTTTTAGTAAAATAACGTCAGAGCTGCAGTTTTTATTTTTTCAGATACCAGATTTTTACACTGAGACTCTCCTCATTGTGGTCTTGTACATTTTTTCTTTCTGAGTGGGATACAACTAGTTATATTTGTTAGAATAGATGTCACTTGAAGTTTGTAACTTTAACTATTTTTCTTTTCTTTTTTGTCTTTCACCAGTTAGTAGCAATGCCCATCTAGATATATTCTCACTGTTGAATGATATGTTTATTTTTCCTTTTTTTGTATTATAAAACTTAAAAAAAAATTACCAGAAGGTAAGAACCCTGCAGTTTAAAAGGGCATGAAACCAAACATGTTTCTTTTATGATTCAGATAAGAGCATGTAGTTTTAATTAACTTTGCTTTGTTCTCCTGATACTCTTTGTTGAAAAGCATACCTAGGTAGGCTCAAGAGCAGAAATGCTCTGTTGAGAGTTTGCGGCTGAATGGTGGCTTCACATATATGCCTCTTCTCATTGGCTCACCCAATGTGTTCAGCTAGCACCCAGTAGTATATTGCTGCTCCTTCAACATAAGATACTGAGAAAAAGAAGCAAATTAGATACAATAAGTAAACTGTGAAGTTTTATCTGAATCATGAAAAAAAAATTTTTTTTTAGTTTTATGTCCCTTTAAGATAAACAGCTCTCAAGCTAAAATTTGCCATTCTAAAATTCCTTTAGGGACCTTGCAGTACTGATGAGACTTCTTAGATCTTCTTCTCTCTAAAGTTCTAGACCAGAGAACTTTAGATTTTCAAGCCTATCGTATGTTAAAGGGACAGTCTAGTCAAAATTAAACTTTCATGATTCAGATAGAGCATATAATTTTAAGCAACTTTCTAATTAACTACTATTATCAATTGTCATTGTTCTCTTGGTATCTTTATTTGAAAAAGCAAGCATGTAAGCATAGGAGCCGGACCATTTTTGGTTCAGGACCTGGGTAGCACTTTCTGATTGGTATCTAAATGAAGCCACCAATCAGCAAGCGCCACCCAGGTGCTGAACCAAAAATAGGCTGGCACCTAAGCTTACATTTAAATAAAGATACCAAGACAACAAAGAAAATTTGATGATAGAAGTAAAATATAAAGTTGCTTAAAATTGCATGCTCTATCTGAATTATAAAAGTTTAATTTTGACTAGACTGTCCCTTTAAGGCCAGTAATGCAAATATTACATGCTTTAACAAATTATAGCATATCATGTATGCATTAGCATATCCCTTTAATTAGTTCTCAGCATAGCCTTGTGCATATTCCAGGTATTATTAAATTCCCTTTTAGTATTTGTCTTTACCAACTCTACTGGAAGGTAGCAGGATGCATCCAGTACTTTGGTCATAAGTATCAATTATGAACTTTTCTTTGTTCCATCTCTCCTGTTGTCTATATACTGCTAATCATTTATGTTTCATATATTAGTCTGTCTTTTAATATTTTATCTGGAGACTTGAGATTATGGGACCAAATTATCAAGATCTGCTGCTCCATACCTTTTCCGCCTGCTCTGAGGCCACGGACAGAAATCAACCGGATCAAATACGATCGGGTTGATTGACACCCCCTGCTAGTGGCTGATTGGCCACAAATCTGCAGGGGTGGCATTGCACCAGCAGTTCACAAGAACTGCTTGTGCAATGATAAATACTGACAGCGTATGCTGTCGGCATTTATCAATGTGCGGCGGACATGATACGCAACATTGTATCATGTCTGCTTTCACACATTAATAAATAGGCCCCTATGTCTATAAATTCTTTCATTTTAAGTAATAACTGTTGGTGGGTCAGCTCTTCAATTTGTGGTGATGTCCTACTCTGTGTTTGGTTTTAAACTGTCTTCTCTCCAGCACTGAGAGAGTTAACAAGTGCCTTCCTGAGCTGTCACCAAAACAAAAAATATATATTGAGAACAGGAAGGTGGTCAGGATTCCAGCGCTTCAAGGACAATAATGTGAAATTCATTTAAAGCCAAAACCAAAGTCATTTGCTGAATCCCCTTGTGTGTCCTGGGGGGAGGGTTTCCCCTGCATATAGATACAGAGGAGAGGGGGGCAGAGGAGTCTAGCAGCACTAAAACTGAAGTTTCATCTCTTTTTGGTATTTTGCTGTTTGCTTTCAATTAGTTAGAAGTATGTTTTTAGTTAAAGACCATACAATGATCCAGGGACACACATTAATGTAAAAAATTAAAACTGGGGACAGGAAGGGGGAGAAAGAGACTAAAATAGTGAGGGAGCTATGTATAAATGGTGGGGAATGGAGAAGAGGGAGAGAAGATGACTGAGGGGTTTACACGAGAAGCAGATAATATGAAAAGAACTGCTGGGCATGAATAGGGAGATACAGAAGGGGAGAGAAATACTAAACCAATAGGGCAAGGGGGTCCTTTGAGAGAAAAAGAAAAGATGAGGAAAGGATGAGAACAAAATGGGTCAAGGATAAAAATACAAAGAAAGAGACAAAAACAAACAAATGGGGGTATGTAGAGAAAAGAAGGACCAAGAACAGCCATTTCATTTCCACCAGCCTCACTAGCCAGTTCACCTTTATTAGCCACAGTAGTTTCTCCACCCAACCAGCCTCACTGGCCTCTCCATATTAACACAGCCCTACTAGCCTCACTGGTCTCATAAGCCTTTCCAACTTTGTCAGCCTTACTAATCTCTCCATCTTCACTAGCCTTGCTAGCCCTTTCATCATCACCAGCCTCACTAGCCCCTCCATCTTCAGCAGCCCTACTAGCCCCCCCATCTTCACCTGCCTTACTAGTCCCAACAGATTCATTATCCTTACTAGCCCATACAACGTCACCAGCCTTACTGGTCCCTCCAACCTCATCAGCCTTCTGGCCTCTCCATCATCACCACCCTTACTAGTTACTCCTTTTTCATCAGCCTTACTAGCCCCTCCATCTTTACTAGCCTTACTAGCCCTTCCATCATCAAAAGCCTTACTACTACTCCCTCCATGATCACCAGCCTTATTAGCCCCTCCAGCATCACCAACCTTACTAGCCCCACAGCTTCACAAGCCATACTAGCCCCTCCATTGTCATCAGCTTTACTAACCTCTCCATCATGACCAGCCACACTAGCCCTTCCATCATTACTAGTCTTACTAGACCTTCATACTTTTCCAGCCTTAATTGCCCCTCTATGGTCACCAGTCTTACAAGCCCATCCATATTCACCAGCCTTACTAACCCCTCCATCGTCACCACCCTTACTAGCCCCTCCACCTTCACCAGGCTTACTAGCCTCTCCATTGTCACCAGGTTTACTAGCCCCTCCATAATCACCAGCCTTACTAACCTGTCCATCATTATAGCCTTACTAGCCCCTCTATCATCATTAGCCTTACTAGCCCCTTCATCTTCACCAGCCTTACTAAACCTTTCAACTTTACCAGCCCTAATAGCCCCTTCACCTGAACCAGCCTTACTAGCTTCTCCATCTTCACCACCCTTACTAGCCCTTCAATCCTCAACAGCATTACTAGCCTCTCCATCATCACCAGTCTTAAATGCCCCTCAACCATCACCACCCTTACTTGCCCCTCAAGCATCACTAACTTTACTAGCCCCTACGTCATCACCAGCCTTACTAGCCCCTTCAACTTCACAAGCCATACTAGCCCCTCCATCATCACCATCCTTACTAGCCCCTCTATTGTAGCCTAACTAGCCCCTCCAGCTTTATTGGCCTTACTAGTCCCTTCTATTATCACCAGCTTTACAAGCTCCTCCATCTTCACCCGCCTTACTAACCTCTCCATCATCACCACATTTACTAGCCCTTCCATTTTCACTAGCCTTACTAAACATTCCAACTTTACCAGCCTTACTAGCCCCTCCATCATCACTAGCCTTACAAGCTTCCCCATATTCACCAGAATGACTAGCCACTCCATCACCAGCCTTACTAGCACCTCCAGCATAACTAGCCTTACTAGCCCCTTTGTCATCATCAGCCCTACTAGCAGCTTCAGCTTTAAAAGCCATACTAGGTCCTCCGTCATCACCTGCTTACTAGCCTCCCCATCGTCACCACCCTTACTAGTCATTACATCTTCACTAGCATTATTAGTCCCTTGATCATCACTAGCCTTACTTGCCCCTCAACTGTCACCAGCCTTACTTGCCCCATAAGCATCACCCACTTTACTAGCCCCTACGTCATTACCAACCTTATTAGCCCCTTCGAATTCACAAGCCACACTAGCCCCTCCATCATCACCATCCTTACTAGCCCCTTCATTGCTATCACCCTTACTAGCCCCTCCAGCTTCATTGGCCTTACTAGCCCCTCCATCATCACCAGCCTTACAAGCCCCTCCATCAGCACCAGCCTTACAATACCCTCCATCTTCACCAGCCTTACTAACCTCTACATCGTCACCACTCTTACTAGCCCTTTCATCTTACTAAACCTTCACATTTTACCAGCCTTTCTAACCCCTCTGTCATCACTAGCCTTACAAGCTTCTCCATATTCACCAGAATTACTAGCCCCTCCATCATCACCAGCCTTGCTAGCTACTCCATCTACACCTGCCATACAAGCCCCTCCATCTTTACCAGCCTTACTAACACCTCCAGCATCACCAGTCTTACTAGCCCCTTCGTCATCACCAGTCCTACTAGCCCCTCCAGCTTCAAAAGCCATACTAGGCCCTACATCATCACCAGCCTTACTAGCCTCTTCATCATCACCAGCCTTACAACCCCCCCATTCACTAGCCTTACTAGCCCCTCTAACTTCTCCAACCTTACTAGCCCTTTCATCCTCACCAGCCTTATTAGCACCTCTATCGTTACCAGCCTTACTAGCTTCTTTATCTTCACCAGCCTTACTAGCCCTTCCAACTTCACCAGCCTCAGTAACCTCTCCAGCTTTTAAAGTCTATATAGCCTCTCCATCTTCACCAGCCTTGCTAGCCTCTCCAGCTTCATCAGTTCCTGTGTTTTTCTATGCAGCTGATTCACGAAAACACGCTTATTTTTCCTTCTTTAGTAAATCAGTATAATTGAACAATACAGTAATTGGTCAATATTGTGATACTGTAGAGACTGATTAGTGGATTTTTTCCACTGTGTAGTTGGTTAATATTTTTTTCCTGGGTGCTTTAACACAGACTTTTTTCCCCCAATGTGACACGCACATCTGTTTTGCCATGATATGCTTACGAGGAGACTGGTAGTTTTGTAATCACCTGGCAAGAGTGATTAGTTTGGTTTAAAAAAACATGTGACCGCGACTAAAGCTCATTGAATAGACAGGCCAGAACTGTGGTAACCAGGACATTACAGGGACAGTCTACTTGAAAAAAAGATAAATAAATAAAAACAGATAGATAATCCCTTTATTACTCACTCCCCTGTTTTGCATAACCAACACTGTTATATAAATATATACTTTTTACCTCTCTGATTAGCTTGTATCTAAGCCTCTGCAGACTGCCCCTTATCTCAGTGCTTTTTACAAACTTGCATTTTAGCCAATTACTGGTTATCAACGGGAGAGAGCACAATGCTGTGCAATATTTAAAGAGCTAATAAAAGCACTGAGATGAAAGGCTTAGAAACAGGCAAATTTAGAGGTTATAAAGTATGTTAATAAAACAATGTTGCAAATCTGGGAAATAGGTAGTAAAGGCATTATCTATCTTTTTAAACAAAAAAAAATCAAGTAAACTGTCCCTTTAAATCCTTACTATCCCATACATCCATGAACAAGAGTTCTCAAAATAATAAAGGGACAGTAAATTCTCTGAGATCTGTTACATTTCATCTTATTTACAACCTTAATTTGCCTCAGCATGAGGGATCAAATAAAAAGAACAGGCTTTTTAAAACTAGGAAAACAAACGCCTAGATTTAGAGTTCTGCGTTAGGGGGTCCTAACGCTGGTTTTTACCGCCCGCTGGTATTTAGAGTCAGTCATGAAAGGGTCTAACGCTCACTTTCCAGCCGCGACTTTCCATACCGCAGATCCCCTTACGTCAATTGCGTATCCTATCTTTTCAATGGGATCTTTCTAACGCCGGTATTTAGAGTCTTGGCTGAAGTGAGCGTTAGAAATGAAAGACTCCAGCCGCAGAGAAAAGCCAGGAGTTAAGAGCTTTCTGGGCTAACGCCGGTTCATAAAGCTCTTAACTACTGTGCTCTAAAGTACACTAACACCCATAAACTACCTATGTACCCCTAAACCGAGGCCCCCCCACATCGCCGCCACTCTATTAAAATTTTTTAACCCCTAATCTGCCGACCGCACACCGCCGCCACCTACATTATCCCTATGTACCCCTAATCTGCTGCCCCTAACATCGCCGACCCCTACATAATATTTATTAACCCCTAATCTGCCCCCCCAACGTCGCCGCTACCTACCTACAATTATTAACCCCTAATCTGCCGACCGGACCTCACCGCTACTATAATAAAGTTATTAACCCCTAATCAGCCTCACTCCCGCCTCAAAAACCCTATAATAAATAGTATTAACCCCTAATCTGCCCTCCCTAACATCGCCGACACCTAACTTCAAGTATTAACCCCTAATCTGCCGACCGGACCTCGCCGCTACTCTAATAAATGTATTAACCCCTAAAGCTAAGTCTAACCCTAACACTAACACCCCCCTAAATTAAATATAATTTAAATCTAACTAAATAAAATAAATCTTATTAAATAAATTATTCCTATTTAAAGCTAAATACTTACCTGTAAAATAAACCCTAATATAGCTACAATATAAATAATAATTATATTGTAGCTATTTTAGGATTAATATTTATTTTACAGGCAACTTTGTATTTATTTTAACCAGGTACAGTAGCTATTAAATAGTTAATAACTATTTAATAGCTACGTAGATAAAATAATTACAAAATTACCTGCAAAATAAATCCTAACCTAAGTTACAATTAAACCTAACACTACACTATCAATAAATAAATTAAATAAACTACCTACAATTATCTACAATTATATCAACTAAACTAAATTACAAAACAAAACAAAACACTAAATTACAAAAAATACTAATCACACCTACTCTAAGCCCCCTAAAAAAATAACAAAGCCCCCCAAAATAAAAAAATGCCCTACCCTATTCTAAAATAAAAATTGTAAAGCTCTTTTACCTTACCAGCCCTTAAAAGGGCCTTTTGCAGGGCATGCCCCAAAGAATTCTGCTCTTTTGCCTGTAAAAAAAAACATACAATGCCCCCCCCAACATTACAACCCACCACCCACATACCCCTAATCTAACCCAAACCCCCCTTAAATAAACCTGACACTAAGCCCCTGAAGATCTTCCTACCTTGTCTTCACCACGCCGGGTATCACCGATCCGTCCAGAAGAGGGTCCGAAGTCTTCCTCCTATCCGGCAAGAAGAGCTCCTCCAGAGGGTCCAAAGTCTTCCTCCTATCCGAGCAGAAGAGGACATCCGGACCGGCAGACATCTTCATCCAAGCGGCATCTTCTATCTTCTTCCATCCGGCGCGGAGCGGGACCATCTTCAAGCAGCCGACGCGGAGCCATCCTTCTTCACCGACGGACTAAAGATGAATGAAGGTTCCTTTAAGGGACGTCATCCAAGATGGCGTCCCTCGAATTCCGATTGGCTGATAGGATTCTATCAGCCAATCGGAATTAAGGTAGGTAAAATCTGATTGGCTAATTGAATCAGCCAATCAGATTCAAGTTCAATCCGATTGGCTGATCCAATCAGCCAATCAGATTGAGCTTGCATTCTATTGGCTCCGCGCCGGATGGAAGAAGATAGAAGATGTTGCTTGGATGAAGATGTCTGCCGGTCCGGATGTCCTCTTCTGCCCGGATAGGATGAAGACTTTGGACCCTCTGGAGGAGCTCTTCTTGCCGTATAGGAGGAAGACTTTGGACCCTCTTCTGGACGGATCGGTGATACCCGGCGTGGTGAAGACAAGGTAGGAAGATCTTCAGGGGCTTAGTGTTAGGTTTATTTAAGGGGGGTTTGGGTTAGATTAGGGGTATGTGGGTGGTGGGTTGTAATGTTGGGGGGGGGGGTATTGTATGGTTTTTTTTACAGGCAAAAGAGCAGAATTATTTGGGGCATGCTCCGCAAAAGGCCCTTTTAAGGGCTGGTAAGGTAAAAGAGCTTTACAATTTTTATTTTAGAATAGGGTAGGGCATTTTTTTATTTTGGGGGGCTTTGTTATTTTTTTAGGGGGCTTAGAGTAGGTTATGCAAAAAATCAATGAAGGACTGACAAAAGGGGTACAAATATAGCACTCTATGAACGTTTTTATTGGTACAAAAATTAGGAAATTAAAATATAACTTTTACTAGATCAAGTTAAAAACAGGGGATTAACAAACATAATTAAAAGTATAAATTTGGATCCACCACTTTTTAACCAGATACTGTCACTGCTGGTTAATAGAGACAAACACCTTTGTTAGGTATATGTAAGTCTCTTGTCAATCAAATGACAAGATTATCTCTTGGCATATTACTAATATAAAGTAACAATACTCCTAATTCAAGGTAGGTTTGGAGGCCACTGATAAATTACAGTGAATTAAACTATCACGAGTAAAAGGTCAGATAGACTGTTGGTAGTTATCCATGAATATCTTGGTAGTTGGCACTAAAATATCTTTGCCTATGGTTGTAAGGAGTTGTGAACTTAGATATTAAATTACCTGTTAATACCGTTTGGTCCTAAGTATCTATGTTCATAAGGATAAATATTGTGCTGCCCACACTAATATAAAGAGTGGGATATCTCACACATTACTGATTTTTACCTATTAATACCGTTGATATCTGACACACTCCTAATTTTTACCTGTTAATACCGTAAAGATAGGTACTAGATTTATCTAAAGTATTTGGTAGAAAGTCCGTTATCTAATAGGTATCACTAGAATATTGTGAATTAAGGTAAATCTGACTCTATTACCAACTATATTGTGAATAACTTGGATATTATATATACTAGGCCTGGCCTAGATCAATACCTATATTCCCTGTGAGTAAGCAAGGTTTGTGGTGTATCTAGTGTAGCTCGATCAGCTTACAGCTTGCCTATGGTTGTAAGGAGTTGTGAACTCAGATATTAAATTACCTGTTAATACCGTTAGTGAAATATTGCTTCTGAGTATCTATGTTCTTGAGGATAAGTATTGTGCTACCCACACTAATATAGAGAGTGGGATATCTCACACATTACTAATTTTTACCTGTTAATACCGTTAATATCTGACACACTCCTAATTTTTACCTGTTAATACCGTAAAGATTAGTACTAGATTTTTCTAAAGTATTTGGTAGAAAGTCCGTTACCTAATAGATATCACTAGAATAGTGTGAATTAAGGTAAATCTGACTCTGATACCAACGATATTATGAGAAAAACTTGAATACTATATATACTAGGCCTGGCTTAGATCAATACCTATATTACCTATGAGTAAGCAAGGTTTGTGGTATACCTAGTGTAGTTCGATCAGTTTAGACTAGACACCGCTATTGCGGCAGAAACTATTTTTATACCATTTTATATTGTCATTTGAAAAGGAAAGGTGGATCAACAAATTGATTTAAAAACAACAATTAGGGAAGAACAGGGGGACGCCACTGACGCGTTTCGCCGTGGTGGCTGTATCAAAGGGCAGTCTCACTCTGTTTGCGTGAGATTTAAATACCCTAAGGTGTTGGCGGATTGGCTGTTAGGAACGGCCTTATCTGTAATCATTGATTGGATTGGTCATAATCGAGGGTGTGTGACTTAAGATGCGTGTTGATTGGTCTATTTGCCTCTGCTGTTTATATATATTTGTCTCGATAATATTGTTATCTGCGTATATTTAACGATGTTATTTAGTTGGTATCGCAATCTTATTGTGTCTCTTATATAATAATGTTGATGTCATTCATTTATTTGTATATAGTTGTATACTTGTTAACTGGTCGTGATCGTAACCTTTCTGTTATTGGGTACCGCATCTGTCAATCATTGTGACTTGACTTGCGAGAGCAGAGACACGGATGTTAATTGGCCTGAATGCGCTCTCTATCTTGCATTCATATCAGGTTATTTAGATTTACGTCATCCTCATTCGTGACTCGGCTTTTCTACGCCCATCTCATGTTATTGGGTGACGGATCTGTCTGTCAATGTCATTCAGTGTCTCCGCCGTTTTCGCGTTCTCACATCATGTTTGTAACTATGATGAACGGAATGATCGTAACAAGTTGTATAATATATACATTAGAT
Source organism: Bombina bombina (assembly GCF_027579735.1). Classification (NCBI taxonomy): domain Eukaryota; kingdom Metazoa; phylum Chordata; class Amphibia; order Anura; family Bombinatoridae; genus Bombina; species Bombina bombina. The sequence goes on along the minus strand of NC_069499.1, from coordinate 991,957,181 downwards.
GTTATAATAGATTTGTATCTTGTGCCAATTATCAATGATATTTATGTTATCCAATGTCATATTTGATTTAAAATGTGCTGTTAGTTCATTCTATTGGATCTTTCTGCGTACCGGGCTATTATATGTTTAGGGGAATCTCTGTCTTATAATAATAATAATGTTTAATGCCTAGATTAAATAGGTGCACAAAATAATAAAAGTGAGAAAATTGTGAAAAAGAATGAAAGGTGAAAAAACGGGGTGTTGTAAGTGAATGTCATCAAATAATAATAATGAGTGAAAAAATATCAATAAAAGTTGATATGTTGGTGCTGTTTTAATAATAATTCAATTTTGAGAATATTGAATATTGTGTGCCTTACGGGTGTATCAAGGATAAATAAATAATTTAATTGAAAAGAAAAGGGGTGTATAAAAATAATCGTTATACATAGCAAAGAATGCTAATGGTATTGTGACCATATAAGTGTGATCAGTGAATTGGAACAGTGTACACTGAAATATTGGTGTAATAAAATTTAGTGTAATACTTAACACTTGAAAGTGCTTAAAAAATGATTTTATAAAGATAGAGTCCACGTCCTAAATATGTATATATTGCAGAAAAGTGTATGGAGTTCCATACCCATATTTCCATGTGAATCTTTTTTGTGTTACATATAGTTTTATCCATGTGTAGGATAATAAATCCAGCATTGGATATATTTTATTAATAGAGTAGGTGTAATTAGTTTAAAATTCTTGTAATCTTTTTTATTTTTTGTAATCTAGTGTTTGTTTGTTTTTGTAATTTAGTGTTTTTTTTTTTTTGTAATTTAGTTTAGTTGATATAATTGTAGGTAATTGTAGGTAGTTTATTTAATTTATTTATTGATAGTGTAGTGTTAGGTTTAATTGTAACTTAGGTTAGGATTTATTTTACAGGTAATTTTGTAATTATTTTATCTAGGTAGCTATTAAATAGTTATTAACTATTTAATAGCTATTGTACCTGGTTAAAATAAATACAAAGTTGCCTGTAAAATAAATATTAATCCTAAAATAGCTACAATATAATTATTATTTATATTGTAGCTATATTAGGGTTTATTTTACAGGTAAGTATTTAGCTTTAAATAGGAATAATTTATTTAATAAGATTTATTTTATTTCATTAGATTAAAATTATATATAATTTAGGGGGGTGTTAGGGTTAGACTTAGCTTTAGGGGTTAATACATTTATTAGAGTAGCGGTGAGGTCCGGTCGGCAGATTAGGGGTTAATAATTGTAGGCAGGTGGCGGCGACGTTGGGGGCGGCAGATTAGGGGTTAATAAATATAATATAGGGGTCGGCGGTGTTAGGGGCAGCAGATTAGGGGTACATAGGGATAACGTAGGTTGCGGCAGTGTACGGAGCGGCAGATTAGGGGTTAAAAATAATATGCAGGGGTCAGCGATAGCGGGGTCGGCATATTAGGGGTTAATAAGTGTAAGGTTAGGGGTGTTTAGACTCGGGGTTCATGTTAGGGTGTTAGGTGCAGACATAGGAAGTGTTTCCCCATAGGAAATAATGGGGCTGCGTTAGGAGCTGAACGCTGCTTTTTTGCAGGTGTTAGGTTTTTTTTCAGCTCAAACTGTTTGCTCCCTATGGGGGAATTGTGCACGAGCACGTTTTTGAAGCTGGCCGCGTCCGTAAGCACCGCTGGTATTTAGAGTTGCAGTGGCGGTAAATTATGCTCTACGCTCCCTTTTTGGAGCCTAACGCAGCCCTTCTGTGAACTCTAAATACCAGCGGTATTTAAAAGGTGCAGGGGAAAAAATACACGCGTAGTTAACGCACCCCTTTGGCCGCAGAACTCTAAATCTAGCCGTAAGACATTACACTTGTTTCTTAAATATTTGTACAACTAATATAATTGTTTAAAACACAAATAGGTAATATTGTCAGGTTAAAGGAATATGAAACCCAAAATGTTTCTTTAATGAGAAAAAAAAATCATCCCAATCCCTTTATTTTAAGGCTTGACTGGCTATTTCTGTCCTCAATAAGCACACGTCACTCACTAACAGACTTAAAGGGATATGAAACCCCAAATGTTTCTTTCAAGATTCAGACAGAGCATGTGACTTTAAACAACTTTCTAATTGACTTCTATTATCACTTTTTCTTTGTCTCTTGGCATCTTTTGTTGAAAAGCAGGGACGTAAGATTAAGAGCTGGCCCATTTCTGGAGCACTATATGGCAGCAGTTTTGCAAGAATGTTATTCATTTGCAAGAGCACTAGAGGAGAGCGCTATTTCCTGCCGTATAGTGCTCCAGATGCCTACCTAGGTATCTCTTCTTCACAGAATATCATGGGAACAAAGTTGATAATAGCAGTAAACTGGAAACTTTTTTTAATGTTATGCTCTGTCTGAATCACAAAATAAAATGTTTGGGTTTCATATCCCTTTAATCTTTGCTTTATATACATCATTCTGTCTAGCATTTTAAGGCTATACTGTCCCTTCAAATTCAGTTCTAGTGCCTCCTTGTTTGGCTGTCACAGTACTGGATAGTGACGCTCATAATACTCTATAGTATAACAATTCAGGTACAAGAGGCAGTTTAGATGATTCATTGGTCGGTACAATATTAATCTATTGAAAAGGACATTAAATTCATTTTACATCTATGCATCAGAAATTAATTGCTGCATAAATAAAAGATCTGCATACAAAAATGTTTTTTGAAACATTTAAAACAGTGATTTTGTTAGCACAATTGCTTTATTTTGCAGTCCGGAGGACACACCCATTTAAACGTTTCCTGAGCATTGTGCTTAGGGCTCTGTGAAGAAGAGGAGTGGGGTAGCCTGTAGTTTAGGAACATTTACATTAGTTTAACAAAAACAAACGTAAATGTTCTATTCAGTATTGTTTTTGTTTCAAACTAAATAAATACTGAATAGCGCAGCCAACGAATATTCGAATATATATATGTATATACACATATATATGTCTGCATTTTTGTATGTGTATGTATATATGTATATATATGTTTATGTATATATGTGTGTATGTATATGTGTATGTATATATATGTATGTATGTGTGTATGTATATATATGTATATATGTGTATGTATGCGTATGTATGTATGTGTGTATATATGCGTATGTATGTATGTGTGTATATATGTGTGTCTATATATGTGTGTGTATGTATGTGTGTATGTGTGTATGTATATATGTGTATGTATGCGTATGTATGTGTGTATATATGTGTATGTATGTGTGTATATATGTGTGAATGTATATATGTGTGTGTATGTATGTATGTGTGTATTTCTATATGTGTATGTATTTGTGTATGTATATATGTGTATGTATGTATGTGTGAATGTATGTATGTGTATATATGTGTATGTATGTATGTATATATGTGTGCACATACATACACATATATAAACAAGCACAACACATAATTCACAACTTGTAATATGAGTGATGTTTAGTGTGGCTGCACTATCCATTGAAAGTATAGGGCGCATTATAGAGAAGTCAAACATTCTCTGGTAATACTGTTTCACCATAGACTTGTAATGCCAGATTGTGGGCTACTCTTGACGTGGGACCGCAATATTGATAGCACACTCTGCACTATCAGTAGTGCTCCACTTGTAATCTGGAATATTTTAGTTATAAGACACATCTGTTGTCTTGTTATAGAATAACATATTAGCTAAATCTAAACACTTTTAAAACAAATTAACATCATGTTTGCTGCAGTTGTTTTTCAATAGCCAAACTCCACCCACCACTTACCTCATATGATGCAGCTGCTAAGTCTGTAGCTGTCAAGGCTAGCCATGGCAATTATATTAGTACAAAGTGCATTGTTTTGCTGTTGTAATCTGCTAAAGTCAATTGGGAAAATATATGTAACAAGGTTAGTATCTGAGAAGTTTGCAGTGTGAATTTGAGTTGTTAAAATTTGGAAAGCCACAGTTTTCAGAGCTAAATTATAAAAGCAGATTGAAAAGTTGCTTTATATGCATAACTAAACATTTTATATTAAAGGTTCAGTGTCTGTTCTGTTCCTTTAAACTAGGCTTTCTAACCCTCCCTTATTTCCACGGCTCGCCCTTATTTGCCAAAATTTTTTTACAGTCTCGCTTATTTATCTGTTTTAAGAACATTTTCTCCCTTATTCTTAAAAACATGTAAAATCTAAATTTCATACATTTAATATTGTACTCTTGTACTCTTATTTAATTAATCATTTTGATGTTTCTGACAGTTTAATGTCTTTACTCCCACTGTGCTTTAAATCAGAAATAGAATTCATGGATTTGCAGATAGTTGTTGACTAGTTGTCACTAAAGAATTTTTTGCATTTTTGCAGTCACTTAATTTAAACAGAGATATAGAGCCATTTTTCTAAAATTTACCTAAAAAACTATCGGCTAGATTTAGAGTTTGGCGGCCAAAGGGGTGCGTTAGCTACGCATGCTTTTTTTCCCCCACACCTTTTAAATACCGCTGGTATTTAGAGTTCACAAAATGGCTGGGTTTTCAGTGCGTTAGGCTCCACAAAGGGAGCGTAGAGCATAATTTAACGCCACTGCAACTCTAGATACCAGCGGTGCTTACGGACGCAGCCAGCTTAAAAAACGTGCTCGTGCACGATTCCCCATAAAAAACAATGGGGCCATTTGAGCTGAAAAAAAACCTAACACCTGCAAAAAAGCAGCGTTCAGCTCCTAACGCAGCCCCATTGTTTTCTATGGGGAAACACTTCCTACGTCTGCACCTAACACCCTAACATGTACCCCGAGTCTAAACACCCCTAACCTTACACTTATTAACCCCTAATCTGCCGCCCCCGCTATCGCTGACACCTGCATATTTTTTTTAACCCCTAATCTGCCGCTCCGTAAACCGCCGCTACCTACATTATCCCTATGTACCCCTAATCTGCTGCCCCTAACACCGCCGACCCCTATATTATATTTATTAACCCCTAATCTGCCCCCCTCAACGTCGCCTCCACCTGCCTACACTTATTAACCCCTAATCTGCCGAGCGGACCGCACCGCTACTATAATAAAGTTATTAACCCCTAATCCGCCTCACTCCCGCCTCAATAACCCTATAATAAATAGTATTAACCCCTAATCTGCCCTCCCTAACATCGCCGACACCTATCTTCAATTATTAACCCCTAATCTGCCGACCGAATCTCGCCGCTACTGTAATAAATGGATTAACCCCTAAAGCTAAGTCTAACCCTAACCCTAACACCCCCCTAAGTTAAATATAATTTAAATCTAACAAAATAAATTAACTCTTATTAAATAAATTATTCCTATTTAAAGCTAAATACTTACCTGTAAAATAAACCCTAATATAGCTACAATATAAATTATAATTATATTATAGCTATTTTAGGATTTATATTTATTTTACAGGTAACTTTGTATTTATTTTAACCAGGTACAATAGCTATTAAATAGTTAAGAACTATTTAATAGCTAAAATAGTTAAAATAATTACAAAATTACCTGTAAAATAAATCCTAACCTAAGTTACAATTAAACCTAACACTACACTATCAATAAATTAATTAAATAAAATACCTACAATTATCTACAATTAAACCTAACACTACACTATTAATAAATTAATGAAATACAATATCTACAAATAAAATACAATTAAATAAACTAACTAAAGTACAAAAAATAAAAAAGAACTAAGTTACAAAAAATAAAAAAATATTTACAAACATTAGAAAAATATTACAACAATTTTAAACTAATTACACCTACTCTAAGCCCCCTAATAAAATAACAAAGACCCCCAAAATAAAAAAATGCCCTACCCTATTCTAAATTACAAAAGTTCAAAGCTCTTTTACCTTACCAGCCCTGAAAAGGGCCATTTGCGGGGCATGCCCCAAAGAATTCAGCTCTTTTGCCTGTAAAAAAAAACATACAATACCCCCCCCAACATTACAACCCACCACCCACATACCCCTAATCTAACCCAAACCCCCCTTAAATAAACCTAACACTAAGCCCCTGAAGATCTTCCTACCTTGTCTTCACCATGCCAGGCATCACCGATCGTTCCAGGCTCCGAAATCTTCATCCAAGCCCAAGCGGGGGTTAGACATCCATCATCCGATGGCTGAAGAAGTCCAATAGAGGGTCCAAAGTCTTCATCCTATCCGGGAAGAAGAGTAGATCCGGACCGGCAACCATCTTCTTCCAAGCGGCATCTTCTATCTTCATCCGATGAGGACCGGCTCCATCTTGAAGACCTCCACCGCGGACCCATCTTCTTCTTCCGACGACTTCCCGACGAATGACGGTTCCTTTAAGGGATGTCATCCAAGATGGCGTCCCTCGAATTCCGATTGGCTGATATGATTCTATCAGCCAATCGGAATTAAGGTAGGAAAATTCTGATTGACTGATGGAATCAGCCAATCAGAAATCAAGTTCAATCCGATCAGCCAATAGAATGCAAGCTCAATCTGATTGGCTGATTGGATCAGCCAATCGGATTGAACTTGATTCTGATTGGCTGATTCCATCAGCCAATCAGAATTTTCCTACCTTAATTCCGATTGGCTGATAGAATCCTATCAGCCAATCGGAATTCGAGGGACGCCATCTTGGATGACGTCCCTTAAAGGAACCGTCATTCGTCGGGAAGTCGTCGGAAGAAGAAGATGGGTCCGCGGTGGAGGTTTTCAAGATGGAGCCGGTCCTCATCGGATGAAGATAGAAGATGCCGCTTGGAAGAAGATGGTTGCCGGTCCGGATCTACTCTTCTTCCCGGATAGGATGAAGACTTTGGACCCTCTTCTGGACTTCTTCAGCCGTCGTATGGATGTCTAGCCCCCGCTTGGGCTTGGATGAAGATTTCGGAGCCTGGAACGATCGGTGATACCTGGCATGGTGAAGACAAGGTAGGAAGATCTTCAGGGGCTTAGTGTTAGGTTTATTTAAGGGGGGTTTGGGTTAGATTAGGGGTATGTGGGTGGTGGGTTGTAATGTTGGGGGGGGTATTGTATGTTTTTTTTTACAGGCAAAAGAGCTGAATTCTTTGGGGCATGCCCCGCAAATGGCCCTTTTCAGGGCTGGTAAGGTAAAAGAGCTTTGAACTTTTGTAATTTAGAATAGGGTAGGGCATTTTTTTATTTTGGGGGTCTTTGTTATTTTATTAGGGGGCTTAGAGTAGGTGTAATTAGTTTAAAATTGTTGTAATATTTTTCTAATGTTTGTAAATATTTTTTTATTTTTTGTAACTTAGTTCTTTTTTATTTTTTGTACTTTAGTTAGTTTATTTAATTGTATTTATTTGTAGGAATTGTATTTAATTTATTTATTGATAGTGTAGTGTTAGGTTTAATTGTAGATAATTGTAGGTAGTTTATTTAATTTATTTATTGATAGTGTAGTGTTAGGTTTAATTGTAACTTAGGTTATGATTTATTTTACAGGTAATTTTGTAATTATTTTAACTAGGTAGCTATTAAATAGTTAAGAACTATTTAATAGCTATTGTACCTTGTTAAAATAATTACAAAGTTGCCTGTAAAATAAATATTAATCCTAAAATAGGTACAATATAATTATAATTTATATTGTAGCTATATTATGATTTATTTTACAGGTAAGTATTTAGATTTAAATAGGAATAATTTATTTAATAAGACTTAATTTATTTTGTTAGATAAAAATTATATTTAACTTAGGGGGGTGTTAGTGTTAGGGTTAGAATTAGCTTAAGGGGTTAAACAATTTATTAGAGTAGCGGTGAGCTCCGATCGGCAGATTAGGGGTAAATACTTGAAGTTAGCTGTCGGCGATTTTAGGGAGGGCAGATTAGGGGTTAATACTATTTATTATAGGGTTATTGAGGCGGGAGTGAGGCGGATTAGGGGTTAATACATTTATTATACTAGCGGTGAGCTCCGGTCGGCAGATTAGGGGTTAATAATTGTAGGTAGCTGGCGGCGACGTTGTGGGGGGCAGATTAGGGGTTAATAAATATAATATAGGGGTCGGCGGTGTTAGGGGCAGCAGATTAGGGGTACATAGGGATAACGTAGTTGGCGGCGGTATACGGAGCGGCAGATTAGGGGTTAAAAAATTTAAATATAGTGGCGGCAATGTGGGGGGACCTCGGTTTAGGGGTACATAGGTAGTTTATGGGTGTTAGTGTACTTTAGAGCACAGTAGTTAAGAGCTTTATGAACCGGCGTTAGCCCAGAAAGCTCTTAACTACTGACTTTTTTCTGCGGCTGGAGTTTTGTCGTTAGAGTTCTAACGCTCACTTCAGCCACGACTCTAAATACCAGCGTTAGAAAGATCCCATTGAAAAGATAGGATACGCAATTGACGTAAGCGGATCTGTGGTATGGAAAAGTTGCGGCTGGAAAGTGAGCGTTAGACCCTTTAATGACTGGCTCCAAATACCAGAGGGCGGTAAAAACCTCTAACGCTGGTTTTGACGGCTACCGCCCAACTCTAAATCTAGGCCTATGTATTTCTGTTAAGTAGACAACCCAAGGTGTGGAGCTAGGCCCATTTTGATATATTTCATGCCACTGCTTTTCCGCCAAATGCAATCATATTAAAAAAAAATGCTTACTTTTTCACAAATTTTGGGTTTCTCACTGAAATTATTTACACACAACTACTGCAGTCATAAAACAGATGGTTGTAAAAGGTTCTCTAGGGTCACCTATATTCAGAAATAGAAGACATGCATGGTTTTGCATTTAGTTTTTGGTAATTAGAAGGCCACAAATTGCAACTGCACACCACAATTTTGAAATTCTCGGCAATGAAGAGGTTAATTAGTTAGCTGTAAGGGGAATAGTAGTTTAATACAGAAATTACCCTAACACCTGACACTTCTAACCTCCCTGATCCCTCCCAAACAGCTCCCCCCACACTCACACTTACTACCACCATCTTTGGTACTGGCAGACAGTCTTCCAGTATTAAGTTTTAGGGTTAGTTTCTCTTAATAAATTATAATAAATTATATGTATTTATTTATTGTCTGCAGTTTATGATCCCTCCCAAAAAGCTGTTTGAGAGGGGTCAGGGAGGGATCAGGGGGTGGGATGTGTCAGGTGGGAGGCTGATCTCTACACTAAAGCTAAAATTAACCCTACAAGCGACCTAATTAACCCCTTCACTGCTGGGCATAATACAAGTGTGGCATTTAGAGGCCTTCTAATTACCAAAAAGCAATGCCAAAGCCATATATGTCTGCTATTTCTGAACAAAGGGGATCCCAGAGAAGCATTTACAACCATTTGTGCCATAACTGCACAAGCTGTTTGTAAATAATTTCAGTGAGAAACCTAAAGTTTGTGAAAAAGTGTTTTTATATATATATATATATATATATATACAATATATATATATATACATATATATATATATATATATATATATATATATATATATATATATATATATATATATATATATATATATATATATATACATGTCAAGTGATGTTCAGGGATGGTTTGGAAATAGCAAAGTGCTACTTGTATTTATAACCCTATAACTTGCAAAATAAGCAAAGAACATGTAAACATTGGGTATTTCTAAACTCAGGACAAAATTTAAAATCTATTTAGCATGGTTGTGTTTTGGTGGTTGTAGATGTGTAACAGATTTTGGGGGTCAAAGTTAGAAAAAGTATGTTTTTTTTTTTCATTTTTTCATCATATGTTATAATTTTTTTATAGTAAATTATAAGATATGATAAAAATAATGGTATCTTTAGAAAGTCCATTTAATGGCGAGAAAAACAGTATATAATATGTGTGGGTACAGTAAATGATTAAGGGGAAAAACATAATTTATGCTTACCTGATAAATTTATTTCTCTTGTAGTGTGTTCAGTCCACGGGTCATCCATTACTTATGGGATATATTCTCCTTCCCAACAGGAAGTTGCAAGAGGATCACCCAAGCAGAGCTGCTATATAGCTCCTCCCCTCACATGTCATATCCAGTCATTCGACCGAAACAAGACGAGAAAGGAGAAACTATAGGGTGCAGTGGTGACTGGAGTTTATAATTTAAAATTTAGAACCTGCCTCAAAAAGACAGGGCGGGCCGTGGACTGAACACACTACAAGAGAAATAAATTTATCAGGTAAGCATAAATTATGTTTTCTCTTGTTAAGTGTGTTCAGTCCACGGGTCATCCATTACTTATGGGATACCAATACCAAAGCTAAAGTACACGGATGATGGGAGGGACAAGGCAGGAACATTAAACAGAAGGAACCACTGCCTGTAGAACCTTTCTCCCAAAAACAGCCTCCGAAGAAGCAAAAGTGTCAAATTTGTAAAATTTGGAAAAAGTATCAAGTGAAGAGCAAGTTGCAGCCTTGCAAATCTGTTCAACAGAGGCCTCATTCTTAAAGGCCCAGGTGCAAGCCACAGCTCTAGTGGAATGAGCTGTAATTTTTTCAGGAGGCTGCTGTCCAGCAGTCTTGTAGGCTAAGCGTATTATGCTACAAAGCCAAAAAGAGAGAGAGGTAGCCGAAGCCTTTTGACCTCTCCTCTGTCCAGAGTAAACGACAAACAGAGAAGAAGTTTGTCGAAAATCTTTAGTTGCCTGTAAGTAGAACTTCAGGGCATGGACCACGTCTAGATTATGCAAAAGACGTTCCTTCTTTGAAGAAGGATTAGGGCATAACGATGGAACAACAATCTCTTGATTGATATTCCTGTTAGAAACAACCTTAGGTAAAAACCCAGGTTTAGTACGCAGGACTACCTTGTCTGAATGAAAGATCAGATAAGGAGAATCACAATGTAAGGCAGATAACTCAGAGACTCTTCGAGCCGAGGAAATAGCCATCAAAAACAGAACTTTCCAAGATAAAAGCTTAATATCAATGGAATGAAGGGGTTCAAACGGAACACCCTGAAGAACTTTAAGAACCAAGTTTAAGCTCCACGGAGGAGCAACAGTTTTAAACACAGGCTTAATCCTAGCCAAAGCCTGACAAAAAGCCTGGACGTCTGGATTCTCTGCCAGACGCTTGTGTAAAAGAATAGACAGAGCAGAAATCTGTCCCTTTAGTGAACTAGCGGATAAGCCCTTTTCTAAACCCTCTTGTAGAAAAGACAATATCCTAGGAATCCTAACCTTACTCCATGAGTAACTCTTGGATTCACACCAATATAAATATTTACGCCATATCTTGTGGTAAATTTTTCTGGTAACAGGTTTCTGAGCCTGTATTAATGTATCAATAACCGAATCCGAAAACCCACGCTTTGATAGAATCAAGCGTTCAATTTCCAAGCAGTCAGCCTCAGAGAAATTAGATTTGGATGGTTGAAAGGACCCTGAATTAGAAGGTCCTGCCTCAGGGGTAGAGACCATGGTGGACAGGACGACATGTCCACTAGGTCTGCATACCAGGTCCTGCGTGGCCACGCAGGTGCTATCAGAATCACTGATGCTCTCTCCTGTTTGATCCTGGCAATCAGTCGAGGTAGCAACAGAAAAGGTGGAAACACATAAGCTATGTTGAAACCCCAAGGGGCTGCTAGTGCATCTACCAGCACCGCACCCGGGTCCCTGGACCTGGATCCGTAACAAGGAAGCTTGGCGTTCTGGCGAGATGCCATGAGATCCAGATCCGGTTTGCCCCAACGACGAATCAGTTGAGCAAATACCTCCGGGTGGAGTTTCCACTCCCCCGGATGAAAAGTCTGGCGACTTAGAAAATCCGCCTCCCAGTTCTCCACGCCTGGGATGTAGATTGCTGACAGGTGTCAAGAGTGAGACTCTGCCCAGCGAATTATCTCCGAGACTTCCAACATCGCTAGGGAACTCCTGGTTCCCCCTTGATGATTGATGTAAGCCACAGTCGTGATGTTGTCCGACTGAAATCTGATGAACCTCAGTGTTGCTAACTGAGGCCAAGCTAGAAGAGCATTGAATATTGCTCTTAATTCTAGAATGTTTATCGGGAGGAGTCTCTCCTCCTGAGTCCACAATCCCTGATCCTTCAGGGAGTTCCAGACTGCTCCCCAGCCTAGTAGGCTGGCATCTGTTGTTACAATCGTCCAATCTGGTCTGCGAAAAGTCATTCCTTTGGACAGATGAACCCGTGACAACCACCAGAGAAGAGAATCTCTGGTCTCCTGGTCCAGGTTTAGCGAAGGGGACAGATCTGAGTAATCCCCGTTCCATTGACTTAGCATGCATAGTTGCAGCGGTCTGAGATGTAGGCGCGCAAATGGCACTATGTCCATTGCCGCGACCATTAAGCCGATTATTTCCATGCACTGAGCTACTGATGGGCTTGGAATGGAGTGAAGTACACGGCAAGCATTGAGAATCTTTGATAACCTGGACTCTGTCAGGTAAATCTTCATCTCTACAGAATCTATAAGAGTCCCTAGAAAAGGGACCCTTGTGAGTGGTAACAGAGAACTCTTTTCCACGTTCACTTTCCACCCATGCGACCTCAGAAATGCTAGAACTATCTCTGTATGAGACTTTGCATTTTGAAAACTTGACGCTTGTATCAGAATGTCGTCTAGGTACGGAGCCACCGCTATGCCTCGCGGTCTTAGTACCGCCAGAAGTGAGCCAAAACCTTTGTAAAAATTCTCGGGACCGTAGCTAACCCGAAGGGAAGAGCTACAAACTGGTAATGCCTGTCTAGAAAGGCAAACCTTAGGTACCGATAATGATCTTTGTGAATCGGTATGTGAAGGTAGGCATCCTTTAAGTCCACTGTGGTCATATATTGACCCTCTTGGATCATGGGTAGGATGGTCCGAATGGTTTCCATCTTGAACGATGGAACCCTTAGGAATTTGTTTAAGATTTTTAAGTCTAAGATTGGTCTGAAGGTTCCCTCTTTCTTGGGAACCACAAACAGATTGAATAAAACCCTTGCCCCTGTTCCGTTCGCGGAACTGGGTGGATCACTCCCATCACTAAGAGGTCTTGTACACATTGTAGAAATGCCTCTTTCTTTACTAGGTTTGTTGATAACCTTGACAGATGAAACCTCCCTTGTGGAGGAGAAGTTTTGAAATCCAGAAGGTATCCCTGAGATATAATCTCCAACGTCCAGGGATCCTGTACATCTCTTGCCCAAGCCTGGGCGAAGAGAGAAAGTCTGCCCCCCACTAGATCCGTCTCCGGAAAGGGGGCCCTGTCGTCATGCTGTCTTAGGGGCGGAAGTAGGCTTTCTGGCCTGCTTGCCCTTGTTCCATGACTGGTTGCCTTTCCAACCCTGTCTGTAACGAGCAGTAGTTCCTTCCTGTTTTGGAGCGGAGGAAGTTGATGCTGCTCCTGCCTTGAAATTACGAAAGGCTCGAAAATTAGACTGTTTGGCCTTTGATTTGGCCCTGTCCTGAGGAAGGGTGTGGCCCTTACCTCCAGTAATGTCAGCAATAATTTCCTTCAAGCCGGGCCCGAATAAGGTCTGCCCTTTGAAAGGAATGTTTAGTAGTTTAGACTTAGAAGTTACATCTGCTGACCAGGATTTAAGCCGTAGCGCTCTGCGTGCCTGTATGGCGAATCCGGAATTCTTAGCCGTAAGTTTGGTTAAATGCACTACGGCATCCGAAACAAACGCATTAGCCAGCTTAAGGGTTCTAATCTTGCTCAAAGATTCATCCAATGGTGCTGTGCAAATCGCCTCTTCCAGAGACTCAAACCAGAATGCCGCTGCAGCAGTGACAGGCGCAATGCATGCAAGAGGCTGTAATATAAAACCTTGTTGAACAAACATTTTCTTAAGGTAACCCTCTAATTTTTTATCCATTGGATCTGAGAAAGCACAGCTATCCTCCACCGGTATAGTGGTACGCTTGGCTAAAGTAGAAACTGCTCCCTCCACCTTAGGGACCGTCTGCCATAAGTCTCGTGTGGTGGCGTCTATAGGGAACATTTTTCTAAATATCGGAGGAGGAAGATCTTCAGGGGCTTAGTGTTAGGTTTATTTAAGGGGGGTTTGGGTTAGATTAGGGGTATGTGGGTGGTGGGTTGTAATGTTGGGGGGGGTATTGTATGTTTTTTTTTACAGGCAAAAGAGCTGAATTCTTTGGGGCATGCCCCGCAAATGGCCCTTTTCAGGGCTGGTAAGGTAAAAGAGCTTTGAACTTTTGTAATTTAGAATAGGGTAGGGCATTTTTTTATTTTGGGGGTCTTTGTTATTTTATTAGGGGGCTTAGAGTAGGTGTAATTAGTTTAAAATTGTTGTAATATTTTTCTAATGTTTGTAAATATTTTTTTATTTTTTGTAACTTAGTTCTTTTTTATTTTTTGTACTTTAGTTAGTTTATTTAATTGTATTTATTTGTAGGAATTGTATTTAATTTATTTATTGATAGTGTAGTGTTAGGTTTAATTGTAGATAATTGTAGGTAGTTTATTTAATTTATTTATTGATAGTGTAGTGTTAGGTTTAATTGTAACTTAGGTTATGATTTATTTTACAGGTAATTTTGTAATTATTTTAACCAGGTAGCTATTAAATAGTTATGAACTATTTAATAGCTATTGTACCTTGTTAAAATAATTACAAAGTTGCCTGTAAAATAAATATTAATCCTAAAATAGGTACAATATAATTATAATTTATATTGTAGCTATATTATGATTTATTTTACAGGTAAGTATTTAGATTTAAATAGGAATAATTTATTTAATAAGACTTAATTTATTTTGTTAGATAAAAATTATATTTAACTTAGGGGGGTGTTAGTGTTAGGGTTAGAATTAGCTTAAGGGGTTAAACAATTTATTAGAGTAGCGGTGAGCTCCGATCGGCAGATTAGGGGTAAATACTTGAAGTTAGCTGTCGGCGATTTTAGGGAGGGCAGATTAGGGGTTAATACTATTTATTATAGGGTTATTGAGGCGGGAGTGAGGCGGATTAGGGGTTAATACATTTATTATACTAGCGGTGAGCTCCGGTCGGCAGATTAGGGGTTAATAATTGTAGGTAGCTGGCGGCGACGTTGTGGGGGGCAGATTAGGGGTTAATAAATATAATATAGGGGTCGGCGGTGTTAGGGGCAGCAGATTAGGGGTACATAGGGATAACGTAGTTGGCGGCGGTATACGGAGCGGCAGATTAGGGGTTAAAAAATTTAAATATAGTGGCGGCAATGTGGGGGGACCTCGGTTTAGGGGTACATAGGTAGTTTATGGGTGTTAGTGTACTTTAGAGCACAGTAGTTAAGAGCTTTATGAACCGGCGTTAGCCCAGAAAGCTCTTAACTACTGACTTTTTTCTGCGGCTGGAGTTTTGTCGTTAGAGTTCTAACGCTCACTTCAGCCACGACTCTAAATACCAGCGTTAGAAAGATCCCATTGAAAAGATAGGATACGCAATTGACGTAAGCGGATCTGTGGTATGGAAAAGTTGCGGCTGGAAAGTGAGCGTTAGACCCTTTAATGACTGGCTCCAAATACCAGAGGGCGGTAAAAACCTCTAACGCTGGTTTTGACGGCTACCGCCCAACTCTAAATCTAGGCCTATGTATTTCTGTTAAGTAGACAACCCAAGGTGTGGAGCTAGGCCCATTTTGATATATTTCATGCCACTGCTTTTCCGCCAAATGCAATCATATTAAAAAAAAATGCTTACTTTTTCACAAATTTTGGGTTTCTCACTGAAATTATTTACACACAACTACTGCAGTCATAAAACAGATGGTTGTAAAAGGTTCTCTAGGGTCACCTATATTCAGAAATAGAAGACATGCATGGTTTTGCATTTAGTTTTTGGTAATTAGAAGGCCACAAATTGCAACTGCACACCACAATTTTGAAATTCTCGGCAATGAAGAGGTTAATTAGTTAGCTGTAAGGGGAATAGTAGTTTAATACAGAAATTACCCTAACACCTGACACTTCTAACCTCCCTGATCCCTCCCAAACAGCTCCCCCCACACTCACACTTACTACCACCATCTTTGGTACTGGCAGACAGTCTTCCAGTATTAAGTTTTAGGGTTAGTTTCTCTTAATAAATTATAATAAATTATATGTATTTATTTATTGTCTGCAGTTTATGATCCCTCCCAAAAAGCTGTTTGAGAGGGGTCAGGGAGGGATCAGGGGGTGGGATGTGTCAGGTGGGAGGCTGATCTCTACACTAAAGCTAAAATTAACCCTACAAGCGACCTAATTAACCCCTTCACTGCTGGGCATAATACAAGTGTGGCATTTAGAGGCCTTCTAATTACCAAAAAGCAATGCCAAAGCCATATATGTCTGCTATTTCTGAACAAAGGGGATCCCAGAGAAGCATTTACAACCATTTGTGCCATAACTGCACAAGCTGTTTGTAAATAATTTCAGTGAGAAACCTAAAGTTTGTGAAAAAGTGTTTTTATATATATATATATATATATATATACAATATATATATATATACATATATATATATATATATATATATATATATATATATATATATATATATATATATATATATATATATATATATATATATATATATATATATATATATATATATATATATATATACATGTCAAGTGATGTTCAGGGATGGTTTGGAAATAGCAAAGTGCTACTTGTATTTATAACCCTATAACTTGCAAAATAAGCAAAGAACATGTAAACATTGGGTATTTCTAAACTCAGGACAAAATTTAAAATCTATTTAGCATGGTTGTGTTTTGGTGGTTGTAGATGTGTAACAGATTTTGGGGGTCAAAGTTAGAAAAAGTATGTTTTTTTTTTTCATTTTTTCATCATATGTTATAATTTTTTTATAGTAAATTATAAGATATGATAAAAATAATGGTATCTTTAGAAAGTCCATTTAATGGCGAGAAAAACAGTATATAATATGTGTGGGTACAGTAAATGATTAAGGGGAAAAACATAATTTATGCTTACCTGATAAATTTATTTCTCTTGTAGTGTGTTCAGTCCACGGGTCATCCATTACTTATGGGATATATTCTCCTTCCCAACAGGAAGTTGCAAGAGGATCACCCAAGCAGAGCTGCTATATAGCTCCTCCCCTCACATGTCATATCCAGTCATTCGACCGAAACAAGACGAGAAAGGAGAAACTATAGGGTGCAGTGGTGACTGGAGTTTATAATTTAAAATTTAGAACCTGCCTCAAAAAGACAGGGCGGGCCGTGGACTGAACACACTACAAGAGAAATAAATTTATCAGGTAAGCATAAATTATGTTTTCTCTTGTTAAGTGTGTTCAGTCCACGGGTCATCCATTACTTATGGGATACCAATACCAAAGCTAAAGTACACGGATGATGGGAGGGACAAGGCAGGAACATTAAACAGAAGGAACCACTGCCTGTAGAACCTTTCTCCCAAAAACAGCCTCCGAAGAAGCAAAAGTGTCAAATTTGTAAAATTTGGAAAAAGTATCAAGTGAAGAGCAAGTTGCAGCCTTGCAAATCTGTTCAACAGAGGCCTCATTCTTAAAGGCCCAGGTGCAAGCCACAGCTCTAGTGGAATGAGCTGTAATTTTTTCAGGAGGCTGCTGTCCAGCAGTCTTGTAGGCTAAGCGTATTATGCTACAAAGCCAAAAAGAGAGAGAGGTAGCCGAAGCCTTTTGACCTCTCCTCTGTCCAGAGTAAACGACAAACAGAGAAGAAGTTTGTCGAAAATCTTTAGTTGCCTGTAAGTAGAACTTCAGGGCATGGACCACGTCTAGATTATGCAAAAGACGTTCCTTCTTTGAAGAAGGATTAGGGCATAACGATGGAACAACAATCTCTTGATTGATATTCCTGTTAGAAACAACCTTAGGTAAAAACCCAGGTTTAGTACGCAGGACTACCTTGTCTGAATGAAAGATCAGATAAGGAGAATCACAATGTAAGGCAGATAACTCAGAGACTCTTCGAGCCGAGGAAATAGCCATCAAAAACAGAACTTTCCAAGATAAAAGCTTAATATCAATGGAATGAAGGGGTTCAAACGGAACACCCTGAAGAACTTTAAGAACCAAGTTTAAGCTCCACGGAGGAGCAACAGTTTTAAACACAGGCTTAATCCTAGCCAAAGCCTGACAAAAAGCCTGGACGTCTGGATTCTCTGCCAGACGCTTGTGTAAAAGAATAGACAGAGCAGAAATCTGTCCCTTTAGTGAACTAGCGGATAAGCCCTTTTCTAAACCCTCTTGTAGAAAAGACAATATCCTAGGAATCCTAACCTTACTCCATGAGTAACTCTTGGATTCACACCAATATAAATATTTACGCCATATCTTGTGGTAAATTTTTCTGGTAACAGGTTTCTGAGCCTGTATTAATGTATCAATAACCGAATCCGAAAACCCACGCTTTGATAGAATCAAGCGTTCAATTTCCAAGCAGTCAGCCTCAGAGAAATTAGATTTGGATGGTTGAAAGGACCCTGAATTAGAAGGTCCTGCCTCAGGGGTAGAGACCATGGTGGACAGGACGACATGTCCACTAGGTCTGCATACCAGGTCCTGCGTGGCCACGCAGGTGCTATCAGAATCACTGATGCTCTCTCCTGTTTGATCCTGGCAATCAGTCGAGGTAGCAACAGAAAAGGTGGAAACACATAAGCTATGTTGAAACCCCAAGGGGCTGCTAGTGCATCTACCAGCACCGCACCCGGGTCCCTGGACCTGGATCCGTAACAAGGAAGCTTGGCGTTCTGGCGAGATGCCATGAGATCCAGATCCGGTTTGCCCCAACGACGAATCAGTTGAGCAAATACCTCCGGGTGGAGTTTCCACTCCCCCGGATGAAAAGTCTGGCGACTTAGAAAATCCGCCTCCCAGTTCTCCACGCCTGGGATGTAGATTGCTGACAGGTGTCAAGAGTGAGACTCTGCCCAGCGAATTATCTCCGAGACTTCCAACATCGCTAGGGAACTCCTGGTTCCCCCTTGATGATTGATGTAAGCCACAGTCGTGATGTTGTCCGACTGAAATCTGATGAACCTCAGTGTTGCTAACTGAGGCCAAGCTAGAAGAGCATTGAATATTGCTCTTAATTCTAGAATGTTTATCGGGAGGAGTCTCTCCTCCTGAGTCCACAATCCCTGATCCTTCAGGGAGTTCCAGACTGCTCCCCAGCCTAGTAGGCTGGCATCTGTTGTTACAATCGTCCAATCTGGTCTGCGAAAAGTCATTCCTTTGGACAGATGAACCCGTGACAACCACCAGAGAAGAGAATCTCTGGTCTCCTGGTCCAGGTTTAGCGAAGGGGACAGATCTGAGTAATCCCCGTTCCATTGACTTAGCATGCATAGTTGCAGCGGTCTGAGATGTAGGCGCGCAAATGGCACTATGTCCATTGCCGCGACCATTAAGCCGATTATTTCCATGCACTGAGCTACTGATGGGCTTGGAATGGAGTGAAGTACACGGCAAGCATTGAGAATCTTTGATAACCTGGACTCTGTCAGGTAAATCTTCATCTCTACAGAATCTATAAGAGTCCCTAGAAAAGGGACCCTTGTGAGTGGTAACAGAGAACTCTTTTCCACGTTCACTTTCCACCCATGCGACCTCAGAAATGCTAGAACTATCTCTGTATGAGACTTTGCATTTTGAAAACTTGACGCTTGTATCAGAATGTCGTCTAGGTACGGAGCCACCGCTATGCCTCGCGGTCTTAGTACCGCCAGAAGTGAGCCAAAACCTTTGTAAAAATTCTCGGGACCGTAGCTAACCCGAAGGGAAGAGCTACAAACTGGTAATGCCTGTCTAGAAAGGCAAACCTTAGGTACCGATAATGATCTTTGTGAATCGGTATGTGAAGGTAGGCATCCTTTAAGTCCACTGTGGTCATATATTGACCCTCTTGGATCATGGGTAGGATGGTCCGAATGGTTTCCATCTTGAACGATGGAACCCTTAGGAATTTGTTTAAGATTTTTAAGTCTAAGATTGGTCTGAAGGTTCCCTCTTTCTTGGGAACCACAAACAGATTGAATAAAACCCTTGCCCCTGTTCCGTTCGCGGAACTGGGTGGATCACTCCCATCACTAAGAGGTCTTGTACACATTGTAGAAATGCCTCTTTCTTTACTAGGTTTGTTGATAACCTTGACAGATGAAACCTCCCTTGTGGAGGAGAAGTTTTGAAATCCAGAAGGTATCCCTGAGATATAATCTCCAACGTCCAGGGATCCTGTACATCTCTTGCCCAAGCCTGGGCGAAGAGAGAAAGTCTGCCCCCCACTAGATCCGTCTCCGGAAAGGGGGCCCTGTCGTCATGCTGTCTTAGGGGCGGAAGTAGGCTTTCTGGCCTGCTTGCCCTTGTTCCATGACTGGTTGCCTTTCCAACCCTGTCTGTAACGAGCAGTAGTTCCTTCCTGTTTTGGAGCGGAGGAAGTTGATGCTGCTCCTGCCTTGAAATTACGAAAGGCTCGAAAATTAGACTGTTTGGCCTTTGATTTGGCCCTGTCCTGAGGAAGGGTGTGGCCCTTACCTCCAGTAATGTCAGCAATAATTTCCTTCAAGCCGGGCCCGAATAAGGTCTGCCCTTTGAAAGGAATGTTTAGTAGTTTAGACTTACAAGTTACATCTGCTGACCAGGATTTAAGCCGTAGCGCTCTGCGTGCCTGTATGGCGAATCCGGAATTCTTAGCCGTAAGTTTGGTTAAATGCACTACGGCATCCGAAACAAACGCATTAGCCAGCTTAAGGGTTCTAATCTTGCTCAAAGATTCATCCAATGGTGCTGTGCAAATCGCCTCTTCCAGAGACTCAAACCAGAATGCCGCTGCAGCAGTGACAGGCGCAATGCATGCAAGAGGCTGTAATATAAAACCTTGTTGAACAAACATTTTCTTAAGGTAACCCTCTAATTTTTTATCCATTGGATCTGAGAAAGCACAGCTATCCTCCACCGGTATAGTGGTACGCTTGGCTAAAGTAGAAACTGCTCCCTCCACCTTAGGGACCGTCTGCCATAAGTCTCGTGTGGTGGCGTCTATAGGGAACATTTTTCTAAATATCGGAGGAGGGGAAAAGGGCACACCGGGTCTATCCCACTCCTTGCTAATAATCTCTGTAAGCCTCTTTGGTATAGGAAAAACGTCAGTACACACCGGTACCGCATAGTATTTATCCAGCCTACATAATTTCTCTGGGATTGCCACCGTGTCACAATCATTCAGAGCCGCTAACACCTCCCCTAGTAACACGCGGAGGTTCTCAAGCTTAAATTTAAAATTTGAAATTTCTGAATCCGGTCTCCCCGAATCAGAACCGTCACCCACAGAATGAAGCTCTCCGTCCTCATGTTCTGCAAATTGTGACGCAGTATCAGACATGGCTCTCGTGTCATCGGCGCAAGAGCTGTCGCGCTTGCCTCTTAACTCGGGCATATTGTATAATACTTCTTTCATAACATTAGCCATATCATGTAAAGTGATTTATAAGGGCCTTGATGTACTTGGCGCCTCAATCTTACGCACCTCCCGAGCGGGAGACGAAGGTACTGACACGTGAGGAGAGTTAGACGGCATAACTTCCCCCTCGTTGTCTGGTGATAATTTCTTTATCGGTACAGATTGACTTTTAATCAAAGTAATATCAATACAATTGGTACACATATTTCTATTGGGCTCCACATCGGCTTTTAAACATAATGAACAAGCAGATTCCTCTGTATCAGACATGTTTAAACAGACTAGCAATGAAGCTAGCAAGCTTGGAAATTACTTCAATAAGTTTACAAGCATTATAAAAAACGCTGCAGCGCTTATTTTAAAAAACACAATTGAAGAACAAAGAACTAGTTCAGTTATAGTCAACAATTTTTTAAATGTATTAATTAGCAGAGGATTGCACCCATTAGCAAAAGGATGATTAACCCCTCAGTATCCAAAAAACGGATATCCAATTAAGATTTAACGCTTTTATCACAGTCAAACACACTGTCACAGGTCTGCTGTGACTGATTACCTCCCTCAAAAACGAATTTTGAAGATCCCTGAGCTCTCTGGAGACGTCCTGGATCAAAGAGGAAGAAGCAGGAATTTGCTAGAATTTTAACTGCGCAACAAGGCGCTAAAAAAAGGTCCCTCCCACTCCTATTACAACAGTGGGAGACCTGATATAACGGTTTCTATGCAGAAATATACGTTAGCCGTGTGGAAAAAAATCATGCCCAAAAAGATTTATCACCAAAGTACCTCACAAAACGATTAACATGCCAGTAAACGTTTTAAAAAACAACATTTCAGATGCTGTGTAAAGTTATTACTAAGCCTGCTACCAGTCGCTTCTACTGCAGTTAAGGCTCACACATTATATCAGTATTAACAGTATTTTTTCAGTCAAATTCTAGTCCCTAGAAAATAACTCTACTGTGCATACATTTATCAGCCTGATACCAGTCACTACTACTGCATTTAAGGCTGTACTTACATCATACGGGTAACAGCAGTGTTTTCTTAGTCAATTCCATTCCCAGAAAATATTGTACTGCACATACCTCATTTGCGAGAGACCCCGCATGCTATTCCCATTTTCTGAAGTTACCCCACTCCTCAGAATGTCGAGAACAGCCAGTGGATCTTAGTTACGCCTGCTAAGATCATAGAAAACTCAGGCAGTTTCTTCTTCCAAATACTGCCTGAGATAGAAAAACAGCACACTCCGGTGCCATTTAAAATAACAAACTTTTGATTGAAGAATAATTAAGTAAAAACTCCAGCTTCTCTCACGACCTCCTTCTTTGTTGAGGGTTGCAAGAAAATGACTGGATATGACATGTGAGGGGAGGAGCTATATAGCAGCTCTGCTTGGGTGATCCTCTTGCAACTTCCTGTTGGGAAGGAGAATATATCCCATAAGTAATGGATGACCCGTGGACTGAACACACTTAACAAGAGAAATTACAGCTAAACACAAACACTGCAGAAATGTAAAAATAGCCCTTGTCCTTAAAGGGCCATAATACCCAAACGTTTAAACACTTGAAAGTGATGCAGCATAGCTGTAAAAAGCTGACTAGAAAATATCTCCTGAACATCTCTATGTAAAAAAGAAAGATATTTTACCTCAAAAGTTCCTCAGTAGCCACCTCCCATTGTAAAGGATTTCTAAGCAGCATTTTAGTATGTCTGTCCTGGGACAGCTTAGGGGATGAGCCTCGTGAACTCTCATATTATTTCACCAATCAGGTAAAGGAAGCTTCTATGAAATCTCATGAGAGTTAAGTCAAATCTCATGAGATCACAGTAAGAGTTCATGACCTCAGCACTGCTGATGCTGATTGGCTGCTGTTCATTTCTTCATTTTTTTTTATTTTTACCTGCAGCTGGGAGCAGGTGAAGTATAACTTTTTACACAGAACTTACTCTGCTGAGCTGAGGAGATTGTGAGGTAAAATATCTTCCTTTTTTACATAGAGATGCTCAGGTGATATTTTCCTGTCAGCTTTTTACAGTTATACTGCATCAGTTTCAAGTGATTTAGCATATGAGTATTATGTCCCTTTAATTAAAGGGACATAATACTCATATGTTAAATCACTTGAAACTGATGCAGTATAACTGTAAAAAGCTGACTGGAAAATATCACCTGAGCATCTCTATGTAAAAAAGGAAGATATTTTACCTCACAATCTCCTCAGCTCAGCAGTGTAAGTTCTGTGTAAAAAGTTATACTTCACCTGCTCCCAGCTGCAGGTAAAAATAAAAAAAAAATTAAGAAATGAACAGCAGCCAATCAGCATCAGCAGTGCTGAGGTCATGAACTCTTACTGTGATCTCATGAGATTTGACGTAACTCTCATGAGATTTCATAGTAAGCTTCCTTTACCTGATTGGTGAAATAATATGAGAGTTCACGAGGCTCATCTCCTAAGCTGTCCTAGGACAGACACACTAAAATGCTGCTTAGAAATCCTTTACAATGGGAGGTGGCTACTGAGGAACTTTTGAGGTAAAATATCTTTCTTTTTTACATAGAGATGTTCAGGAGATATTTTCTAGTCAGCTTTTTACAGCTATGCAGCATCACTTTCAAGTGTTTAAACATTTGGGTATTATGGCCCTTTAAGTGTAAGAAAATTAAAAAATGGTCTTGTCCTTAAGGGGTTAAGCTAGACTGTGTGAATGAAGATGGTTTGTATGAAAAAGTTTGTAGCTCCAACCTGTATCAAATTGTATAATAAAGTGTTTGTTCAGTAACTAATGTATAATTTGTTGATTCCCAACGTGAAAATGGGCAAACCCTTCTTTAACCATAACCATATTTTTCTGTCCAAAATGTTTTCTTTAAAGGGATAGTAAACCCCAAAATTTCTTTTTATGATTCGGATAGAACATACAATTTTAAACAACTTTCCAATTTAATTCTATTATCAAATTTTCTTCATTCTCTTGTTATCCATTGCTGAAGGGACAGCATTGCACTACTGGCAGGAAGCTGAAAATATCTATTTAGCCAATCACAAGAGACAAATGTGTGCAGGCACCAATTAGCAGCAGCTCCCACTAGTGTATGATATGTGCGTATTCATTTTTTAACAAGGGATACTAAGAGAACGAAGCACATTTGAAAATAGAAGTGAATTTATAAGTGTCTTAAAATGACATGCTCTATCTGAATCATGCAAGTTTAATTTTGACTTTCCTATCCCTTTAAGTTAAAAATGATAATATGATTCTAGAGAATGTGACTCTGGCTCAATGTATCTATTATATATCTCATTGCCTGACCTGTACAAGGAACTCCAATTCAGATTGAATAGCCCATGTATGATGACTAGAAGATTTTTAAGTTCACAGAGGATTTCTGGATATAATATACTTATTATTGATGGCTAAATTGAATAAGTATATATTCACAGGGCAAATTTTGCAGGGTTTCTCATGCCGTTCTGTGGAACTCAACACATATTGATTTTATTGAATAGCCCAATGGAATAAACCCAAGACGCGTTATTACTAGTTTTACTGATGGGGTAGGTCCCTGAGCATAGTTCATCAATATGTTCCTATTTTTATCATTTAGATTTTATAGAGCAATACTGTCTTCCATCTGGAAATTCCCAATGTTGGATGGGTAGAGATAAATGAATTATAGATAATATTTGCATTGTATTATAAGAAGCTGAAATCATATTTAATACTTCTCTGAATGTGCTTGACAAGGGGTTAATGCTTTCCTGTATGTGGCTGAGAAGGGACTAAGAATGCAATGCGTGTGGCTGACAAGCAGTTAAAGGGACAGTCTACTTGCAAATGTTTATTTTATAAAAACATAGATAATCCCTTTATTACCCATTTCCCAGTTTTGCATAATCAACGATGTGATATTAATACAATTATCTCTGTGATTACCTTGTATCTAAACCTAATTTAAGTGCTTTTGACAGACATGCATTTTAGCCAATCAGTGCTGACTGCTAAATAACTCCACGGGAGTGAGCACAATGTTATCTATATGTCACACATGAACTAGCACAGTCTAACTGTGAAAAACTGTCAAAATGCACAAAGTTAAGAGGCTTTTTTCAACAGTTTGAGACTACCTAGGTTTAGCTTTAAAAAAAGAATACCAAGAGGGCAAAGCAAATTTGATGATAAAAGTAAATTGGAAAGTTGTTCAAAATTGCATGCCCTATCTGAATTAAAAAAGTTTAATTTTGACTGTCCCTTTAATGCAGCTAAAATGACTTTCTTAAGATGTGTAAACATTCTCTTGCACTGTTTCACTGAGCCACGTGTCTGAACCCCCTTTTTGCACAGGGTGAGTATTCCTTTCTACTGTTGCATATTATAATTGTTATATATTTTATTGGATAACCTCATGATGTATGTTTATACATTCTGTTCGTAATAGGTATGTATAGTGTGTGACTCTTCTTTACATTTATATCACTGTTTTCCATTTGAGAACCATGCAGGGAACTCTCATGTACTGTATGTGGAGCCCTTGTGCCATCTTGCAGTATATGAATAATTCTGTTGACGTGAGTGCTTTTTGTGATTCTGGTGGTTTTCAGCCCATGACAGTTTTGGCAGGAGAGTGTCTCAGTGGAGCTTAGCTGGGGGTCTTACCAAGAAGTGCAGCAACTTGGCTAAAAATAGAAATTCTCTGAAACGCCACCTTCCACCCCAAGTGAGCTGTAGACAGAAACAAGAATGAGGGTGACAGACTTAGTGGAGATAGTGACTGAGAGTGTGATATACATAGAACAGAAATAGTGTGAACTATAAAGAGGGGATTGTGTGGCTGACAGGAGAAGTGTTTTAGCATATACTGTATCTGTATAGGAGTGATGATAGTTTTCAAATAAAATCTGGGGCTAGAGCCCAATAAGAAAATCGATATCCCCAACTAGATTTTGCCTTTTAATGCTCATCCCTTGGTTATTAAAAAAATTCTCAGAACCCAAAATCAATAACTAACTTTTATCAAAAGTCCAATATTAAATAGAGGCAGCTTTCAGGCAACCACCCTTAATCAAGCCATTTGTGTTTACTCCTGCATCCTAAAATGCTTTAAAGGTATTTTACTAATGTGTGCTGCTGCTGCTGTTTTGGTTTTTTTTGAGTACTAGTTTTAAGTCTGATAAAGCCTATGCGCATATACTATAAGCGTGTGCTGGATTTATTTATTATCTTTGATTTGTCCTCCCTTGGTTATTCACATGACAACACCCTTAATGTATATTGTCTATAATCACACATAGGGGGATAGTTGTATCTTGCATATTGACAAATTGACAGTAATACATGGAGAAACACATATGGAGAAACACATACTCATTCTCACTCACATAATGACACACATGACACACATACTGTCATAATTCATTTTCAGTAATGACCTCCTCAGCTCCCATGTTATTCTATGGAGCTAATTTATTAAAGAATATTTGATTTTAAAGGGACACTGAACCCACATTTTTTCTTTCATGATTCGGATAGAGCATGCAATTTTAAGCACCTTTCTAATTTACTCCTATTATCAAATTGTCTTCATTCTCTTGGTATCTTTATTTGAAAAGCAAGAATGTAAGTTTAGATGCCGGCCCATTTTTGGTGAATAACCTGGGTTGTCCTTGCTGATTGGACAGAACCAATAAACAAGTGCTGTCCAGTGTTCTGAACAAAAAATTGACTGGCTTCTTAGATTAGATGCCTTCTTTTTCATATAAAGATAGCAAGATAATGAAGAAAAATTGATAATAGAAGTAAATTAGAAAGATGCTTAAAATTGCCTGCTCTATCTAAATCACGAAAGAAAAAATGTGGGTTTAGTGTCCCTTTAAGGGAATAAACTCCATAGTATAACATAGAAACTAGTTACACATTCACACTCTCACTACAAAGCCATGATTGGATTTTGTATAAGTAAAGCCCTGAGGACACATGGGACTTTTATGGAGAACATTCTGGATGTCATCCCCAAGTAGCACCCCCCCCCCTCAACAATGCCCTTAGTAGTGGAAAATAAGTAAGAGATGATACTGCTGAGTCCTGTGAAACACTTTATTCTCATACTGTACTCACTCATTTGTGGAGGTGCGTTTCCCTATTACATTAACGCATGGTACACACTGTGCCAGGTTAGGGACACCTGCGTCTCCCTGGCGGACAGTTGAGTTTTGTTAGTACATGGACGCACTCGTGGTATATCACAAGAACTCACATGCAAACACATATACATGATACCTGGGCAAAAGGCTGCACTGCGTGAAACATCCACGGACTGCGCCATTTCCAGCGTTGATGAATCATTAATACACTTTCCCTAAATGTAAAAGCTGTAGCAGAGATGGGACCTGACCTCTGTCCTGTTAGGGGGGAAGAGGAAAACAATGTTTCTGTTGAATAGATCTCCTAACTGAATGGGTCTAGTATAAAATGGAAGGTACAATTCACTTCAGCAAACATCACATTTTAGCTTGAAAGGGACTAGTTTAGTTTCAGTGGAGTACAAATACAGTAGGTGGACAAAAACTCAGATCACCATGTGTTACTAGTCTTTAGGAGCAGGGTTTAAAGGGACATTATACACTCATTTTTTTTCTTTGCATAAATGTTTTGTAGATGATCTATTTATATAGCCCATAAAGGTTTTTTTTTTAAAAAAAATGTATAGTTTTGCTTATTTTTTAATAACATTGCTCTGATTTTCAGACTCTTAACCAAGCCCCAAAGTTTTATGTGAATACCGTCAGCTACCTTCTCCAGCTTGCTCCTGTTTGTGTAAAGGGTCTATTCATATGCAAAAGAAGGGGGAGGGGGGAGTGTCTTATTTCCCACTTGCAGTGGGCTTTCCAACTACCTTTTCAACAGAGCTAAATTGAGAGCTTCTAAGTAAGTTTTTAAACAGTTTTATACTGGATTTTTATATCAGTATCTGTGCATCTTATTCTTAATAGTAGTGTCTATTACATGCAGTTATATGAAAATGAGTGTATACTGTCCCTTTAAGATGAAATACATTCATTGAAGAATGAAGACAGCTAATGAATTTAGGAAGGTCAAGCAAGCTACCTGCTGTTGAAATCAACAAATCAACGTGTGCAGCTTATTGATTTAACTTGGCAGCACAAATTAAATAATTGTATTTTAAATGCAACTATACTCATGGGGGGGGGAAGGTTCTAACTCCTATGTGTAGGCATAAACACTCACTTCAGTGAACAAGCAACACTCTCTTGCTGCACACTTTGTGAGGATTCTCATAGCTAGAGTTTCACTATCTGTAACACAAATTTTAATATTATTTCCTCCCGATGTTGATACGGATTAAAATGAAGACAATCTTGTGAAAAACATACTGTAAAATTGAATTTTACAATTAATTATTAAAACAGGCCCCTAAAGAGCCAACGGGCACAAATAAGAACTTACTAAAATGGTTGTTAAAGGCACAGAATTAAACCACCTAAGCATAGTAAAAAGTACAATGAATTAAAAACAACCCTGCAGTGTTACAAGCTCTCCCTTTGGTCTGAATCTAAAAAATACTACTTTTTTACTTCTGTTTGCTATGAATACTTTTTATTTCCTGTAAAATATACTTTTATGGCACCTCACCATCTTCGGAATTCCCAAGGTATTGGTCTGTGAGTCTCTGAGTTTTAGATTGTAGATCTGTAGAAGTATGTGTCACTAGTACAGAAGAATACTTTGCATGAGCAGAAATAAAAATGGCAGCTTTTCATACATCTCATTTACTTTTTAAAACATCATTTGCATTTTCTTATAAAAAGGCCATATAAAAGAGAAAATAATCAATTGTAAGAATTAAAACACAACAGAATACAACAAATCACAATTAGCCTGTCTGTGTCAGAAAGAAATGTGAAATATAGTATATATAACCAGGCAGGCAAGAGGCTGTACCAGGAGCGGCCAGCGCAGAGTGCAGGTAGGTAGTAAACTGGGTCACTTAATGTTGTCTTGGAACAAGGGGTAAATAGTGATTATAGAAACAAGCAATAGGGTACTAAAGCAGATGTCAAGGTAGTTCTAGTTATGTAGTTAGTGGTCAGAGCGCAGGGATAGTTATCAGGATTTGCAGTAAACCAGGGGAAGTGGTCATTTAAGGACAAAGAGAGTGGCTTGTGGAGGGACTCCGACTTGGCTTTGTCAGGAGAGGGGTTTAATGGGACTTTCCAGACAAAATTGGAATCTGCATGGATGCATTTCAGTATTGAACAGAAGCATTTTTGTAATATTCATGTGTTATCAAAAATGCTTCTAATAAAAGCTATAGCTGTTTCAAAAGTGTATTTAAGTATGCACCGTGCACCAGCATTTTAAACACATTACTTGCTCAGTGAGCTTAAGGTGCTTGTACCATCTGGTAATGACTCAATATGTTGATTGCTGACATGACACAAGCCTTACTGGTGCTCTGAGCAGCTGTAGTATTTAAAATTCTGGTGCACTGAGAATATCTAGCTATGCTTCACATGCACGTGCAGAGAAAATTCTAACACTAAAACAGTTATAACTTTTAATAGAAGCATTTTTGACACTATGTATCTTGCAAATATGTTTCTATTCGAAGATGTAATTCATCTGTGTGCATTTACATTTTGACTGGAATGTCCCTTTAAAAGGAATCTCAGGAGAAGGGAGAGTTGCTAAGGTGTTTATGGGTTCCTAGGAAGTATGGTATCTTTTTGGGGTCCTCAGAAGTTGAGTATGGGATTTGCTACAAGTGGCTACATTATTATTATAATGGGTGACAGTCCGGTGTGTCAGGTGAGCTTTGGGCAGGACGAGGCTTCAGACTGTTTTCATGTGTCTCCCTGGCACTGTGCCAGTTAACCCATTTCTACCAAAAAGGGGCTCTTAAACTTTTTAATGTTACACATTACTTTGCAGAATTAATTATTAAAAGTCAGCATTCTGATGTCAATAAAGGGGTTAAATAGATAATTGATCTATCACTTGGCAGGAAACAAGGTCAATTATGTACCAGCTGGGTCTTTAGAGGTGCAGTCCCAATCAGGCAAAAGGTAACAGACAACCTTTATCTTCTTGACTGACACATGCAACAATTGTTTGTGTATAGTTTGTGTGCTTGTGCGCAGTGTGTGCATGTACAGCGCCTAAGTGCAGTATATGCTTTTATTTACACAATGTTGATTGCTCTTCATGAGTTTAGTGTATATGTAAATGAGTCTGTATCATGTATATTTGTGTAATGTATGTATCATGTGTTTGTATTTTTTGTGTCTGTGCAAACTGAATGTGTGCATTGCCTATATATGTGTAGTGTTTGGTCTATCTGTACAATCTGTGTCTACCAACAGAATTGGTGTGCATATGAAGTGACATTTCTGTATATGTGTCTAGATTATGTTTTTGAAATTTACTCTCGTTCTTCTGTTACTGTGTGGATATTACTTTTCTGTTTGGTGATACTGCACCTTTAGTGCTCTCCTATTAATTCCCTGACATATTCTGACCACTTCACATAGACTGTACACACATCAGTGCCAAACTGTCACTACTGCACCGGCCGCTACACTGTACCCTCTACCCAGTGATGCAGGGACCGTAGTACATAGCAGTGCTGGCATCAGAGAGAGCAGAGATAAGGCTGCTCTCTTCACAGGGTATAGTTCTTGCAGTGCCTATCTTGGATGTTGGTAAGTGATACATAGGGACAGCCACCTGAGTCCTACTCATGTTCAGGTACTGGTCAAACTCATTGCGATCAACATCTGCCCACAGGTCGTTATGACTAAGATTCTCTATGGGGTCCAGCTGAGGTACCTCAGGTGGAGGGGAGAGCTGACCCAAGGGAGCACAAGCTGTGAGACTTCCTTGAGGGCCATAGTAAAAGGTAGAGGACGGAGTAGTCCTAAGCACATTGGCCATATTTGTTGGTGAAGGAGTATATGGCAGTGATAACTCTCTCAAGGTCTTCTCCTGCCCAAAGTCCAAAGTTGACTGATAGGGCCTGAAGACTAATGAGTCGGGGTCTTCCCGTATATGAGTAGGGAAAAAGGCTGGCTCATTCTGCTCCAGGACTTCAAGTGGGGACATCTCCGGGGTGGGCAGCCCATAGCTCTCCAACTCAGATGAACCCAGGGGGTGCAGTTCCCGAAAGTGAGCAAGGTGTGTGTTGGGGAGGCTTCCTGTATAACGCTCGCTTCTCATAAGTGAATTTGAGTCCACACGCTTCATCTTCTTGGCTTGCTTCTTTCTGCGTGGACGGTATTTGTAGTTTGGGTGATCCTGTAGGTGCTGGACCCTCAGCCGCTCTGCCTCCTCCACAAAGGGGCGCTTGTCAGCACAACTTAGGCTCTTCCATGACTGACCTGTTGGGTAAAGGTTCAAAGATCATGAAAATTATAGTCTTCAGGATGAAACATGGAATACATTTCATCAGAGACATTAATTCAGTTCACACTAACAAAGTACAAATTTATATATATATATATATATATATATATATATATATAAAACACACAAAATATACTGCACAAAATGTGAATCACAAAGCCACACATCAAACACTGACAATGTATCACGCATAGATAAAACACACCCATTATACATTAAACATAGAAATGTAGAATTTGATGGTAGATAAGAACCAAAAGGCCCATCAAGTCTACCCATATTGCATGTTACTGTTTTCTTAGCATAGCCTTATGCATAGGCATCTTTGAATTATTTTACAATCTCTGTGTTTAGCACCACTATTGGAAGTTTACTTCATGAATCCACCACCCTTTCTGTAAAAAATAAATGCTTTGTCACATTTTCCCTGAATCTGCTACCCTCTAATTTAAGATTGCTTCATCTGTACATACAATGCACAGATGAAGCACACTGCATAAATCAGGACAATCACATACATTCAACATTCACTATTCTTTAAAGGGACACTGAACCCCAATTTTTTCTTTCATGATTCATCTAGAGCATGCAATTGTAAGAAACTTTCTAATTTACTCCTATTATCAAATTTTCTTCATTCTCTTGG
Source organism: Bombina bombina (assembly GCF_027579735.1). NCBI lineage: Eukaryota > Metazoa > Chordata > Amphibia > Anura > Bombinatoridae > Bombina > Bombina bombina. The sequence goes on along the minus strand of NC_069499.1, from coordinate 991,924,706 downwards.
TATCTTTATTTGAAAAACAAGAATGTAAGTTTAGATGCCGGCGCATTTTTTGTGAAGAACCTGGGTTGTTCTAGCTGATTGATGAATAAATTCACCCACCAATAAACAAGGGCTGTCCCGCACACTGAACCAAAAATTGGCTAGCTCCTTAGCTTAGATGCCTTCTTTTCAAATAAAGATAGCAAGAGAATGAAGAAAAATTGATAATAGGAGTAAATTAGAAAGTTGCTTAAAATTGCATGCTCTATCTGAACCAAGAAAGAAATTTTTTTGGGTTCAGTGTCCCTTTAACAAAGCACAACATTCAGTAACTCTTCTGTCTAACCCCTGGTTTCTCAACAGCCGGGCCGTGGCTCGGTACAGGGCCATGACAGCCCTTCTGGTGGACCATGACCTGTCATGCCCTCACTGCGCACTTTGCCCCCACTCATGCCCCCACTGCGCACCAGGGGCAGACTAAGACCAATCAGGGCCCCAGGCAAAAATTAGGGAAGGGCCCCCACTGTCTCACACTGACCCAAATGTATTGAAATGTATGTAAATCAAACCCCCTGCCCTTCCCCCAATAGCCCCCCAACCTCCAGAACCAGGACCCCCAACATCAAGGGCCAGAGAAACGCCCCCAACCTCCAGGGCCAGACCCCACACTCCATGGCCCTTACAGCGAAAGACCTCTGACAGAACCCCTGCACTCTAGGGTCCCCGAGTAACAAACCCCACATCCAGGAACAAGTCCCCTCTCTGGGGCCAGGGACCCCTCACTTAACTGCTTAGTTACTGATAGGACAGCTGAAAACCCCAGCTTAAGCAACACACCAGGAACCATGGAGATGCCATTTTGCCCCCCCCCCCCCTACTTGCTGGTCCCTCGGTCCAGGTCCCATTTGCCAGGCATATCAGTCTGCCCCTGCTGCGCACTATATATATATATATATATATATATATATATATATATATATATATATATATATATATATATATATATATATATATATATAAACTACTGGGCCCTGGACATATCCGGCTAAAATTTACCGGGCCTTGTGGCCACTTTGATTGAGAACCACTGAACCACTGGTCTAATCTCTCCAATCTGTATATTTTATTTTCTATGTAGCCTTTAACTAACATTTTCATACCTCTCCATTATTTAGTGATTCATTTACATAAATAAACAAATTAGTTAGACTAGAAGCAATTAAAGGGACATGACACCCGAACGTATTATTTCTTTATTCAGATAGAGAATACAATTTTTTAAAAGTATCCAATTTTACTTCTATTATTATTACTTCTATTTAATTATTTGCTTTCTTCTCATGTTATTCTTTGTTTAAGAGATACCTAGGTAGGTAGCGTGGACATACATGAAGCACTGCATAACAGGAAATAGTGCTGGCATCTAATGCTCTTACTAATGTATAACATTGTTGCAAAACCGCTGCCATATAGTACTGCATACCCATCATTGGTCAAGTCCTACAAAAAAAGTGTGGGAACTCACCAAGACTTCCACCCACAAACAATTAATATTGTTTTATACACACACACACCCACAGACTGTATTTATATGTATTTAATCTATACACTTTGGTTAATGAAAGCAAATTGAATACCAATTAAGGGTTGAACGGTTGCCTTAAGGTGAACGGTTGCCTTAAGGTGAACGGTTGAACTTAAGGTGCAAATTGTCCTATTTCTGCTGAGGGGAGCTTAATAACCCTAGTGCAAGCCACACAGAAATGTAAGCACCATGTGTTTCACACATTGCAGGGTGATCACACAACAGGAGCACTGACAGGCTTGCATTTAGTGTATTGTATGAAGTGTTACTGCCCATTACTAGAGGATCTCACTATACCTCTAACCAAACTGTGCTCCAGCTCCTCCCACCAGCAGCAACAGTGTTTACTGCAGAGTTTCTGTTCTCTGTCCAGGGGGAACTTAGTTCCTCCTGCAAAAATAGTGCAGGAACTCCGTTCCCATGCATTCCCGCCCGACTTGACCCCTGATACACATGCACACTCCGAGCTTACATCCCCGCTTTTCAACAAATGATAACAAGAAAACAAAGACAATTTGATAAAGTTGTTTAAAATTGTATGCTCTATCTGAATTATGAAATAATTTTTTGGGGGTTTTATGTCCCTTTAATGGATCATTCCAAACTCAATGAATCCAGTACACAGCGAAAACATAAAATAGTTCTGTCTATGCACACATGCACACTTGGCACACTAACACAAACATTGAATTCACATTAACGAAGCAAATTTCATATAAACTAAAACAAAAATAATTTTAGTGCATGTACATATAATATAAATGTGCATAGTACAAGACACAGTATACTAAAACATTAAAAAAGCACATAGTACACATAAGCAAACACTGGATACACGTGTATTATGCAGATACTATAAAATGAATATAAACATACCACATACTGTGTACACACAAAAATCACAGCGCACAAATAAACCATATTTGGTACATCTATATAAACACACTCCTATTATACACAAAATACATGCACTGAACATGAAGATACATAATAAGCATCATTATACACAAAACATCTACACAACATACATAGCATAGAATAAGTATACACACAAAACTATACACTGACTTACTGACCGTCCACATATGCAAAGGACCACACAATCCAAACTTAGAATGCATTGAACACAAAGATACATATTCAACATTCATTGGACACAAACACCCAAAGCATACAGTAAGTACACACAAAACTATACACTGACATACTGACAGTGCACATATGAAAAGAACACACAATGCAAACTTATAATGTACAGTGATTAGTGTTAGTCATATGGTTTTGTGGTTAGTTATTGTTTAGTTATTACTTTAAGGTAAATAGTGAGGGGTATGTGTGTAATTGTGGTTTTGAAGATCATTATTTAAAGCAAGGGTGTCCAGCCATTATAAATAAGAGACTGCATTTATTTTTTGTTGCTATTTGCATGTGAAAAAGTTTAGAAATGTTATTAGTCGAAAGGAAATAATTACTTCTGTTATTAAATAGAAAAATATATTTAACTGCTTATTCTGGCAAAAGTGCAGGAAACTACATATAATAGAAGACCCACAGACAGGTATAATTTATCTTATCAGAGACCACAGAAACAAATCTCTTTCACAGAAGGGGAGCACATTTTGTACCAGCTTCAATTTATGCCACTTTGTGTGTTTCAATTGATTCAGGACAAAAGCAAAATGGTTGTCTATAACATTAAGATATAATATGTTGCACATATGCAAATGGTCAGCCCCTGCTACAGCGCTGAAAAAATCCTCCATGATTCAGTCACAAATATTAATCTCAGAAAGAATAGTGGTAAGACTAAAAAAGTACTAAAACACATCATCACTCACAGTTTTAAGATGGGCAAGTCTAGTTAGGTTTAGCATTTTTATTATTTTTATTATAAGTGGAATTGGTTACTGGTGCCACATACTTTTCACTTGGACAGTTTCCTAAATCTGGTTTCTATTGAGCAATTTTATTGTGTTGTTTTTTATAAAATATTGTTTACCATAAATATGATGGAATAATAAACATTCAATTATCCAGTAGTCATACTATAAAAAGTTATGATATTGTTTAATTAATGTTGCAATAAAAATAAGCTATTAAATTCAACTATATACAAGGAGGGCACACCCTTGTCATGCCAGGGTGTTCTTTACCCTGTTTGTACCAATCTATTTACCCACTCTCTATGCCAGTCTGCCCACCCACTCCACATGCTATTCCTCTCACCCAGCATCTTGCTCAGGACAGCATTATGTAGGTCTGGGTTCTGCTGTGCTAGCCTCTTCCTTTCATCTTTTGCCCATACCATGAACGCATTCATGGGGCGTCTGATCCGGGGGTCTCCAGGCTTTTCATCGCAGGTGCTGTAGCCATACCCGGGTTGAGGGCTGGGGGCAGGACTGTCCGAGGCCGTAGGAGAGCTGGAGGTCAGGCCAGGCTCAAAGGTAGTGGCTGGAGGAGGGACCCATGAACTGCCGCCCCCCTGACCCTGAGAATTCTCCTCTGTGCAATAACTCGACTCAGACCTATGCATTCCAGCTGGGCAGCTTCTGTGGGCAGAAGTGGGCACACAGAATGTGTATGGTCCAAAGAAATGGTAAAGAACCTATATATAATATAAATATATATAAGACCACAGTCAGTTCAGTCTATATCTTTATCACTTTGTCTGTCTGTGTTCTTGTGACTCAGTTCAGTCTGCTTCCTGCCTTGTCCTGTCACTCAGCATCCAGCTGTTTGAATAACTTTGAACAGTGGGGACCAAATATAGAAGCACGCCACCAATCAGCTGCTGGAGGGGAAGGGCACGGAGGGGGGAGCTGAGGGTGCCTGGTGAGATGTACAGGTCTGTGTAACACATGGGAGGTGTTTTCACTGGCAATGCCAGGAAGCAGCACATTGACAATAATACACACAGGACATCAGCTGCAAAACTAGTACAAAAACAGCATCTTTGATACAATAGCAACATCCAGCTGAACCACATTCTTAGGTTTTCAGCTGGTGTTGTGCGGTTGCCTTTCTCTCACAATACTAACTCTTCAGGACACTGTTAACCCTTCTGTTGTCTGCCTGTGGCACTATATATGAAACAGTCCCAATGGCATTGTGAGGCATTGTGTGGTAATCTGCATGTAGAGTTCTGTGATACTGTATAACTCTGTTTATGTCATACTGGTCTAGAAACTATAACGTCTGCTTGCCCTGTTCATCCTACAGTACAATGAGAGCTCTATGCTCCCTTAGGGAAGGAGCCTAACGTACTACAAAATGCTAAGCAGCTTTATTCACTTTGGTCTAGATTACAAGTGGAGTGAGAAAATATTAGATCAATTAAGTACTAACACCCTTTTTAAGTGAAATCAATAGCGCTCCTATTTTTACGCTCACATTACAAGTTGAAAGTTAAAAGTTACTACTCAAGTAAAAGCCTCAGGGGCCTGATCCGATATGCAATGTCGCCCGCAAAAGCCAGCGACGCCAAATTTTGCGCTGGTTTGGTATCCTATATACGGCGTAACATAGAAGTTACGCTCGTATATTTCTGCCTTCGCCCGTAGTTTTTTCCCCCATAGACAGACATAGAAAACCCGCGCAGTTTGGTATCCAATAAACAGCATAAGGACTTACGTGGCGAAAATGGAGAAATCTTACTCTATTTTCACCTTGCCACAAAATGCAGGCGTAGCAAGCCTTACGCTGAGTTTTGGAGCACCGTAACTCCCTAAAATGCCTGCAAAATAAAACCTAACACCTAACGCATGCGCAATGTCTATCTACCTGTCAACCGCAATCCCCCACCGCAATAATTATTTTAACTAGGTAGCTATTAAATAGTTATTAACTATTTAATAGCTATTGTACCTAGTTAAAATAAATACAAAGTTACCTGTAAAATAAATATAAACCCTAAAATAGCTACAATGTAATTATTAATTATATTGTAGCTATCTTAGGGTTTATTTTATAGGTAAGTATTAAGTTTTAAATAGGAATACTTTAGTTAATAATATTAATATTATTTAGATTTATTTAAATAATAATTAAGTTAGAGGGTGTTAGTGTTAGACTTAGGTTTAGGGGGTAATATATTTAATATAGGTGGCAGCGGTGTAGGGGGATCAGATTAGGGGGTAATACATTTAATATAGGTGGCGGAGGTGTAGGGGATCAGATTAGGGGTTAATATATTTAATATAGGTGGCGGCGGTGTAGGGGGGTCAGATTAGGGGGTAATACATTTAATATAGGTGGCGGCGGGGTCCGGGAGCGGCAGTTTAGGGGTTGATACTAGGATAGGCTTATTGCGTTGTGGGGGGTTGTCGGTCTAGGGGTTAATACATTTATTGTTAGGAGTGAGAGGGGGGATTGCGGATAGAGGGGTATATTTTTGGGAGGCGTGTTAGACAGTTACGGCAGATTTAAAAGTTTAGTAAGTTTTTTTAGGCGCAGGCAGTTTCTAAAGTGCCGTAAGTCACTGGCGACTCCAGAAATTTGTACTTACGCTTATTTCTGGACATCGCTAGTTTGTCTGACTTACGGCACTTTAGAAACTGCCGGCGGGATATATTGGATACCCCGATGTGCGAGGTGAAGCTACGGGTATATCGGATTGCGCCCCAGGTGCGCTAACATCTGTTGGTCACATAGTGCAGCCCTGCTAAGTCCCTCTCCTCATAGACTTCTTTGGGGAGCACTACTAAACCCTTTTCTGGCTTTTGATCTAGTACTAATCTGAAGGTGCACTAAGCCAAGTGCACTAAAGCCAGAGGTGTATTAATAAATAGTTGAAATGTTATATTTATTTAAATAATAAAATATATATATATTTGTTACTGATAAAGTCAGAAATCCGGGTAATACTGACATTACTCAAGCAGCTGTGGGTAAAACCCGAAGTTATGTAATTCCCCCGTCTACACTATTTTTTTGCCTCTGCCTGGGGGAGTTCAAGGAAGACGCCCTGCTGATCCTCTGGCATCCACCCCAATTGAACCTTGGGGAATGAGGTTTACAAGTGGGGCATTGGCAAATAAGATAGTGAAGATGTGTGAATTACAGTGCATCATATATATGTCGGATGCAGTGATTCGATGCACTCTGAGAAGATTTATCATGTTACATCGTGCTCTACCCACAGCCACTTGGGTAATGTGAGGTTTACCCAGGTAATGCTAGGATTACCCAATTTCTTACTTTACCCGCAACATATTTATATATATATCATTTTTTTATCACCTTTAAATAAAAATAACCCCCCTAAAGGTTTAAATAAGCAGACTAATGTTGATCTCTTTGTATAATTTATTAATGTTTAAATTTAAGGTGGTATTCACTTTGCAGACCATTCTCTCCAAAGGTTTAAATTTGCAGATTGATGTTAATTTTGTTTGTATAATATATTATGGTTTAGATTGTGGGTGGTAGGTTAACACATATACAGTGCCATTACATTTGTTTCTAAATGTGTTCTATTATATCCTACAAAGAGGAATGTACAGTATGTTAAATTATTATGAAACATTGTTGCTTTAAGAAGTTTTTTATAAAGTTCATGTGAGTCTGTAGCTCCTTAGGACAGTGATCAAGTGTGCATGCACACGAAATGTGTCTGCCATGGTACTGCGTTCTTCCCCATTGTATTTACTTTTCTTTTATCCAGAGTTTGAAACATTTTACTGCATGTTTTTATATGTATTGAATAAACTTGGATGATTTTACTTACTATCCGTTTGGCAAGTTTTAGCCTACGTATCTTAAAGGGACACTCAATCAAAATTAAACTTTCATGATTCAGATAGAGCATGTCATTTTAAACAACTTTCCAATTCACTTCCATTAACAAAATGTTCACAGTATTTTTATATTTAAACCTTTTGAGTCACCAGCTCCTACTGATCATGTGCAAGAATAAGTGTGTATGCATTTGTGAATGGCTGATGGCTGTCACATGGTACGTGTATGCATTTGTGGTTGGCTGATGGCTGTCACATGGTACACGGGGAGTGGAAAAAAACATAACTTTTAAAATTGTCAGAAAAAAAATCTACTACTCATTTGAAGTTCAGACTAAGTGCTATTGCATTGTCTTGTTATCTTGCATTTGTTAATTATGCAAATCTACTGTGTTGACTGGTCCTGGATTGCACTATTTGTTTGGCGTGTGGACATGGTACTTCTGGCACTTTGTGCATGTTTGGCACCCACTCTCTATGGTGCCTGCACTAAACTACCTTCAGTGTTTGGGAAATGTTATAAATGTTGTGACTCTTTGTGGAGTATATACTGTGTACTAGTCTACTGTGGTTGGTTCAATTACCCTGATTCCATTACTGGTGCACAATATTGGGCATGTGCAGTTATTTACCCTCAAGCCAACAGAAGTGTATACAATTTATATTGATTGAGAATTGTTGTTGTTTAACTCTGGAAGCGAGAATACTTTTAACCCCCTAGATTAGACCCTAACAAGCAACTTGGAAAAAAATATTAAAATCATTCCACTGTTGCTGTCAGCTTTAGGAGAAATAACTGTGCATTCATGACATTTCTAGCAGCTACTGAAGAAACTTAATTGGTATTGGTGGTTGTTTGCCTTAAATGACTGCAACACACTAAAAGAAAAAAATAGCTGTGGCCATGGAAGTGGATGGAGGGCCTTAAAAAAGGCAAAATTAAAAGTAAATTCCACTTATAATAAAGTGGTAAGGATGACTTTTTATAGTGGGTTTCTATAGTTGAGTATCAGTGAACCTATGGCATGCTGCTGATGCCGGAACGCAGAAGTTTCTGTGATGGTACGCAAGCCTAGGCTCAGAAACGCTGCAGGAATAAACATTCACACGGTTTTTTAGGCTTGCACACAAGTCTTATAAATGTGCGCACAGCTATTGAAATGTGGTCATTTTAGGAGCTGGTTAGACTAGAGTAGAGTATTGGAACTAGTGCGCTAGTGCACTAAGAGCAAGCAGTTTATAGACATAGCTGGCGGACCCGATGCTGACCCTTGTGCCGGCACTTATGACAGAACATACCATTTTATAAAAGTTTCCTATTTACTTCTATTATTAAATTATGCTTTGTTTCCATTATATTTTGTTTTGAAGAGATACCTAGGTAGGCATCTGGAGCACTATATTGCATGAATAGTGCTGCCATCTAGTGCTCTTGGAAATGTTTAACATTCTTGCAAAACTGCTGCCATATAGTGCTCTAGAAATGGGCCATCTCTTAAACATACGGTCCTGCTTTTCAACAAAAGATACCAAGAGAACAAAGAGAGAAAAAATTATGATAGAAGTAAATTAGAAAGTTGTTCTAACTAAATCATGAAAGAAAAATGTTGGGTTTCATATCCCTTTGAGTCTGTTAGTGAGTGACGTGCTTATTGAGGACAGATGTAGCCAGGTAAGCCTTAAAATAAAGAGACCAGGAAACCTTTTCCCTTGTATTATTCAGCAGTTAATTTGTGCCAATTGGTTCAGACATTTGTGTAAAATTTCTATAAAAAAATAAATAAAAACAAAATAAATAAAATTTTGAAATGTTGGCAATGAGATAAATTGGTTTTATGTTGCAGTTTCGGTGCTTGGGCTGAAAAATGTTTGTCATCACTGTTATAGTTAGGGTTGCCAACTGGACAGTGCAGTACTTTAGCAGACTGTCCAGTAAAATCTTCATGAAAATACTGGACAATTAAATGTCCATTTTTTATTTTTTTTAAAGTCCCTGAGCTAAATGTATTAGCTAAATGTATAAAGCCTCCTATGTCTCAATGCTTTACAAATATGGGCAGAAAGAAGTTAGGTGCTGTCAAGGGGGTTAAATCTCATCTCCTTACATGTGTTACTATCAGCCAAAGAGGTAACATTATTTATTTCTATGCTACTGACAGCCAAGGGCTAAAATGACTGTTCACCTGTGAAAAATATGCATGATGGTATCAAGACTTAGGGCTATGGTAGAACATTTGGGGGGTCATTGTGTAACCCCCCTACCTACCACTGTGTCCAGCCACCGACAGATTGTCCAGTATTTTTGTGGAGGATAATAGGGAACCCTAGTCATTCATGGCTATTAGATAACACTAAATATTACGCTAGGAAAAAAATGACTGTCCCTTTGTTAGTTATATGCAAGCAATAATGGAATAATAAAATGTGTGCTTTTTGTCTCTTTAAGTGTCAGTTTACACGTTATTGCTTGTGGCAGATAAAGTGCACGCTGCATTTTATTCTGTGTGAAATTGTGTAACAGTCGGACTATTTTGTGACAGTGTTGTGTAAGGGGTTATTTAAATGTGACTCAAAATCATAAAAGCTGTTTTTAACAGAAAGCTTTGATGTAAACACATAGAATCCCACAGAGGGAGCTGTGAGACTGATTTGTCTAAAGTAGAATTTGACAGTCATTATATAGAGTAACTGGAGATATAGGTTTGGTAATACAGAGCAACAGAAGTATTTCAATTAATTAGTCATAAGAGGAGTTAAAGGTAGACACGATAAAGGGAAATAGGAGCAGTTGCTAGGTCTCCAGTCTTTTCCTGGACAGTCCAGTATTTAATTACCTGTCCAGTAAAATTAGGGTGAAAATACTGGACACTAATCTGATTGCATTAGGTCTAGTGTCCGATATGGAATATACCTGATGGGGATGCAAGCACTGGGGTCCCATGCAGGCAGAAGGCTGATTGGTGCCACAGTATAATCTATCTCATTTGATCACAGTGACTGCCAGCGATGGGGTTTGGTCTGAAATCTCGTTTGGGGATATGGCTGCCTGAAGGTGACGGCCTATGGGAGCTGATCTTATCATGTCCTCACCAATCACTTTCCCTGTATCACGTAGTAGTTGTCCAGTAATTTTGTGGAGAACAGCTGCCCGCCCTAGTTATAGGGAGATGTAATATAATAGAGTTGCAGAAGTTATATGGAGTAACAGGAGGAGTTTTAGAAGAGGTTAATATCAAGTAAGACGAGTTATAGCGATGATTATATCGTGATTTTTATAGGACGTCATTTTTTGCTTACATTAGTTTTCTCTTTCATGCTTGTCACGTCAGTTGTAGTGTGATAGTTAAAGGGATAGTCTCGTCAAAATTAAACTTTCATTATTCAGATAGAGCATGCCATTTTAAGAAACATTCTAATTTACTCCTATTATCAATTTTTCATCGTTCTCTTGGTATCTTTATTTGAAAAAGCAAGAATGTAAGCTTATGAGCCGGCCCATATTCGGTTCAGCACCTGGTTAGTACTTGCTGATTCGTGTCTAAATGTAGCCACCAGTGACGTGCAGTGACGTCAGAGGATGGTGAGGCAGTGGCTAGGATACGCCTTCATTCTTTAGATATCCTTTGTTGAAAAAATAGCAATGCACATGGGTGAGCCAATCACATGAGGTATCTATGTGCAGCCACCAATCAGCAGCTACTGAGCATATTTAGATATGATTTTCAACAAAGGACATCAAAAGAATAAAGAAAATTAGATATTAGATGTAAATTGGAAAGTTATTTAAATTTACATATGGGTTTCATATGGGTTTCATGTCCCTTTAAATGGTGTCTTGGAAAACTGGTCAACTTAGTAAACATCTGATTTTAGTCTAAAAGGATTGTAACAGAAACACTTGCCAGATAACACAATGCTTGCTCTGATTATGAGATCTAGTAATCCATGCCCATTAAAATATGTTTAAAACATACATTTTACTTTAATGCTGCAAATTATGCTTATAGATTCCTTCATTACATAAGGGATGAGAGTCAGAGGGGGAGGAAGAGAGACAGAGAGAGAAAGAGACCATGGGGGAGAACAACACATAAGGAGAGAGATGGATAGATAGAGAGAGAGACACACACACAAGGGGGGGAGAGGGACCACTGCATTTTAAAGTAATAAAACAGCAGAGCTACAGAGAGTTCAGAAAATTAGTCTATAATTTAGTGTGAAGTACAGAGGCAAGCTGCTAAGTTAGTGGGTGTAAAGTTTGAGTAAACAAAATACAAAAACGACCCTGCTATAAAAGAGTAAACAAACACTAAACCACATTCATTAAATTATCATTTTAACTAACAGAATCTTTCAGTAAAATCTTACTTTAATAAGATGTGGGTGAAACACCACTCTCTGTGCCTCTCTCCTGCTCTGTAAGGATTCAGGAAGTGACAGTGGCACATTCCACTGCACTTAGAGGGGAAGAACAGAACTCTCTTTTTCACTTTAGCAAAGCTAGCAGGTTCACAGGACAGCAACAAAATATATGAAAGTTGTTTTTTTGTGTTTTTGTTTTGTTTTATATGATTTAACATCCAGCCCCAACCCTATGTTCCACTTACTAATGCCTCTCACTGGATTGGTTCAGCCCAAATAGGACTGCCTCAAATAAGCAGTTAATGAGCCATGCAATGATCTTAACCACTTGCATCCAGTAGATGGCGCAGCATGTTGTGTAATGGTGGGCAGACCTGATTGTGCCTCTTCATTGCACAACATATAGCTGTGAGAAAAAAAAATGCTGGGGGAAAAAATTTACAATTTTTTTTTAAAGCCAATAAAAAAAAATATTTTTGCCCATATGAGAGGTGAAGCACTGCCTCACCTGCCTCTAGTGACTGCACATCACTGGTAGCCACCAATTAGCATGGGCTACCCAGGTTCTGAACCAAAAATTGGCCAGCCCCTAAGCTTACATTCTTGCTTTTTTAAATAAAGATACCAAGAGAACGAAGAAAAATTAATAATAGGAGTAAATTAGAAAGTTGCTTAAAATGGCATGCTCTATCTGAATCAGTTTAATTTTGACTAGACTATCCCTTTAATGTCAGTACTAAAGTGATAATCCTGTGTTTAAAACTTTCCTGTTTGTGACCTTGCCTGTTTGTGACCTTGCCTGTTTGTGATCTTCAGCTTAGACTGATATAGTGTATTATGGATGTCTAAGACTTTAACCTTTGGATCTTTCTCCAGTTTTAATACAGCGTCAGACATAATTAGTTTATGACCTCTGTAAATTGCACTTGTGTAGCCCTATATGAAATCTGGACAGTCACTGCACATGCTGTCTACAGTATGCACATTGCACACCCCCTAACACAATGACATAGCACAAGTCATAGAAGGGGCAATGCAACATGTGACTTGAACCCACAATTGTTTTTTTTTATTTGTCAGTCTCATAACGAAAGTCGATTATAAAAATGTAAATTGCACACCCAGAAATGTGTTGCCACAGGCTTGAGGCTTTGTGTTTACGTGGCAATAATCCATGTGGAGACTAATAAAACATAAATTATGCTTACCTGATAATTTCCTTTCCTTCTGTTGGAAAGAGTCCACAGCTGCATTCATTACTTTTGGGAAAATAAGAACCTGGCCATCAGGAGGAGGCAAAGACACCCCAGCCAAAGGCTTAAATACTCCTCCCACTTCCCTCATCCCCCAGTCATTCTGCCGAGGAACAAGGAACAGTAGAAGAAATTACCAGGGTGAAAAGGTGCCAGAAGAAAAAGGGTGAGGAGCTGTGGACTCTTTCCAACGGAAGAAAAGGAAATTATCAGGTTAGCATAATTTATGTTTTTCTTCCTAATTGGAAAGAGTCCACAGCTGCATTCATTACTTTTGGGAATACAATACCCAAGCTAAAGAGGACACTGAATGCCAAAATGGGAGGGTACAATAGGCGGTCCATTCTAAGGGCACCAAGCCAGAAACCACTACCCAACAAAAACCCCGCTTCGTCTGAAACCGAGAAAACTTTGAAAAGGAAAGGTCCCAAGGGCACTGACCCACAGATAGTCCAGAAGCCTAGCTAGAGACCGCAAAAGCGGACTCAACTAAGCCAACAGTCCTTCAGGAGACACCGTCGCCCAACAGGCGGTCCCTCACCAAGGGATAAGGCAAGAAGAACCAAAAGGTCACCACAAAATCCATAAAAGGAAAACCCCCAATAGCGAGCCCAGCTCACAAAGACCCAAATGGATCCTGACAAACAAGGGGAGGCTACACCCAGACCAAACAGAAACCAGAAGTTTAGGACCGGGCCTCGAAACAGAGAAACCTTTCTCTCAACATTGTGCAAAAGCACCAAAAGGCAACTGAAGACGGAGTCCTCACATTGTCAGAACTAAGAATACTATAGTATGCAGACAAAAAAAGAACATGTAACAGACCGAGACAAAAAACCCTGAGTCAAGAACATGCAGCCATTATTAGGATGACACAGAAGAATACTTGCTGAGAAGTAAAAAGCGGCCAGCAAGAGAACAGATTGCAAAAGGAGAACTCCCAGACAGAAGGCTCCAAAAGGGGAAGCACATAACCTTAACAGGACCCACTGCACCCCCGAGAGAGAGAGGTTACACCCAGAACCCGAAGGTGAATGGTAACTCGGGACCCTCAGCTTGTAAACCCAGGGGGCTAGCTACAATGCCAACCTAGATCCTGAAGATGACAACGCATCTCAGAAACCACTCCCAACCTGGCCAGGCCAAGCATCGGTAGGTCTTGAAAACAAAACAGAAGGACCCCAACACCAGCTCAAAAACGAGCGGAAGAATGGCCATCCAAACAGAGCACGGGTGCCAACCCGACTCCTTAGAAACAGACGACAAGGCTGTAGACCCAAAGGAATCTAACAAAAGGCCCACTATATTCTTGACACGGTGCCAGCAAGACTCCAGATGGAACGTAACAATCAAGAGAACAACACTCCTCTCTATAAGGTTAACTCTCAGTTCCAACCTCCTGAATCCAAGAGAATCCCTAGAAAAAGGACCACACCTCCATAAGAAGGAGAATAATCCCCCCCACCCTAAGAAAAGGGATGGGGCCCAAAAAGGCAGAGCACCTGCCCACAAGAAACAAAGCCACAGGCTAAAGGAGAGATCAATCTCCAATGCAGATGAACTTGGAAGGAATCCCCCTAAGGAATTAGCTTGCTAACACACATCCAATGTGCAATAGCTGCAGCAGAGACACTGGAAACCCATTCGCCTGCAGAGCAGTGAATCCATAAGGTTACCAAAGAAAGCTGACCAAGGGAAACCGACCATAAAGGCTTAAGTCCAGCCCAATGAGCATCAGCACTCAGACAACCTGGCCAACTGTGACCAGGTCAATTAGTGCAAGTAAAAGGACATAGCCCAAGTTCCCAGGAACTGGGGAACCCTGAAAATCCGGCAACAACTGCACAAAGGAAAACACTGAGCGAAGCCTCAGCAACTGGAAGCACCAGGGAGAAAACAGATCCGAGTCCCCAATTGTTTAAACAAACAATATCCGAGAGCTTAACACCTTGTCTGATATAAAAAAACAGACCACAGGGAGATATCAATGCAATATCCAGATCAACCCAGATAAGGAGATAACTCGCAAGTCTCGACCCAAGGAAGAGACCACCCCTTGCCAAAGTCCAAAGCTCCAAAGGAGCTAGGCCTTAAAAGTCGTACAATGACACTAGAGCCCATAGACTCTCAAACAGCCGCAGGACAACAAGTAAGGGAATACTCCGAGGCCAAAATCACTCGAGCAAAGGCTGGTCCCCGCATCACCTCCATACAATCAGAGGATCATAGAGAGAAAAGGTCGCACAGCATCCCCAGCTCCGAGCAGAGCCCAAGGACACCACGCCCAGTGCCCCTAACAGGGAATGACCATATGCTGGAGGCGAACCCAGGTCCGTAATAGGAGACCCAACTCACATGGAGACAACAGAGGAAGACCAAAAGGTCTCATAAAAAACAGCTAGACAGTACACAAACAATGTGCAATATCTGCAGCTGGTCACATTCTGCAACCCATCAACTGCAAGGCAGCTGGACTACCCAATAAACTACTAGCTGCTGAGAACTAAATCCAGAAGGACAATTCCCAGGGCCTCAAAAGAAAAAAGGCCAAACCGCCCCCCTCGGTGGCAAGAGGGAGCAAGCCCACCAAACCTTCACTACATGGGAAGGAGCTCTAGGTTCTGACAACCACAGACACAAGAGAGAGAGACGCAGCGGAACTCCACTGACCCAGTCATCCAAATTGAAGGCTATAAGGACTGAGACAATCCTTCCTGCCTCACGGACCCACCAGTCCTCTAGAATGCCTAGTTGAACACATAGGATAACATGAGCACTCAGCGCCTCTATCGGACCAGCCCAGCAGAGCAGCGCCACATGTCCGAACAGCTACCAGACAGAACTGAACCCAACCAGGACCAGCTTGCAATCCGGGTCCTAACACTCAAGCCGCATAAATCCTCCCTCAGAGGGGAAGAAGCAAAACAGACAGGACATCCTATCGGATGAAAATAAAATACAAGGCAACCCGTAGGTTAATGCCCAAAACAGGCCTACCACAGGAGCAGCCAAACGGAGCCCTGTTCTTCCAAAAAAAAAAACTGGAAAAGATCTCAATACATGGACAATCAGGAGATTACATCATCCCCACATGTCTAATGATGTGCGCCATTCGAAGAGTTGACTGAGTATTCCCGTATCCAATAAGGATAGGGCCGTTCAATAACTGAAAAAAAAAGGCACAACACTCAGGGACAGTCGCACCTGCAGGGAACTGTACAGTCCAAGGTGGAATACCCGGGACAACAGGAGCAGGGAAGGGAAGGCACCACCCTGTCCTCAAACTCTATTCAATTTAGGAAATAAAGGTTCATCAGGCAATATGACCTCTGGAACCCCTGAATTCTCCAAAAACTTCCTTTAGAAGAAGCGCAAATTACTAAAACTAAAGTTGGAGGTTGAGAGGCAGCAGACTCCGACCTAGAAAGTTCATACTCTGAAATCTCAGAAAGAACCGAATCCTCGGATAACCCTATCAGTTAAATCCAAAAATAATTTTATGCACTCTGGAAAGGAGTGCAATATGTAACCTTTCGCTTGTGCTTAGCAGGGCGATGAAAAGCATTAAGGCCGCAGACACTGCCGTCTGAACTGCGCAGTAATGTCCAGAGAAAAAAAGGCCCCCTTCAGATGGAGGATCCGCAATGCTACGTGAAAACTGCATGTGTATAGAGATAACAATGTAGGGTATGCACCTCACTGGATGACAACTCCTCAGAGGTGGACAGCTCCATGGTATCAAACATGTTTGATATTATCACATTATCAAGGCATATGGAACATAATTGAGAGGGGGAACTAGGGCCTCATCACCATATAAACAGGAATTACTCTTTAGGAATAGAGGGAGTGCCCTCTAAAGTAACAGAACCCTCCATCGCTAGTGCAATAACCGGAGAACTAGAGAAATAAAACATCTTATTTTATTCAAAGAACGGCACCCTTATACCCCAATGGCTGGGACACTCACCACCTCCTATGACCCAGACAGTACAGAGATTTATGACTCCTCTCTGATAGACACCCGGTCAGGAAAGAGGGAATGAATCACATGGTGCACAATGCAGGACTGACCCTGCTATGAGAGAAAGCGCGCCAAGCTTGTAAGCTGCATGGCTCTCAAAGTGAAAGTGAAACCTGTATATTCCATAACAGCCTATGAGCCCATAACATCTCACACATAAAGCAGCATAAAATCAAATAAACATATAAGATTATTCCCCCCTGTTCAATAATCCCCCTAAGGAGATATTAACCCTTGATTCTATAAAGATAAAGGTGCCACACTGTGACCCTGTCTTCTGTGTTAACATTATTATGTATTGTAATAAAAAATGAAACGATCTTACCAGAATCTACGCCGTGGAACAGGAACACGGCCCTTCAAGTGTGACAGGTTAGTAGCATCGCTCCTGACATTGACTTGAGAGAAGAAGTAGTCTGCAAAACTCGTCAACGCCGATTGCTGTAGGAGGTGTTAATATGAGTCGGGATGGTGTCGCAATAGGAAGCTCCCTCTGCATCTCTGGACTCTAACGTTCACCCAGGCCCTCTAGTTGAGAAGCTTATAGGGCTACTTAAAACTCCTGTTCCATTTGCGAAGAATATTACCCTCCATAAGAGACAAAACGAAATCTGACACTTCTCTGCCAACCTCCTGAGACGAATGGCAAAGAATGACTGGGGGATGAGGGAAGTGGGAGGAGTATTTAAGCCTTTGGCTGGGGTGTCTTTGCCTCCTCCTGGTGGCCAGGTTCTTATTTTCCCAAAAGTAATGAATGCAGCTGTGGACTCTTTCCAATTAGGAAGAAAAGAGGCATTATATGAGAGGGAGAAAAACACTAAGTAGATTTATAGTGACAGATTATGGGCTAGAATTGTAGCTTTAGTGTAGAGGTTAGCCTCCCACCTGACACTTGCTCTCTTTCCTCCCCCACATCCCCACTGGTCACCCCCATCTTAAGTATTGGCAGACAGTCTGCCAGTATGCAGTTTTACACCTTTTTTTAATTTATTTTTTATTATTATTATTTTCCTTAGTGTAGGATTACCCCCTTACCTTGCCACCTCCTTGATGCCTCCAATAAGCTTTCTAATGCTCCCTCTTCTAACAAATTCCTGCCATCTTAGGTAGTACCCAGTTATCTATAATTTTTTAAATTTAATAATAATAATAAAAAACTTTTTTCTGTAGTGTAGCTGCCCCCCTCTCATTACCCTCCCCCTCCCAGATCGATTTCCCACTCTCTAATCCCCTTTCCACTATAGGAGTTCCCTCTCCCTCCTTCACCCTCCTTTCCCCTCCCTCCTTCCCACTCACTGCCGCTCTAAACATTTTTTTTCTGTAGCGTATCGTCCCACCCACTCCTGCCCCTCTACGGCGATGGGCTGCCCACCCGCTTCCCTCCTAACCCTCCCACACCACCAACTAGCGGCACCACTCTGCAACTCGTTGGGCATGCAGAAATAACGCGATCTAGCTACTTTTAGCGAGATCGTGGCAGAGAGAGGCCCAGGACAGCAGCGTCGTACAGGGTACATGGGTGGTCCTTAAGGGCTTAACGACCAGCGTCGTACAGGGTAAGGCGCTGGTCATTAAGGGGTTAATAATTAATGCAAATAATTATTATAGATGTACTGAAAAATTCTAAATATTCCATAGTTTATATATATAATATATATATATATATATATATATATATATATATATATATATATATATATATATATACTGTATATATATATATATTATTTATTATTATTATTCTTTATTTATAAAGCGCCAACAGATTCCGCAGCACTGTCCATTGGTACAATGATAAAAGTACAGTACAATACAATATAAAAAAGACACCAAAGTTTAACAAAAAAATACAGGGGGAATTGAGGGCCCCATTCCCATGGGAACTTACAATCTAGATGGGTAGGAGGGTGAGAAACAGGAAGTGGGGACTGCAAAGGTGGGAATTATGTTAGTGTGGAGTTAGATGAGGGCAGCTATTAGGCAAGTGGAATTCACTTGTTACTGATTTCGTGTTTAAAGGAGGAAAGGTTAGGGGAAAGTCTGACAGCTTGAGGAAGTGCGTTCCAGATGGTTGGTGCCGCACAAGAGAAGTCCTGTATTCTAGCATGGAAGGAGGTGATGATAGAAGATGCAAGGAGCAGGTCATTGTTGGATCTTAGGGGGCGGGCTGGAGTATATTTGTTGATGAGTGAGGACAGGTAGGGGGAGCTACGTCGGTAAGTGCTTTGTACGTCACGGTGAGAATTTTGAATTTAATTCTGCTGTGAATAGGGAGCCAGTGAAGGGACTCGCAGAGAGGTGCAGCAGATACAGAGCATTGGGAGCATAGGCGTCACTACAGGGGGACAATGGGGGGAAATTGCCCCCCCTAGTTTATTCCTTGCCCCTCCAAGTGCCCCCCCCCCCCACTGAAATAAAAATGTTTTGGCTGCCATGCTCCCAATAGTCTTGGGTTGTGTGTGACAGGTCCGAATTTAGAGGTCTACAGGTTTACAGGTCTGTCCTGTTGTCCCAGTGAGACTGCCTGCTTCAGTCCTGCATCTTTGCCCCACCTGTCACTAGCGCTCGGCACATTTTAAAAACATTTTTTAGATTTCTTTTTGGGATCTAGCTGCTGCTACTTTATTGCAAGATTAGCAGCTAGTTACCACACAGCTAAAAAACCCTTGCTTCTTCCGTGATTACATTAAGTACAGTGATCAAATTAAATAGCACAGAGAGTAGAATGCAGTTAGGCAGAGCTGATAATAAGAATACTAGATAAGGAGAGACAATACACAGGTGGCAACCAGAGCCAAACAGGTACTAGTAAGAGGCGCCAAGCAATAACCAAATATATGTGAGTCTGGATATAAAAGAATATATACTAAGGTCTCTTAAGGGGTGTAGAAAAATACCCAAAATATACAATATGTTCCAGTGATCACAGTATAAGGTGCAAACAATATCCTAAATACCAGTATAGGGATATCCTATGAAAGCATATGCTTCAATATCAAGGTATATGCTTCAAGATCAAGTGTGTGACCTCACGCATATGTATCACAAATATATACAATAATATATATAAACCTAAAAATGCAAATAAACATAAAAAATTCTAAGCATATAAAACAATATAAATACGTGCAATACAGGCAGTCGGGAACAAACCGGTCGTCCGGTAGACTCCAATGGTAGTGCAAGGTGCAGATGGTAGTACAAGGTGCAGATGGTATCCTCGTCCCACCAGGGGGGTCCAGAGATCCCAAGTTCAATAAGTGTGAGTGTAAAAGCCACAGTAGGCAAAAGGCTCCAAGTGGATGGATAATATTTCCAAATGATGATTTAATTGTAATTAATTGTAGTTAATTTAGTTAATTTATTTAATGATAGTGTAGTGTTAGGTGTAATTGTAACTTAGGTTAGGTTTTATTTTACAGGTATATTTGTATTTATTTTAACTAGGAAGTTATTAAATAGTTAATAACTATTTAATAACTATTGTACCTAGTTAAAATAAATAAAAACTTGCCTGTAAAATAAATATAAACCCTAAGCTAGCTACAACTGTAACTATTAGTTGTATCTTAGGGTTTTTTTTATAGGTAAGTATTTAGTTTTAAATAGGAATAATTTAGTTAATTGTAGTAATTTTATTTAGATTATTTTAAATTATATTTAAGTTAGGGGGGGTTAGGGTTAGACTTAGGGGTTAATAACTTTAATATAGTTGCGGCGATGTTGGGGGTGGCAGATTAGGGGTAAATAAATGTAGGTAGGTGTCGGCGATGTTAGGGACGGCAGATTAGGGGTTAATAAAATTTAACTAATGTTTGCGAGGCGGGAGTACGGCGGTTTAGGGGTTAATATATTTATTGAAGTGGCGGCGATGTCCGGTCGGCAGATTAGGGGTTAAAAAATGTATTTAAGTGTTTGCGATGTGGGGGGGGCTCAGTTTAGGGGTTGATAGGTAGTTTATGGGTGTTAGTGTACTTTTTAGCACTTTAGTTAAGAGTTTTATGTTACGGCGTTAGCCCATAAAACTCTTAACTACTGACTTTTAAATGCGGTAGGAGTCTTGACAGGAGAGGCTGTACCGCTCACTTTCTCCAAGACTCGTAATACCGGCGTTAGGAAAATCCCATTGAAAAGATAGGATACGCAATTTACGTAAGTGGATTTGCGGTATGCTCGAGTCGCGGAAAAAAAGTGAGCGGTACACCTGTACCTGCCAGACTCGTAATATCAGCGGGCGTTAAAAAGCAGCGTTGAGACCTCTCAACGCTGCTTTTTAAGGCTAACACAAAACTCATAATCTAGGTGTAAGTTATTTCTTCCTAAAAAAAAATATGAATAATTTGATTGCAGCAGTCACTGCCTGCTGTGACATCACAGATTCTTTAACTGGATGGGAACTAGTGATTACCATCACAGCTCTAGAATGCCAGATTCTACAGGTATGTTTTAACTTTGATTTATTTTAATTATTTCTAATACTGTTCTTTGGTAACATATGAGAGCACTAATACACATGTAGTATATATTAATACACACAATATTCGCAAAGAGAGAAGGAAAAAAGTAAAGTTATTTAAAAGGACTCTTATCATGTGTCGTTTCTGATTATCTACTTACACACTGGTAATTATAGGGAATTGTACAAATTAAACTTAACTTTTACTAAACATAAGTTAAAAGAGCTTTTAACTTATTTTTAGTAAAAGTTATGTTTTATTTGTACAATTCCCTGTAATTACCAGTGTGTAAGTAGATAATCAGAAATGACACATGATAAGAGTCCTTTAAATATTTTACTTTTTTCCTTCTCTCTTTGAGGGAAATTGGTATATTAAAATATATATTAAAGATATAAGGTACTCTTCCACTACATATATGTATAAAAGTGTAGAAAAGTATAATTGATGCATGTGGATCTCTTGAGGGATATTGCAATTATTTTTTCAATACATATAGTATATACCTTATATATTATACTGTATATATATATATATATATATATATATATATATATATATATATATATATATATATATATATATATATATATATTATTTCAACTATATTATTTAAATTATATATATATATATATATATATATATATATATATATATATATATATATATATATATATATATATATATATTATTTCCACTGCTGCACAGTGTTGCTTGCTAACTAAAATGTTCTACTTTCTGCATGTATTCTGTTTTTGCTGCCCTTTTTTCCTTGTTTTTTTTCTCTGCCCCTCAATTGTTTGTTTAGGTGTCAGATTAAAACCTAAACACACAACTGAGGTGCAGAGAAAAATAACAAGGCAAAAAGATATTAACAAGGATATTGGTAAAATATATACCAGACTCTGTCTTTAGCATTACAATAGATGCTTATGATTGAGTGTTTTGAGTATGACTTAATCTGTTTGTGCTGTGTGAGTGTGTGCCTTGTGTGTATATGTGTATGCGTCTGTGTGGTGAAAATTATTAGTGCCCCCCAGTTTTGACTGTGGTATCTTATGTGCCCCCCCATATATTGTTCCTAGAGTCGCCACTGGTCGGGAGAGGTGGATTAGCCTAGCAGAGGCATTTAGGATGGATTGAAGAGGGGAGAGGCGGGAGAGAGGGAGGCCAATTAGCAGGTTATTAAAGTAGTCAAGGCGGGAAATTACCAGAGAGTGGATTAGCTGTTTAGTAGTTTCAGAACCGGACGAATGTTGGAGATATTGCGTAGTTGGTTGCGACAGGATAAAGAGAGCAATTTGATGTGGGGTATGAAGGACAGATTGGAGTCAAGTGTATATATATATATATTATATATATATATATATATATATATATATATATATATATATATATATATATATATATATATATATATATAGTTAAATAATTGTTTTTTTTTCTACAGTAACTCTAATTATTAATTATTATTATTTTATATTTAATATTTCAATAACATGCCTTAAGATAACTCATTCTCCATGTACGCTAACCCGACACCTAAAGCGCACAACCCGAAGCGCGTTATGCATATTTTACATTCCAATGTTCTTCACATAGAAATTTTTTAATTTTTATTATTAAATATATATTTCAATATATATCTGATAATGTTAATGTAAAATATATATCTATACCTATATATCTATAGGAATAGATATATAGGTATATATAGATACATAAAGGAATATATATTAATAATAAAAACAACATTTTTTTCTATGTGAAGAACAATGGAATGTGAAATATTTACAGTAAATACACAGTAAAACACATTCTTAAATATTGTTATAAAAATTCTTATTTAGACACACACACACACGCACACACACACACACACACACACTTATATATATATATACTATATATATATATATATATATATATACACAGGTGGCCCTCGTTTTACAACGGTTCAATTTACACTGTTTCAGAATAACAACCTTTTTTTCCAGTCATGTGACTGCTATTGAAAAGCATTGAGAAGCAGTGCATTTATTAAAATAGCCAGTAGGTGGAGCTGTCCGCTTGTGTTGCAGCAAACCAAGCAAGCTGAAATTAATCAGTTTAACCAGACCTGAGCTCTAGTGCAGATTTCAAAGGAACAAGATCTTCCTGTCTATAAATCAGTCCAGATTGGAATGCATAGAAAGAACTGTTTGCAGAAAAATGCAAGTGAAGTCTGTGCTGTGTGATTATTTTATTAGGTTTATAATGCTGTTTAGCAAATGTTTTTGTTCATTTAACTTAGTTTAATTATATATTATGTGTTGTGTGATTATTTTATTAGGTTTATAATGCTGTTTAGCATTTAAAGTCTTCATTTCAAAGCTTTAAAAAGAATGTATTAAATGTTACTTATGACAATTTTAAGAGGGGCCTGCAACCTAACTCCCTCACTTCCCATTGACTTACATTATAAACTGGGTTTCAATTTACAACGGTTTTGATTTACAACCATTCCTTCTGGAACCTAACCCCGGCGTAAACTGAGGGCTACCTTTATATATATATATATGTGATAGCCCTTTGCAGTCAAATACAGTACATGGCCATATACCATATAACTTTGAAACCTTATAACTTTTTTTTACTAATATTTATATGAATATTTTTTTAGCAGATAGTGTTTATATGAGTGTATCAATATAGTTTAATGTATTTATGTTGTGCTTAGGGCAGCTTTTTTTTTTTTTTTTAGCCCTAAACCTTTACTCAAGGAGCGCTATTTATCAAGCTGTCAACCGCAAATATGCTGGAATTCCGCAGCGTAATTGTGGCGAGCTTGATTTGACCTATTAATCAAAGCCTACAGACCGGCAAAAGTTGAAATTTGTGACGTAACATACGATCCGCCGGTCTTAATCCGACACAGATCGATGCTTACGTCATTACAGATGTTCCGAATACAATTCGGCACTATCTGACAACTTTAGCAAGTTAATAAATTTCTAACAGGTATTCCGGGCCAGCGTACCTGGTTTTCAATCCGCCACCCTGGAGGCCGCGGATGCCATAGGAATCAATGGGAGTCTGAAAGCAGCGAAAGCTCATGTTCGATGCTGCCAGATATCCCATTGATTTCTATGGTAGAAAACAAATTACGTTTACACCTAACACCCTAACATAACCCCCGAGTCTAAACACCCTTAATCTGCCGCCCCTGACATCGCCGCCACCTACATAATATTATTAACCCCTATTCCGCCGCTCCCGGTCCCCGCCGCAACTAAATAAATATATTAACCCCTATCCCGCCGCTCCCGGAGCCCACCGCAACTAACTAAAAGTATTAACCCCTATCCCGCCGCTCCCGGACCCCACCGCAACTAAATAAATGTATTAACCTCTATCCCGCCACTCGCGGACCCCACCACAACTGTAATAAAATTATTAACCCTAAACCCCTGGCCTCAAACATCACTACCACTAACTAAACCTATTAACCCCTAAACCGCAAGCCCCCCACATCGCCATAAACTAAATTAAGCTATTAACCCCTAAACCTAACAACCCGCTAACTTTACATTATAATTACCTCATCCCTATCTTATAATAAATTAAAACTTACCTTTAGAATTAAAATAAACTGTATTAAACTATTAATTAACCTACCCTAACTATTATCCTAAAATTACATTAAACTATATTAAACTATTAATTAACCTACCCTAACTATTATCCTAAAATTACATTAAACTATATTAAACTATTAATTAACCTACCCTAACTATTATACTAAAACTACATTAAACTAACAATTAAATTAACTATATTACATATTTAAAAACCTAACCCTACTCAACGGCTTGATTACGAGTCTTGCGTTAGGCTTAAAAAGCAGCGTTGGCCGGTCCCAACGCTGCTTTTTAACGCCCGCTGGTATTACGAGTCTTGCAGGTACAGGCTCACCGCTCACTTTTTTGGCCAGAGTCGGAAATACCGCAAATCCACTTACGTCAATTGCGTATCCTATTTTTTTCAATGGGACTTGCATAGCGCCGGTATTACGAGTCTGCCAAAAAGTGAGCGGTAGACCCTCTCCTGTATAGACTGGTACCGTATTTTAAAGTCAGTAGTTAAGAGTTTTACACTATAACGCTGTAGCATAAAACTCTTAACTAAAGTGCTAAAAAGTACACTAACACCCATAAACTACCTATTAACCCCTAAACCGAGGCCCCCCACATCGCAAACACTTAAAAAACATTTTTAACCCCTAATCTGCCGAACCGGACATTGCCGTCACTACAATAAATATATTAACCCCTAAACCGCCGCACTCCCGCCTCGCAAACACTAGTTAAATTTTATTAACCTCTAATCTGCCGTCCCTAACATCGCCAACACCTACCTACATTTGTTAACCCCTAATCTGCCGCCCCAATGTTGCCGCCACTATATTAAAGTTATTAATCCCTAAATCTAAGTCTAACCCTAACCCTAACCCCCCTAACTTAAATATGATTTAAATAAATATAAATAAAATAACTATCATTAACTAAATTATTCCTATTTAAAACTAAATACTTACCTATAAAATAAAACATAAGCTAGCTACAATATAACTAATAGTTACATTATATCTAGCTTATGGTTTATTTTTATTTTACAGGCAAGTTTGTATTTATTTTAATTAGGTAGAATAGTTATTAAATAGTTATTAACTATTTAATAACTACCTAGCTAAAATAAAGACAAAAGTACCTGTAAAATAAAACCTAATCTAAGTTACAATTACACCTAACACTACACTATAATTAAATTAATTCTCTAAATTAAATTAAATTATCTAAAGTACAAAAAAAACCCCCACTAAATTACAGAAAATAATAAACAAATTACAAGATTTTTAAACTAATTACACCTAATCTAATCCCTCTAACAAAATAAAAAAGCCCCCCCCAAATAAAAAAAGCCCTACCCTACACTAAATTACAAATAGCCCTTAAAAGGGCCTTTGGGGGGCATTGCCCCAAAGTAATCAGCTCTTTTACCTGTAAAAAAAATTACAGATCCACCCTCCAACATTAAAAACCTAACACTAACCCCCTGAAGATCACCCTACCAGGAGACGTCTTCATCCAACCGGGCAGAAGTGGTCCTCCAGACGGGCAGAAGTCTTCATGCAAGCTGGGCAGAAGTGGTCCTCCAGACGGGCAGAGAGGACCACTTCATCCAGACGGCATCTTCTATCTTCATCCATCCGGCGCGGAGCGGGTCCATCTTCAAAACATCCGACGCGGAGCATCCTCTTCATCCGGAGTCTTCTTACTAAATGACGGTACCTTTAAGTGACGTCATCCAAGATGGCGTCCCTTCAATTCCGATTGGCTGATAGAATTCTATCAGCCAATCGGAATTAAGGTAGAAAAAATCCTTTTGGCTGATGCAATCAGCCAATAGGATTGTGCTTGCATTCTATTGGCTGATTGGAACAGCTAATAGAATACCAGCTCAATCCTATTGGCTGATTGCATCAGCCAATAGGATTTTTTCTACCTTAATTCCGATTGGCTGATAGAATTCTATCAGCCAATTGGAATTGAAGGAACGCCATCTTGGATGACGTCACTTAAAGGTACCGTCATTTAGTAAGAAGACTCCGGATGAAGAGGATGCTCCGCGTCGGATGTCTTGAAGATGGACCCGCTCCGCGCCGGATGGATGAAGATAGAAGATGCCGTCTGGATGAAGACTTCTGCCCGTCTGGAGGACCACTTCTGCCCGGCTTGGATGAAGACTTCTGCCCGTCTGGAGGACCACTTCTGCCCGGTTGGATGAAGACGTCTCCCGGTAGGGTGATCTTCAGGGGGTTAGTGTTAGGTTTATTTAAGGGGGTATTGGGTGGGTTTTAGAGTAGGGTTGGTTGTGTGGGTGGTGGGTTTTAATGTTGGGGGGGGATCTGTAATTTTTTTTACAGGTAAAAGAGCTGATTACTTTGGGGCAATGCCCCACAAAAGGCCCTTTTAAGGGCTATTTGTAATTTAGTGTAGGGTAGGGCTTTTTTTATTTTGGGGGGATAAGATTAGGTGTAATTAGTTTAAAAATCTTGTAATTTGTTTATTATTTTCTGTAATTTAGTGTTTTGTTTTTTTGTAATTTAGATAATTTTATTTAATTTAGGGAATTAATTTAATTATAGTGGTAGTGTTAGGTGTAATTGTAACTTAGGTTAGGTTTTATTTTACAGGTACTTTTGTCTTTATTTTAGCTAGGTAGTTATTAAATAGTTAATAACTATTTAATAACTATTCTACCTAGTTAAAATAAATACAAACTTGCCTGTAAAATAAAAATAAACCCTAAACTAGATACAATGTAACTATAAGTTATATTGTAGCTATCTTAGGAATTATTTTATAGGTAAGTATTTAGTTTTAAATAGGAATAATTTAGTTAATGATAGTAATTTTATTTAGATTTATTTAAATTATATTTAAGTTAGGGGGTGTTAGGGTTAGGGTTAGACAGGTTTAGGAGTTAATAACTTTAATATAGTGGCAGCGACGTTGGGGGCGGCAGATTAGGGGTTAATAAGTGTAGGTAGGTTGCGGCGACATTGGGGGCGGCAGATTAGGGGTTAATAAATATAATGTAGGTGTCGGCGATGTTGGGGGCAGCAGATTAGGGGTTCATAAGTATAATGTTGGTGGCGGCGGTGTCCAGAGCGGCAGATTATGGGTTAATAATATAATGTAGGTGTCGGCGATGTCAGGGGCGGCAGATTAGGGGTTAATAAGTGTAAGATTAGGGGTGTTTAGACTCGGGGTTCATGTTAGGGTGTTAGGTGTAGACATAAATGTATTTTCCCCATTGGAATCAATGGGGCTGCGTTAGGAGCTAAACGCTGCTTTTTGGCAGGTGTTAGACTTTTTTTCAGCCGGCTCTCCCCCATTGATTCCTATGGGGAAATCGTGCACGAGCACGTTCAGCCAGCTCACGGCTAACGTAAGCAGCGCTGGTATTGAGGTGAGATGTGGAGCAAAATTTTTAGGTTTTTTAAGGATTTATTGGGTGGGTTTTAATTTTAGTTTAGGGACTTTGGGCAGTAAAAGAGCTAAATACCCTTTTAAGGGCAATGCCCATGCAAATGCCCTTTTCGGGGCAAGGGGGAGCTTAGGTTTTTTAGATAGGTTTTTATTTGGGGGGTTGGTTGTGTGGGTGGTGGGTTTTATTGTTGGGGGGTATTTGTATTTTTTTTACAGGTAAAAGAGCTGATTTATTTGGGGCAATGCCCCGTAAAAGGCCCTTTTAAGGGCCATTGGTAGTTTAATGTAGACTAGGTCTTTTTTATTTTGGGGGGTCTTTTTTATTTTGAAAGGGCTCTTAGATTAGGTGTAGTTCTTTTTTATTTTTGATACTGTGGTTTTTTATTTTTTGTAACAGTGTTTTTATTTTTTGTAACTTAGTGTTTTTTATTTTTTGTAACTTAGTTGTTATTTTTTTGTAATTTAGTAATTTTTTATAGTAGATTTAAATAACTTGAGTAGGGTTAGGTTTTTAAATATGTAATATAGTTAATTTAATTGTTAGTTTAATGTAGTTTTAGTATAATAGTTAGGGTAGGTTAATTAATAGTTTAATATAATTTAATGTAATTTTAGGATAATAGGGTAGGTTAATTAATAGTTTAATATAGTTTAATGTAATTTTAGGATAATAGTTAGGGTAGGTTAATTAATAGTTTAATATAGTTTATTTTAATTCTAAAGGTAAGTTTTTTTTGTTTTTTTTTAATTCTTTATTTATACAAAGAGCACAACATACACAACCAATGTCATTTATGCATCATGAGGACAAATCAAATAAAGGTGAGAAATAATCAGATCTTTAAAATTTGTAGTTCGTGTCCTCCGCCATCTCACGTGTCCAGGTCTCTCATATTGGTGCAGGTGCTTAGGCTGTATATTTGCACTCTCAGGTTTTTATATTTAACTCTACAACACAGTCCCTTACATTAAGGGACAAAAAGAGGGGACATGAGGAGAGGAAATGAAAAATAAAGAAGTGGAAAAATAAAGAGAGGAAGGGGAAAAGCAATATCAATGTACAAACTCCAACAACAGTATCTTAGGGATGGGGAACTCGTAGGCTCCCCACCCAACTTGGGGTCTTTCTTTTCCATTCCCTCACAAACTAAATTTATCTTTGCCACCCACGCCGTTCTCCAGGGTGCCGCACCGCAATTAAACTCTCCACCCCTACAAGGCCATCGCCTTCCCGTCTATAGCCCGTCTCTTTGAGCTTGGTCTATCAGCCATTCCACCCGCAATTGGGCCTGCAAACTGTATTCTGTGTTCCTTATCGGGCATATCAACTGCCTCTGTTGTAATTTGCTTAGGGTTAGTATGTATGGTTCCCACTTTGTCATGAAATGTTCTGTTCTACCTTGAAGATCTCCCAATATGTCAGCTTGCTCGTACACTAGTTGTTGGTATAGTTTGTGCTTGAGCTGTGTTAGAGTTGGGGCTGAATCTCTCAACCAGTGCTGCAAAATGAGGGTTCTAGCATGGAGTACTGCATTGAATACAAATAGGACAGTGTCTGACGGGAGGTTGCAGAAGTCTAGAAATATTATTGCCCATGCCGAGAAACAAATTTGTGTGGTTGCTATCTGTGAAACCAATCTAGCTAGCATGCCCCAAAATTTGTACAGTCTGGGGCAAGCCCAGAGCATATGTAGTAGATCGGCCTTCGGGAGGGAGCACTTAGGACACCTACCCACATAGTCAGGTTCCCAGGTCTTGTGTATCTTTGGAGTGATGCAGGCTGTTTCCAGAAACTCAATGTGTGATTCTCTAACGTAAGCAGATAGTGTGGTTTTTCGTGTTTTTGCTATGCTGTGTTGTACCAGCTTGGCAGGTATTTCCTCAGCCAGCATGGTGGACCACCTGTCGCTTACATGTTTTAGCGCATCGATTTAGACTTTAATAGATCAGTTACATAGTGCTTAGCTTGCAGGTAGGCGAAATTATGTTGTAGTGGAATGTTGTATTCAGATCTCAACTGTGCAAACGTGTGTATGGTTTGGTCATCCTCACCCAAGATCTTAGCAATCATATCTATACCTATTTTTCCCCAGATTTTGAATGCCTGAGTAGTGAGGCCTGGGATAAAGTTCGGATTCCCCTGCAGTGGAATTAACCTAGTCACCTCATGATTGAGGTGTACTTTGTGGCAGATTTTTCTCCAAGCGTATGTAGGCTGCTGGAGCATTTGATAATTCAGTACGTGTTTGTCTGCCTTAGCAGGTGGCATGTGTGGTAGCATGGCCAGAGACCAGGAGCTCACCGCCATCTGCTCCAGTTTTGGTATGGTGAAGTTCTCTTGACCAGTTATCCAATCTAACACATATTTCGCTTGGGCCACCCAATTATAGAATTCTATGTTTGGCACTGCCATCCCTCCCACATCAACTGAACTAGTCATTCTGGTGCGTTGAATTCTGTGTTTCTTTTTCGCCCAGATAAAGGTGAAGAAGAGAGAATTCCAAAATTTCACATCTGTCTTACTTAGAACCAGGGGCAGCATCTGGAATATGTATAACAGTTTGGGGAACAGTACTATTTTAATCAAGTTTATTCTACCTGTCATCGTGAGGAGTAATTTGGTCCAGTGTAATATTAGGTCTTTCGCTTCCCTCCTCATTGGTGCATAATTTATTTCATACCACTCTTTAGGGTCTGTATGTAGTTTGGCTCCCAGATATTTGAAATTGCCCGTCACTACTTTAAAGTCATATGTCCAATTTGGTGTGTCTGATTGTGCGGTTATACAAAAAGAAAGAGCTGAGCCGGTCCAAGTAGTATATATAAAACGTAGCATTTATTTCACCCAATAGGGTATTTTAAAAGTACATATTACTCCACCATAAAATTCTCACACAACAGTGCAAAGTTCAAAAACAGCTGTGCAAAGCATACGCGTTTCAGCAAGAAGCCGTAGTCAAAGCTATGACTACGGCTTCTTGCTGAAACGCGTATGCTTTGCACAGCTGTTTTTGAACTTTGCACTGTTGTGTGAGAATTTTATGGTGGAGTAATATGTACTTTTAAAATACCCTATTGGGTGAAATAAATGCTACGTTTTATATATACTACTTGGACCGGCTCAGCTCTTTCTTTTTGTATTGCTAATATGTCCAGCATTTGAGCCCATCCACCCCTGCAAGGAGTAGAACCTTTTGCCGGAGAGGACCTTCCCTGATTGGATCTCGCAACAAGCCTCCATAAGCGGACCCTTCGATTGGTGGCATACAGCACTTACCCTGACACGCCCACGTCTTGGCGCTACACAGAGAGGTTTGAAGGGATCAGCGTTTGCCTGCGGAACAAGCAGTGTGTTAACTGAGAAGCCTCGAGGAGTGAGAGCCACTTAACAAGCAGGACCGCTGGTGAGAGGACCCGGTACGATCTGTTTGGCCCCCAGCAATTGGGAGAATCCAAGAACTTTTAAGTTTGAGCCTCTACACACGACTGTCTGTTTTCCTTGCTGGTAGCAAGGAGCCCCTACGCCTACGTCTTGGCGGTTCACAGAGGGGGATCTAGGACAACAGCAGGGTAAGCTAAGCTCAAAAGAGAATTTGTCATTGGTGATCCTTATATGCCATTACTGTTAAAATCATAAACTGTATGATCACGTACTTTGGCCATAGGCTCCTCCTATATTATCTACAACATTAAGTCTTCATTTATGGACTTTTATTCAACTAATAATATTTGGCTATACATATCTCTCTGTTTCCATTATTCTCTGTTTGTTTTGATTGTGCGGTTAGCCAAATTAATTCCGTCTTGTCAGTATTAATCTTGTAGCCTGAGATCTGTCCGAACCTGGTTATTATGTCAAATACTATCGGGATATTAGTGTCAGGGTCTTGCATATAGAGTACCATATCATCTGCGAAAAGAGATAGGTGTATAGCTTCATCCCCCAGTTTGAGGCCTTCTGTCTCCTCCCTAATCTTAATCGCTAAGGGCTTCAAGGCAAGGTCAAAAAGGAGAGGGGAAAGCGGGCATCCCTGCCTCATTCCCCTCTCCAGGGTGAAAGGTTGTGATGTGGTTCCGTTGACCAGTATAGCAGCCTGTGGTGTGGAGTATAATGTCTGAATTGTTCGTGCAAAATTGACCCTGGATGCCAAACTTCTCTAACGTGTAGAAGAGGTGGCTCCATAACACCTTATTGAAGGCCTTTTCTGCATCAACCAGTATAGCACATGCTTTTTGTGTGGCCCCCTGATCCTTGGAACCCCTGAGGGTTGAGTAATGAGTTAGTAAATATTGCAAAGTTCTAATGTTAGTAACAGCCGATCTGCCCTTCACAAATCCTGTCTGATCTTTATGTATCAGGCAAGGCAGACATTTTGCAAGTCTATTGGCTAGGATTTTGGTAAATAACTTATAGTCAGAATTCATGAGGAATATGAGTCTATAGGATACAGGGTTTAGGGGGTCTCTATCCGGTTTGGGGATGAGACTGATATTAGCTTTTGTGAATCTTTTCGAAAGCGCAACCGTACCCCCCATCACCCCATTAAATAGGGTTGAGAGGGTATCTGCGAGCTCCACCCCCAACTCTTAATAAAATTCACTGGGTAAGCCATCTGGGCCGGGGGCTTTCTCAAGGGGAATATCCCCTATGGTTTTTAGTATCTCCGAGGTTGAAATTGGAGCATTAAGCACTCATAACTGATCATCTGCTAGTTTGGGCAATTCTAGGGATCCCCAAAAGGTGTCCCTGTCCCTGTCTTCCACCTGCTGTCCCTGATAGAGTATGGTATAATAGTCTCTAAACACCCTCTGTATCCCGTTTGTCTCGGTATATAAAGTGCCCTTATCAGTCACAGTTGCTATGTTGCGTGGTCCCCTAGTTAATTTTGTTAGTCTCGCTAGCAGTCTCCCAGGTTTGTTTCCATGCCTATAAAACCGTGCATGGGTTATCTGTAGGTCTCTAGCTGCGGATTGTGCAAGCATGGTGTCTCTATGCATCTTGGTGTCTTTGTATTTTGTCTTGCGCTCCTTTGTGGGGTGCCTCAAGTACTGATTTCTGGCATTAAGTAGTTGTCGTAGGGCCAGGTCCTCTCTGAGCTTTTTCTTTTTCCCCCCTGCAATAACGTAAGTAGTGATTATCCCTCATAGTACCGCTTTCCCCGCCTCCCAGTATAAAAGTGGGTCCCCCACGTGTTGCTGATTTATAGTTTTGTATGCTTGCCATTCCCCAACTAAGTGTTTTTTTAAATTAATGTCTTGGTATAAATACTTGGGGAAGGACCAGTGGTTGACACGATTATGTGTTGTCTTAAGTGTGATCCTAAGTGCTATGGGAGCATGATCTGATATAGTAGGAGCATCTATGCTTGCATTAGTGACTTTGGAGCTCAAGTTATCTGATATGAGGAACAAGTCTATGCGGGACATAGTGTCTTTTGCTGGGGTTACACAAGTATAATCCCTAGCCTCAGGGTTCCTGTCTCTCCAAATGTCTATTAGGGAGAGAGCCCTTCTAAATTTATGCAGTATCAGGGATTCTTGTTTCGCATTGGGGAATTGTTTTGGGTTTCGGGTCTGAGCCAGGTTTTTATTTTTAATCTGTCTGCATGTGTCTGCGGTGCTATGTTGAAGTCGCCCACTAATATTATTGGCATATCTGGCATTCCCAGTAGGCGTGTTCTAACCTCACTCCAGAACTCTGTGTTGTGTGTGTGTGGGCAATACACCCCTCCCACTAGCATAAGGCTTCCTTGGATTTCTAGTGTCGTGAATAGGAACCTTCCCTCTGGGTCTATGACTGTGTCTATCAGCTTATATTGTAGTTCCTTCCTAAAGAGGATGGCTATCCCTCTCGCCCTGGTGCTGTCCTAAGTTGTATTAACAACCTCCCCTACCCAACTTTGCTTGAGTTTTTGGTGTTCCCCTAGCGTGAGGTGTGTCTCCTGTAATATAGCGATATCCACCCATCTTGTTCTCAGGTATCTAAGAATAGATTTCCTTTTAATGGGTGATGTCACTCCCCCCACATTCCAAGATAGGATGTTTAATGTCATCGTAGGGCTAACGCTACCTTCTCAGAAGTGTGACTATATGTTACAGGCCGTGATTTTTGTATAACTGGTGAAGTGTAATAGTGTAGGATACGTTGAACTCAAATGCTGCACGGCACCCCGGGGTCCCCACCAGCAGTGTACACCTGGATCAACACTGGATACAAATGTTAGAATTGATCTTGTCACAACTGATATCTGGAATCAAATAAACAATGGATATAATGAAAATAGTACAGTATGAAATAAACTGGTTGATAACCTCAATAGTTTAACAGGGCAATACAGGGACGACAAAACATTGCAACCCCCCCCACTCTGAAAGAATATTAAGGTCTCAAAAAAAGACCCTTATAGTAGTATTTTTCTTAAGGTCCTCAGTCTGTGAATGACTTTTCCATAATCATTTATGGAATAGTGGTGTCTTCTGGATACAGAGTAAGGTCCAATCAGATTGGCGTTTCTTTGATACGGTCTTCTTCCACCTCCTGCGCTCTCCTGACGTTAGATCCCTGCAGGTATCTTTGGAGCTGCTTTTTGGATTCAAATATTTTGGGTCCTTGTGGAGTCTGTAACTTGAAACGAGCTGGGTACATCAGAAATGCTTTCTCACCCTTCTCCCAGAGTTCTTTGCAGTAAGGGGTAAATTATCTTCGTCTTTTGGCCACCTCAGCTGAATAATCTTGGAATAATAAGATTTTCTGGCCTTCATATAGCAGCTCAGAGATCTGTCTGTAGGCCTTTAATATATTTGTCTTCTCGTGAAAGTTGAGATATTTAATCATGACTTGTCTGGGCATTGCCTGTTTTTCCTGCCCCAGTGTGGGTGGACCCACCCTATGAGCTCTTTCAGTTACGTAGGGTAATTGGTTCTGTAGTATTTTCAGTAGAGTCGGTAACAGAGTCTCTGCAAATCTCAGTAAATCAGTACTCTGGCAGGCCCACCATTTGTATGTTATTTCTCCTAGACCTATTTTCTAGGTCGTCCATCTTTTCTTGTAGGAGTTTATTCTGTCTTTGCAGCTGGGTGATGCTGGCAGTGGTTTCCCTGGATTGTGCTTCATTATCTATCACCTTCTGTTCCACCACTGCTAGTCTGTTGGAAAGCGTATCTAGACCCGTTTGGAGGTCAATTTTAGGCAGGAAGAGGGCTGAGAGCTGTGTAACGATGGGGTGGGTATCCTGCTGGATATGTTCAACTTCCTCCTGTGTATTGCTAGAGGTCATGACTGTCTCAGTGTGATGTCTCTGTCTTCTGTCTTGCTGCCTTTGTTTCCCAGACATCTTGTCTGTGGTTTTGGTGTAAGGGGTATGATATTTTTGCATACAGACTGGAGAAACACAGTGTGTTTGTGCTGAAACAACTTGAGAGCAGATTCTACAGAGCACCACAAAAAAATCTATTCAGGCTGAGGTGATGTTCGTGGGGGTTGGGGTTATGGGGATCTCTGGCTTACTCACTCATATTGAACGGCGTGGAGGCAATGAAAGAAAAATGAGGTATAAAATGTTCTCTGAGCGTTTGAGTTACTGCCTGTGCTGGGAGTCCTCAGAGGTAATTACTCCCTGACGTCCACAAGGATTGGAGGTCAAGGCTTATATTAGATATTTCCAATATGTGTGTTTGCACTCGGGGTTAGTTTCAGATTGTAGATTCAGGACTTATTCCAGCTGTCCTGCTGGGTTGTGCGAGGACCTATGGTTCTGTGGCCTTGCTGTTATTTCCTGCTGCTCCTCTTTGTGGCAGTTAGGTATTTCTCCCAACTCCCCCCCCCCCCCGCGACCAGAGCTGGGTTAAAAAAATACTTTGCATTGGTGAGGGGTATATTTAGATGTTATGCTACTGTTACTCTCCTGGCCTTTCCTTCTCCCTGGAGCACGTGTGTGGGAAGATGGCGGCCGCGTTATAGTCAGGTCTCTAGTGTAACCACAGTTGCGTTCTGTGTTATTTTCTACTGTGGCCTGATTGTGGGCCTGTGTGTCTGCCCTCAGATGTCACCTGTGTTTGGCCCCGCCGCGGCTCTGTGTGGGGCTTTGCATTTTCTCTGCCTTCAGTGGGGGAGCCGATGTCTGAGACTCCATGCTTTCAAGTGTCCGGGCAGTGATGTGACCTCCTCTGCCAAAGATTTTAGCTTTTCGGGTCTTTTTAGAGTTAATTTCGGCCAAAGTTAGGAGTCCTTTTCACGGACCTCTGCTTTTTGCCGCCGCTCTCTAGGCCCGCCCACCGGAAGTCCTCTAAAGGTAAGTTTTAATTTATTATAAGATTGGGATGAGTTAATATTTAATGTAAAGTTAGCGGGTTGTTAGGTTTAGGGGTTAATAGCTTTATTTAGTTTATGGCGATGTGGGGGGCTGGCAGATTAGGGGTTAATAGGTTTAGTAAGTGGTAGTGATGTGGGAGGCCAGGGGATTAGGGGTTAATACATTTATTTAGTGGCGGTGGGGTCCGGGAGCGGCGGGATAGGGGTTAATACATTTATTTAGTTGCGGAGGAGTCCGGGAGTGGCGGCTAGGGGTTAATAGCTTTATTAAAGTTGTGGCGGGGTCCAGGAGCGGAGGGATAGGGGTTAATAACGTTATTAAAGTTGCAGCAGGGTCCGGGAGCGGCGGGATAGGGGTTAAACATTTTAGTTTAGTGACAGGATATAATTAAAGTTGGGACAAAGCCGAATAGCAGCGAAATCGATGACTGTTAGTTAACAACAGTCCGCTGCTCATCCCCCTGTGCTTGGTGCGCGGCTTTTTGCTGGCTTTTTTTATAAATATGGCGATCGTATTCAGGTCCGCGGCCGCGATGTTAGGCGAACGTATTGGTCCCGGCGAATGCAGCACAGTTGACGGCTTGATAATTCAGCCTCAAGGTCTTCAGTCACGCTAACCTGATGCATGTTAAATTTATTTGTGCTTGTGCGGTTGTGTTCACTTTTAACTTTACTATTTCTATATCGCGCTTGAGCTAATGTTAGCACGCCACTTGTAATCTAGCCCTATATTGGCATTTTAAGTATCAAAAGGGGGAGACTTTTACAGGAGTTACATATATGTCTATAAGTTTCATTATATAGAGTTTCTGCATATAGCAAAAGGAGGATCACATAGCTGTATATTATTTAGAACTTTTGTATTTATTATTTTTAAATGCTGAATGATAAATCCACATACTTTGTTCTCTGCCTCAGCACAGAGCAGAAAGGGTTATACTTGCCCCTTGTGAGTATGCGTGTGCCAGCTGCCTCTTCCATAAAAAGTGCTACCCCCTAGATGTGTAGAACAGTGTGGGGGGTGACGATCCTGAAATATGACTGTGTGTTGGGGTGGGGACGCAGCAAGCTTGCGGGAGACTTTGGGATGTGAATGTCACAGATCTGGAAATAATTTAGGGAAAAAAGAAACAATACACAGCGTAGTCATATTAACCCACACAAACAATATTTAACACAGTGCAGTACAACATAGGAAATGCATTGGTAACTTTACTAACCAAAGCAACATAAGTACAACACAATACAGTTTATATAGTAAATAGACGTGCTCATCAGAAGTTACACAACAGGGTCATAGGATTCCTCAATAAGAAATAATTACTGCAGTCTGCAGAATGGCTGGAATACAATTATAAAAATAGACACAAACATATCTAGTATTGTAACAGCTAAAGGATTCACAATGAGATAAGAATGTAATGAAGGAAAACATTGAACTCAACATGCAATGTATTTCTACAAGCTCAGGACGGATAAAAGTGTATATATATTTTATAATAAAAGATTTATAATCCGAATTGGTATTGTCCGTTTCCTCATTTGGCTGGACTGTGATGTATAGAGCACTCCCACCCTCTCTCTGCATAGGTTTTATATGGGCTTAAAGGGGCTGGACTTCAAGATTGTCATATGACGCACACGTTGATTGGATGTTCACTGGAATTTACATTAAAAAATATGTACTAGTTTAACCCTTTTACAGATGGATTAAAAACAAAAATGGTACACATATACCTTGCTAATACATGTATAATACAAAAATGTTTTTATTCAAAATTGAAATGCATCCATGTGGATTCCAGTTTTGGCTGGAATGTCCCTTTAATGACCCTGTACGTTACTGGTTTTTCTATGGGACTTGCACTTGCTGCCAGTGGTGAGCCTGTGCTATTTCCGGTGGCCAGCTGGAGGGTACAATAAAATAGACCCAGCCGTTGGCGGCAGGACCTGCACTATTATAACCAAAAGAACCCTTAAAGGGACATGAAACCTTAATGTTTTATTTCATGATTCAGATAAAGCATGCAATTTTAAACAACTTTCTAATTTACTTCTATTATCTAATCTGCTTCATTCTCTTGATAGCCTTTGCTGAAAAGCATATCTAGATAGGCTCAGTAGCTGCTGATTGGTGGCTGCACATAGATGCCTTGTGTGATTGGCTCACTAATGTGCATTGCTATTTCTTCAACAAAGTATATCTAAAGAATAAAGCAAATTAGATAATAGAAGTAAATTGGAATGTTGCTTAAAATTGTATTCTCTATCTGAATCATGAAATATTTTTTTTGTTTAATGTCCCTTTAATGACCAGCGACGTACAGGGTATGTTGTGGTCATTAAGGGGTTAAAATAAGTTCTAAAGGGGTATTAAGGTATTTTTCATATATTCATATTATATATAAAAAAATAAGCACTGTGAAATATGTTTTAAAACACAACATTTTTCATTCATGATTCAGATTTATTTAAATTATCAAATTCTCATCTTTCTCTTGGAATCTTTTGGTGAAAAGCAGGGATTTAGGACTACAGGAAGAACTCAATATGGAATTGTAATTTTCTTATATCTATAGATATGGGGCTTAAAATAACTGAATCACTGAAAGGATCTTATGCCTATTTCTACCAGATATAGGGGAAATTGCAAAAACTCAAATTTCCAGAGTTGGAGCACTAAAACACTTTAGTAAAACTGACATCTAAGAATTTAAATAACTGAAACAGATGAATATTTACCGTGGAGACATAGTTGAATCATCCAAGGTAAAAAGGACATATCCAAAATTCTGAAATACACACTTGATGTGGATTTCTTTTTAGCTTTCAGAAATGTCTCAATAACTAGAGACGAATATTAATTTGCTACAAATGGAGAAATTCAGCAACTATGAGGTCAAACTGAGGCTCTATGAAACTAAATGCAACAAAGGTCCTTGTAAATTATATCTCGAGACACAGGCAGTGTCAAAAAGGTGTTGAATTGCCAGCATGGACTAAAAGGAACCAATGACAAAAAAAAGAACAGGATCATATAAAAATGTCACTTTCTCCCTTAAAATACATCTCAGAAAGTGAGGAAGGAATGGTGAAAACACATAAATTAGACTGAACTCCTACTCCTGAGAAAGAGCATCCACTCCCAGAGATTGAATATCTGGTAAGGGATTGGAATATTGTGGAACTTGATGATTGAGAGTATAGATCCCCTTCCAGAATGTCCACTTATTCACAATCTCCTGGAAAAGCTAATTGTGTAATATCCATCCCATTGGAAATACCTGTTTCCTGCTAGGAAAGTGAGTTTTGAAATTTGAACAGCTGATAGAAGCTAAAGATTGTGTTGAGCCCACACAAATAATGGAGAAATCTTTTTCAGGACTGACTGACCTCTTGTTCTAAAATGCAAATATTGGTCTAGGGGCTCCATGTACTAAGCCGTCAATTAATCCAACATTGTAGACGCGGATAAGCTCACCGTTACTTGCTGCGGGCGAAATGGTGTCCGCTGTCACTATGTACTAAAAATCAACCCAGGAATAGATACGTCTAGCCCACCGCGAGCAGTAGCAGATTATTGATAAATTTGACGCCTCGCTCGCCGCGACTAAGCTAATGTACTTAAATGTCAGTAGAATTGTATTGTCAATTATTAACACGTGACATGCAAGGTGTCAGAAACGTCATAGTAGTCGTGGGGAAATTATTTGGCTACTATAAAAGTGCAACTTTTCTAAACAACTTTATTATTGTTCCAAATTTTTTGAACAGTGACTACAGTGCGTTATTTTTGTAATATTTATTTACAAATTTCATATGGCTTCATCTGGATCTGATACCACTTCAAAATCCAAGAATCCTCACTTTTCGCATCAGCAAAACGTAGTTTTGATTTATATGATTATTGACTCTTATGATTATTTATTTGGATGTTGTGTCAAACAGACTAATTTTTCAAGGAGGAAGATGATCTGGCAAAGGATAAGCGATGCCGTTAGTGCCCAGGGTCCTGGAAAAAAGGATGTCGAACAGCTCATGAAATGTTATAACGACATCAAACGTTTCGCCAAAGCAAAATTGGCCAGAGAAAAAAATTCTGCACGTGCTACCGGAGGTGGGCCAGCATATGTGGCCGATTTAAATGACTATGAGCAGAAGCTTGTTCAGCGTCTAGGGCCTGAGATCATCACCGGCATAACGGATGACTCTGACAGTGATTTGAGAGGTAAATGTATAACGTAATAATTGACGCAAAATGCTTGTAAAATAATGATAGTTCTGTGTCTACAATATTATGGATGAAAAATTACCTTATCGGTCTTCTTACTAAAGTAATTAGCTGCTTACGTACGTTAAATCACACATAGGCCCAAAATATTTTTGATTTATATATGTCTAGACTGGCGTCTACATTGACTTTCCTATGGTTTTGTACCTTGCCCGCCACCTAAAAGGTGGTGAGGCAAAAATAACGAGGTGGGAGTGGAAAATGTAGCGAGTGGATAGATTTTTTAGTAAATTAGTTTATGGCAAGTTGGTGGTCAATTTTAAATATGCGGGTTTGAACATAGTTGATGGCTTTGTACATATCAGTGTGCGAGTTTTGATGCGAAAATTTTTGCGGGTAGCTCGCTAGGAGTGAACTTTTGAACAGGTTCAAATTCTGAAACCATAAAAAGACCTTTTTAGTACAATTGAACAAAGGTGAAAAGCAATGAGATAAAAGCCAAGTATCTCAAAAAATAATAGAGAAAAATACTGGATAAATACATAACCTCCAGGTTGCCCAACAATTTCTAAGAAGTGAAATATAACATCCAATTTCAGATATTTTTCCAGGGAGTGGTGGTGATGTACAAAAGCAAAAAGAAAATCCTGTTCAAATGTCCTTGAAACAGTTGACTCCAACCAAGAGACACCTGAACAGGAAAAATAAAATAGTTTACAAAACGAAAAAAACGGAAATAGAAAACCACTCCTCTTGCCCTTAGTCTGCACCCTTTAGCACCCTAAAGTCAAAATAAACTTTCATGATTCAGATAACACCTTTCAATTTACTTATATTATCAAATTTTGCACAGTCTTACTGCTTATTTGAATTTCAGAGTACGTGCTATTGCATTGTCTTTCTATTATGCACCTTGACTATAACTATGACTATGCAATTCTACTATTAGGACATCTGAGTTGAAATCATTCAGTAAAATTCTCAGGTACAGGATTTATGATATAATAATCACAATACATTAGCCCAATAGAGGTGTTGGTTGGAGACTTCCTATGGAGGCGGGACTGGATGTGAGTCGGGTGGTGGCGCAAAGTGCTGTCCGATGAAAACCCTAAGCCCCGGCAACTGTGCCAGCCTTGGGAGACAAGTTGTTTCTCCTCCCCAGCCGTACAGCGATATCCATCAGCTGCCACAGTGGAAAGAGCCGACGACCGCTCAACAGACTGCTCAACAAGGAAGTCCCACTAGGCAGATTCATGCTGCTCACCACAGCGCTGGAAGGTAAAGACACAGCTGGATAAAGAACAGCTTGCGGCAAAGAGCCGCGGACTGTAGACGTGTCTACCTAAGCACAGAGGCAGTGCTGTAACAGAGGGCTGAAGACTGGGGGCTGCACCGCAGATCAAAAGATAAAGACGACTCACTGTGCTGTGCGTAACTCGGACTGCATAGTACCCCTCCCTAAGGCTCCGCCAAGGCCCTGTCTGGTATTTGATCCAAAGCAGTATACCAGAGGATACTCGCCCAGGTTGGCTGAACGGTTTGAGTCTTCTGACTGTGACTACAAGGGTGAGAGAGATTTCTAACACCAACCGACTCCGACAGAACATATATTGCCAGGCTATCGGAGGCTGACAAGGAAAGGTGACCAGACAAGGGGAAAAGACGAGTTTCAGGAAGATAATATATATTGCATTGGGCAAACCAAAAGAACTGATATCAGCGAATACTGAAAGAGGAAATTACACACAGTTGGTTTTAAGAGCCTTCTGAAACAGCAAGCAAATGACATATTACAGAGCTAATGAATACATTGTTCTAAGGGTACACAGCTCCCCACTCATAGTGCCCGAATATAAAAGTGGACAGTAAAGAGAAAACACTGGTAGAAATAACGATGTGTGTCGAC
Organism: Bombina bombina; assembly: GCF_027579735.1. Classification (NCBI taxonomy): domain Eukaryota; kingdom Metazoa; phylum Chordata; class Amphibia; order Anura; family Bombinatoridae; genus Bombina; species Bombina bombina. Next base: position 991,881,826 of record NC_069499.1, on the reverse strand, counting down.
TTGGGATTAGAAATCCAACACTTTTGAAGGGACAGCGCTGCATGTTTACATTAACCTTCCAACTAATCCCCATAGTGATAATCCTGGTGGGCGGCTAATCTTGTGATTGTCAAGTAAAAGCTCTTTATGGTCTCAGCTGTATTATTATACTCTTGCTCCTGGAAATTAAACATTCCAAATGGTGATATCTGGGTAAAGCTGTTTTGTCTCTGAAGATCAGGCAGCTGCATGATGAGGAAGGTGTAAGCAGAGATTGTGTTTAAATATCAGAAGCCCTATGACAATGGGGATGTGTGATTAACCTACGCCTCGAACTAAGCAGCTCCAAGGGGAAAACTGCTACATCTATGCAAGATTATCGTATATGTGACAACAAGTATATTTATATAATTAACGGTGACCATTGATACTTCCAGTGAAAACAGAGTTCGATAACGACATCTCTACAGGAAGGTTGTGCCGCTAAAGTTAAAAACTGCCCAGGGTTACATGTATATGCATATGCTAAAGTGAACAATAATCCAGGGCTACATGTATATGCATATGCTAAAGTGAACAATAATCCAGGGCTACATGTATATGCATATGCTAAAGTGAACAATAATCCAGGGCTACATGTATATGCATATGCTAAAGTGAACAATAATCCAGGGCTACATGTATATGCATATGCTAAAGTGAACAATAATCCAGGGCTACATGTATATGCATATGCTAAAGTGAACCATAATCCAGGGCTACATGTATATGCATATGCTAAAGCGAACAATAATCCAGGGCTACATGTATATGCATATGCTAAAGCGAACAATAATCCAGGGCTACATGTATATGCATATGCTAAAGTGAACAATAATTCAGGGCTACATGTATATGCATATGCTAAAGTGAACAATAATCCAGGGCTACATGTATATGCATATGCTAAAGTGAACAATAATCCAGGGCTACATGTATATGCATATGCTAAAGTGAACAATAATCCAGTGCTACATGTATATGCATATGCTAAAGTGAACAATAACCTAGGGCTACATGTATATGCATATGCTAAAGTGAACAATAATCCAGTGCTACATGTATATGCATATGCTAAAGCGAACAATAATCCAGTGCTACATGTATATGCATATGCTAAAGCGAACAATAATCCAGGGCTACATGTATATGCATATGCTAAAGTGAACAATAATCCAGTGCTACATGTATATGCATATGCTAAAGTGAACAATAATCCAGTGCTACATGTATATACTATATGCATATGCTAAAGTGAACAATAATCCAGTGCTACATGTATATGCATATGCTAAAGTGAACAATAATCCAGGGCTACATGTATATGCATATGCTAAAGTGAACAATAATCCAGGGCTACATGTATATGCAGATGCTAAAGTGAACAATAATCCAGGGCTACATGTATATGCATATGCTAAAGTGAACAATAATCCAGGGCTACATGTATATGCATATGCTAAAGCGAACAATAATCCAGGGCTACATGTATATGCATATGCTAAAGTGAACAATAATCCAGGGCTACATGTATATGCATATGCTAAAGTGAACAATAATCCAGGGCTACATGTATATGCATATGCTAAAATGAACAATAATCCAGGGCTACATGTATATGCATATGCTAAAGTGAACAATAATCCAGGGCTACATGTATATGCCTATGCTAAAGTGAACAATAATCCAGGGCTACATGTATATGCATATGCTAAAGTGAACAATAATCCAGGGCTACATGTATATGCATATGCTAAAGTGAACAATAAATTATTGTTATACAATTAGGCCTGAATGCTCACGTGGTAACTAATATTTAATTTAAGCGTTACTATAGGGATCCGGAGGTATGTACCTCTGGCTTTTGAAATGAAGTACAAGCTGTTATTTGTGTATACTCACCTTTTATTTTGGCTATGTAAACCAATAGTCTCATGGTGATAGCTGAGTACAGTAAGATGTTTTAATACCGATAACATATCTAATGTTATTCTCTTCCTATCTCTGTTCAAATCCAGTAACTAAGATTCCTGTATACCCTCATTGTATTTCTGAGAATATGTTGGTGTTATATATTTTGGTGCATTTAATTACTTTGAGAATTGGGGTTATGGTATTAGATTCCAACAGGGAGTAACTAGGCATTATAATGCATATTAGTTAGCGAGGCATTGTAATTAACTTTCAAGATACAATAGGGGGAGGGGTAAGGTGTATGCACTGTTATTAAAGAAATATATATATATGAGTAGTCCTGAAAACAATTCCTTGTAAGGCCACTGCACAAATTAGACTGTTTATAAAAGAAAAAAAAAAAAATGTGGCGGCGTTCCCCCAAAACAACCCCCACAATATTATCATTCACAAGGGACCACTCCCAGACATCCGTGTATATACAAGATAAAGTGCTTGACTCACCACTCTTCAGTCCCTTGGTGAGGTGTTTTTTTCTTTTCCTCTCAGATCAGGATGCTGTATCCAATTTTGGTGTGAACAGTTGTGTCCTGTAATCCAGGATTATTACTCTCTGCCCATTTATTCTGTTTTTGGGGCCCTGAAAAAAAAGTCCACCTGTGTCCCTTGGATATTAAGACAGTCAGTGCAGTGTGCCTCTAGCTCACCTACCGCAATTTATATCCAAAACCTGTGCTCACTGTTTGGCCAAATAATAAGCGAAGCATCAGAAAAAGTGTATAACAGGAGCACCAAGTATATGGATAAAAAATTAAACTTTATTTAGAACATAAAGGGTGTCTTCACCCTTGGGTAAGAACATACATGAATAGTCAAATAGATGAACAAAAGGCTGACCGGTTTCGGCTGTTGCCTTACTCCTAGCCTGCTTAAAACTGTCTGTCAGTTCTCAGATTTAAAAACCCTCATCTGTAATCCTATTGGTCCAAAAATCCACACCCCTCATTTTAAACTCCCTTCAGCTTGAATCAATTAACTCTCCTCTTTAACATAGCTATATTCATCTATTTACTCAATATTGCAAAAGACTACATTCCTAATCTCCTGTTTATCATTAATAAAAAAAAAAAAAAAAAAACATGAAGAAAACTGTTAACTGTCCATTTAACATACATTTTTGTATCATTGTATAAGGAAATTGTCTTAGGGCTGGGCCGCTTGTGTATAGAGATATATATTAACTCTAGTACTGTGTGTTAGTATTTAACCAGACTTTTATATATACATAGCAGCTCTCAGTTTTGTTAGATACATCCTAGATCGCCTATTGTTGTTATGGAGAAAACGGTGTATTTTGCTTAAACTCTGTGCCTGTTTGTAATTATTGTTTATAAATGGAGGCTATTCCCCAATCCCTATTGGTTAGATACCGTGTGTGCCGGCCAATCCGGTGCAATCTATCAAACCCTAGTGCTTTGCAGGAAGTCATGTCAGTAGCTATTGGTCCTTGCTTAGTGAGCCCTGATTGGTCAAATATCGTATGTGTGCACCTATCATAACGTTGCCTGTCACGTCACACCTCTCTGTCAGTCCCTGTTTTCCTAAGCTGTGCTTTGCAGGAAGTCATGTCAGTAGCTATTGGTCCTTGCTTAGTGTGCCCTGATTGGTCAAATATCGTATGTGTGCACCAATCATAACGATGCCTGTCACGTCACACCTTTCTATCAGTCCCTGTTTCCTAAGCTGTCACTGCTAAATGTTCACTACATGTGAATAATGGAATGTATCCGTACACTGCGGGCGTGTATTGCCTGCCAAACCTGAATTAAAGAATAAAGTCTCCATTATGACGCTCCCTTTTGTTCCCTATCCAAGTGTAAATACACATTTATTTAAAGGGGGAGGTGTGTTGCGCTCTAGCATAGAACCTATCTCCAGTAGATTTCTCCAATTAGAAGTGAATCTTAATTTACTATTTTAGGTATGTTTACCCTAGCATAATTCTGATCTACTGTGCCCAACACCAAAAAAGTTATATGTATTAAACACTCACTAATTAACGTATAACAACTTTGCTATGATGTACCCTTAAGAACTTAATTTAGTTATACCCATAAATACACATTGAAAAGTGCCAATTGTTTTATACTCTACCTATATACTTGTTATTAGTAAATGTCCTCAACAAGTGGAGAATCCTTATTACCTATTCAAAGTATATTTAGCTAAGTTCCTTCAGGTTCATTATATTTAGCTTTAAAATGAACTGCTAATTAATAAGGACCTTGGGAGTTCATGCACTAGCTATGTATTTAACCTTAGTATTTCTGACAAACCATGTGTGTGCTACTTCCTACCAAGGACCTGATGTATATTGTGCTTTGTTTGTGTATTAATATTTTGGTAAATACTCTCTATACATATGTAAGTATTCTTAGTATACAGGTAGAATTGGGTTTACATGGTAATCATATTGTAGCCTACATATTTTAAATGTGTGAAGAGAGGGAAAAAAAAAAAAAAAGTAAAAATGTATACTACCAAAAATTAATGAGGTCAAATTCCGAATTGAGGCCGTCTGGAATACTTGTTTTTAAACAAAAGATCCAGAAGGCCTCCCTTTCGCCTAGTTTGCGGGTTCTGTCCCCTCCTTTCATCTGGACTGGTACCTTCTCAATGATGGTCCAGGAAAAGAACGAATTATCTTTGTTGTGTGTAATCGAAAAATGCTTAATAAGTGGCGTTGTGAGACAAAGAAACAAAGAATGGCACTAGATGGCCTAAGAGATAACAACGACCTAGTGATTAGGTCAGCCGATAAGGGCGGAGCTATTGTGGTTCTTGATAAAAGGGATTTCATTCAGGAAGCTTTTAGACAGCTGAGAGTAGAACAGGATTACGAGGTATTGTCATTTGATCCAACACGCCAATTCCAGAGACAGTTGGTCTCCCTTGTGGATGATGGGGTTGAGATGGGCTATATAGACCAAGAAACTAAAGATTATCTTTTGGTACAAAATCCAGCCGTTATATGTATTAAACACTCACTAATTAACGTATAACAACTTTGCTATGATGTACCCTTAAGAACTTAATTTAGTTATACCCATAAATACACATTGAAAAGTGCCAATTGTTTTATACTCTACCTATATACTTGTTATTAGTAAATGTCCTCAACAAGTGGAGAATCCTTATTACCTATTCAAAGTATATTTAGCTAAGTTCCTTCAGGTTCATTATATTTAGCTTTAAAATGAACTGCTAATTAATAAGGACCTTGGGAGTTCATGCACTAGCTATGTATTTAACCTTAGTATTTCTGACAAACCATGTGTGTGCTACTTCCTACCAAGGACCTGATGTATATTGTGCTTTGTTTGTGTATTAATATTTTGGTAAATACTCTCTATACATATGTAAGTATTCTTAGTATACAGGTAGAATTGGGTTTACATGGTAATCATATTGTAGCCTACATATTTTAAATGTGTGAAGAGAGGAAAAAAAAAAAAAAGTAAAAATGTATACTACCAAAAATTAATGAGGTCAAATTCCGACTTGAGGCCGTCTGGAATCCTTGTTTTTAAACGAAAGATCCAGAAGGCCTCCCTTTCGCCTAGTTTGCGGGTTCTGTCCCCTCCTTTCATCTGGACTGGTACCTTCTCAATGATGGTCCAGGAAAAGAACGAATTATCTTTGTTGTGTGTAATCGAAAAATGCTTAATAAGTGGTGTTGTGAGAACCCCCGCTTTAATATCCGCTAGATGTTCTTTTATCCTTACCCTGGCTTCCCTTGTCGTGAGACCTACATACTGGAGGGCACAGTGGGTGCATGAGATCAAGTACACTACAAAGGTAGACCTGCAGTTAAGACATAAATTCTTCTGGAAGTGTTCCCCCGTGACTAGAGAGCTGAAGGAGTCTCCTATAGTGACTTTCTCGCAAGCTTTGCAGGATAAATGGTTACACCTATAGGTCCCATTTAGTCTCAACCAAGAGGACCCATCCGTCTGTTCCTTCCTCAGTCTTGTGGGTGCAATTATATTACCTATCGTTCTGTTTCTTTTATATGTACATCTGAGGCCTTCAGATACTGTCTCCTTTAGAGCATCATCTGCAGACAACAAATTGTAATTATTTCTAATGATTTGACATATTTGTGTGTACTGTTGTGAATACTCTGTCGTGAATGTGATTTTCCTGTCCTCAGTCCCTTTTGTCCTTTTTTTGTACTCTGTGTTTTTTTGTCTCAAAAGATCAACTCTGTTAATTTTGGTAACTGCTTTTCTCTCTTTTGTAATTATTGACCCCGGATAGCCTCTTTCCATGAGTCTAACTGATAGTTCGTCGTCCTGTTTCTCATATGTACTTTGATCAGTACAGTTCCTCTTCAGGCGAATGAACTGACCTCTAGCTACACCCCTAAACACCCTCCTTGGGTGGCAACTTGCGGCATGTAGCAAAGAGTTCCCTGTGATAGGTTTCCGATATGTCTCTGTGGTAATCTTCTGGCCTGTCTCTCCCTTTAATGAGATGTCCAAGAAATTGACTGTATGCTCTTGTATCTCGGACGTAAAGCTAATGCCTACATTGTTGTTGTTAAGTCCCTCTACAAACTTCTCTAGATCTTTACGGGAGCCTTGCCAAATGAAGAGGAGATCGTCAATGAAGCGCCTATACCACACTATCTCCTGCCTGAACAGGTTCCGCTCTCCAAAGACGTGGGAGAGCTCCCACCAACCCATGAAAAGGTTGGCGTAAGAGGGGGCAAATTTGGCCCCCATCGCTGTCCCACGCCTCTGGAGAAAGAACTCCCCCTCAAACAGGAAATAGTTGTGGGTAAGGAGAAATCTAGTTACTCTCAATATGTATCCAATAAAATCCTGATCATTTGGATACTTTTTTGACAGAAAGAATTTTATGGCCTCCAGGCCCTTATCATGTGGTATGGTTGAATACAGGGATCTTACATCCACTGTCAACCACTTGAAGTCACTCTGCCATACCACATCAGAAAGTAAATTCAACACATGTTTGGTATCCGACAGGTGACTCCAAAGGGAGCTTACCAAGGGCTGCAGGATGCCATCCAACCACTCTGACAGGTGTTCCAGTAGGGAGCCTATTCCACTAACAATTGGTCTCCCTTGGACATTGTCAGTAGACTTGTGGATTTTGGGTAAATGGTTAAACACCGGAACGGCTGGATTTTGTACCAAAAGATAATCTTTAGTTTCTTGGTCTATATAGCCCATCTCAACCCCATCATCCACAAGGGAGACCAACTGTCTCTGGAATTGGCGTGTTGGATCAAATGACAATACCTCGTAATCCTGTTCTACTCTCAGCTGTCTAAAAGCTTCCTGAATGAAATCCCTTTTATCAAGAACCACAATAGCTCCGCCCTTATCGGCTGACCTAATCACTAGGTCGTTGTTATCTCTTAGGCCATCTAGTGCCATTCTTTGTTTCTTTGTCTCACAACGCCACTTATTAAGCATTTTTCGATTACACACAACAAAGATAATTCGTTCTTTTCCTGGACCATCATTGAGAAGGTACCAGTCCAGATGAAAGGAGGGGACAGAACCCGCAAACTAGGCGAAAGGAAGGCCTTCTGGATCTTTCGTTTAAAAACAAGGATTCCAGACGGCCTCAATTCGGAATTTGACCTCATTAATTTTTGGTAGTATACATTTTTACTTTTTTTTTTTTTTTTTTCCCCTCTCTTCACACATTTAAAATATGTAGGCTACAATATGATTACCATGTAAACCCAATTCTACCTGTATACTAAGAATACTTACATATGTATAGAGAGTATTTACCAAAATATTAATACACAAACAAAGCACAATATACATCAGGTCCTTGGTAGGAAGTAGCACACACATGGTTTGTCAGAAATACTAAGGTTAAATACATAGCTAGTGCATGAACTCCCAAGGTCCTTATTAATTAGCAGTTCATTTTAAAGCTAAATATAATGAACCTGAAGGAACTTAGCTAAATATACTTTGAATAGGTAATAAGCATTCTCCACTTGTTGAGGACATTTACTAATAACAAGTATATAGGTAGAGTATAAAACAATTGGCACTTTTCAATGTGTATTTATGGGTATAACTAAATTAAGTTCTTAAGGGTACATCATAGCAAAGTTGTTATACGTTAATTAGTGAGTGTTTAATACATATAACTTTTTTGGTGTTGGGCACAGTAGATCAGAATTATGCTAGGGTAAACATACCTAAAATAGTAAATTAAGATTCACTTCTAATTGGAGAAATCTACTGGAGATAGGTTCTATGCTAGAGCGCAACACACCTCCCCCTTTAAATAAATGTGTATTTACACTTGGATAGGGAACAAAAGGGAGCGTCATAATGGAGACTTTATTCTTTAATTCAGGTTTGGCAGGCAATACACGCACGCAGTGTACGGATACATTCCATTATTCACATGTAGTGAACATTTAGCAGTGACAGCTTAGGAAACAGGGACTGATAGAAAGGTGTGACGTGACAGGCATCGTTATGATTGGTGCACACATACGATATTTGACCAATCAGGGCACACTAAGCAAGGACCAATAGCTACTGACATGACTTCCTGCAAAGCACAGCTTAGGAAAACAGGGACTGACAGAGAGGTGTGACATGACAGGCAACGTTATGATAGGTGCACACATACGATATTTGACCAATCAGGGCTCACTAAGCAAGGACCAATAGCTACTGACATGACTTCCTGCAAAGCACTAGGGTTTGATAGATTGCACCGGATTGGCCGGCACACACGGTATCTAACCAATAGGGATTGGGGAATAGCCTCCATTTATAAACAATAATTACGAACAGGCACAGAGTTTAAGCAAAATACACTGTTTTCTCCATAACAACAATAGGCGATCTAGGATGTATCTAACAAAGAGCTGCTATGTATATATAAAAGTCTGGTTAAATACTAACACACAGTACTAGAGTTAATATATATCTCTATACACAAGCGGCCCAGCCCTAAGACAATTTCCTTATACAATGATACAAAAATGTATGTTAAATGGACAGTTAACAGTTTTCTTCATGTTTTTTTTTTTTTTTTGTTTTATTAATGATAAACAGGAGATTAGGAATGTAGTCTTTTGCAATATTGAGTAAATAGATGAATATAGCTATGTTAAAGAGGAGAGTTAATTGATTCAAGCTGAAGGGAGTTTAAAATGAGGGGTGTGGATTTTTGGACCAATAGGATTACAGATGAGGGTTTTTAAATCTGAGAACTGACAGACAGTTTTAAGCAGGCTAGGAGTAAGGCAACAGCCGAAACCGGTCAGCCTTTTGTTCATCTGTTTGACTATTCATGTATGTTCTTACCCAAGGGTGAAGACACCCTTTATGTTCTAAATAAAGTTTAATTTTTTATCCATATACTTGGTGCTCCTGTTATACACTTTTTCTGATGCTTCGATTGTAATTAACTAACTAAAATAAAAATAATCACTTTAACACTCGAATTCCCACATATACCCCCTTCTTACCCTTTATCGATTTTTGCCTGGGGTATAAACTCTATTTCACTCGCAGGTTGTCTTTTTTTTTTTTTTTTGCTCCCACTAGTTCACAGTTTGTTTCCTGCACTGTTTTATTAAAAAAGAATTTGCTTTTCACTCAATTAACACATGGAAAGATTTGTTTCACTTTCAAATTCTAAATCTCCTACAATGCCACCAAAGAACAAAGATAAGAAACTTACTAATGTAAGGGTCAGTCTGCCAGGCTCCCAGGAAAACATTGGAGGTGAAGCTCCCTCCGTTAATAATACACCCTCATATGCCCAAATGATCATCTCCCAAATATCAGACATAATGCTACCGCAATTCGATAAGGTTAGACAGGATTTAGCGTCCCTATCTTCTGAGTTGCGTCAATTCTCCATGAGAATGGATGATATGTGCAACTCACAAAAATGCAAAGGTAATACACCAAGCTCGCAAATTCAAAAACTACAAGAAAAAATTGAAGTCCTGGAGGATAGATCCAGGCGGAATAACATAAGGATCTTGGGAATCCCAGAATCCCACACAGAAAAGGACTTGTAGCAGAAGAGCTTCACAGAATTCTAAAAATGCCAGAAGAATCTTTACAATTAAAGGGACAGTATACACTCATTTTCATATAACTGCATGTAATAGACACTACTATAAAGAATAAGATGCACAGATACTGATATAAAAATCCAGTACAAAAATGTTTAAAAACTTACTTAGAAGCTGTCAGTTTGGCTCTGTTGAAAAGGTAGCTGTAAAGCCCACTGCAAGTGGGAAATAAAACACTCCCCCCTCCCCCTTCTTTTGCATATGAAAAGACCCTTTACACAAACAGGAGCAAGCTGGAGAAGGTAGCTGACGGTATTCACATAAAACATTTGGGCTTGGTTAGGAGTCTGAAAATCAGAGCAATGTTATTTAAAAATAAGCAAAACTATACATTTATTTAAAAAAAACACTTTATGGGCTATATAAATAGATCATCTACAAAACATTTATGCAAAGAAAAAATGAGTGTATAATGTCCCTTTAAAGATAGAAAGAGCACACAGAATAGGAGTAAATACTAGACCAGATGGCTCTAAAACAAGCAGACCCATAATAGCAAAACTTCTTGACTTTCAAGACAAGATTAAGATCCTTAGATTTTATAGAAAACATCAGCCAGTCCATCTAGATTCTCACAAATTTATGATATTTCAAGATTATTCACTAGAAACTGCAAACAAGAGAAGGGAGATGGCCCCATTCTGCTCTAACTTGATTAGATTTGGTTAGAGCTATCCAGCTAGGATAAAACTTTGGTTTAATGATAAATGGATAATGTTAAATAATCCTGAAGAAGCTAAAACTTTTGATGAGAACAATGCACTTACTAATATTGAGGAAACAGTTAGATAATGTCTGCATTATGTTTTATAGGATGCCTAAAAAAAAATTATGAGCTTAATTGGTTTTTATTTGTGTTTATTTATTCTTTTTTAGAACGGGGTGGAGTGACCATTATGTTGGGGTGCATTTCTACAGGTGTGGCCAGGAATTTACTCTATCTCCCCTTTTTTTTCTCCTTTCCCTTTTTTAAAAAAAAAAAAAAAAATGACATGTAACATAATCTCATGGAACGTAGGTAGGATCACTTCTCCAATAAAGAGAAAAAAACATAATTTATGCTTGCCTGATAAATTTATTTCTCTTGTGGTGTATCCAGTCCACGGATCATCCATTACTTGTGGGATATTCTCCTTCCCAACAGGAAGTTGCAAGAGGATCACCCACAGCAGAGCTGCTATATAGCTCCTCCCCTAACTGCCATATCCAGTCATTCGACCGAAACTAGCCGAGAAAGGAGAAACCATAGGGTGACTGTAGTTTAAAATTTAGACCTGCCTTAAAAGGACAGGGCGGGCCGTGGACTGGATACACCACAAGAGAAATAAATTTATCAGGTAAGCATAAATTATGTTTTCTCTTGTTAGGTGTATCCAGTCCACGGATCATCCATTACTTGTGGGATACCAATACCAAAGCTAAAGTACACGGATGAAGGGAGGGACAGGGCAGGTACTTAAATGGAAGGGACCACTGCCTGTAGAACCTTTCTCCCAAAAATAGCCTCCGAAGAAGCAAAAGTATCAAATTTGTAAAATTTTGAAAAGGTATGAAGCGAAGACCAAGTCGCCGCTTTGCAAATCTGTTCAACAGAAGCCCAGGTGGAAGCCACAGCTCTAGTAGAATAAGCTGTAATCCTTTAAGGGGGCTGCTGTCCAGCAGTCTCATAGGCTAAGGGTATTACGCTCCGAAGCCAAAAAGAAAGAGAGGTTGCCGAAGCCTTTTGACCTCTCCTCTGTCCAGAGTAAACAACAAACAGGGAAGATGTTTGACGAAAATCTTTAGTCGCTTGTAAGTAAAACTTTAAAGCATGGACTACGTCCAAATTATGTAAAAGACGTTCCTTCTTTGAAGAAGGATTAGGACACAATGATGGAACAACAATCTCTTGATTGATATTCTTGTTAGAAACTACCTTAGGTAAAATCCCAGGTTTTATACGCAGAACTACTTTATCTGTATGGAAAATCAGATAAGGAGAATCACATTGTAAAGCTGATAACTCAGAGACTCTTCGAGCCGAGGAAATAGCCATCAAAAACAGAACTTTCCAAGATAAAAGTTTGATATCAATGGAATGAAGGGGTTCAAACGGAACTCCTTGAAGAACCTTAAGAACCAAGTTTAAGCTCCATGGAGTAGCAACAGGTTTAAACACAGGCTTAATTCTAACCAAAGCCTGACAAAATGCCTGGACGTCTGGAACCTCTGCCAGACGCTTGTGCAAAAGGATAGACAGAGCAGTAATCTGTCCCTTTAAAGAACTAGCTGATAATCCTTTATCCAAACCCTCTTGGAGAAAGGACAATATCCTAGGAGTCCTAACCTTACTCCATGAGTAATTCTTGTATTCACACTAATGAAGATATTTGCGCCATATCTTATGGTAGATTTTCCTGGTTACAGGCTTTCGTGCCTGTATTAAGGTATCAATGACTGACTCGGAGAAGCCATGCCTTGATAAAATCAAGCGTTCAATCTCCAGGCAGTCAGTCTCAGAGAAATTAAATTTGGATGATTGAAAGGACCTTGTAGTAGAAGGTCTTGTCTCAGAGGCAGAGGTCAAGGTGGAAAGGATGACATGTCCACCAGGTCTGCATACCAGGTCCTGCGTGGCCACGCAGGCGCGATCAAGATCACCAATGCTCTCTCCTGTTTGATTTTGGCAATCAGTCGAGGGAGCAGAGGAAATGATGGAAACACATAAGCCAGGTTGAAGAACCACAGTGCTGCTAGAGCATCTATCAGCGTCGCTTCTGGGTCCCTGGACCTGGATCCGTAACAAGGAAGCTTGGCGTTCTGGCGAGACGCCATGAGATCCAATTCTGGTGTGCCCCAACGATGAACTAATTGAGCAAACACCTCCAGATGGAGTTCCCACTCCCCCGGATGAAAAGTCTGACGACTTAGAAAATCCGCCTCCCAGTTCTCTACACCTGGGATATGGATCGCTGATAGATGGCAAGAGTGAGTCTCTGCCCAGCGAATTATCTTGGAGACTTCTAACATCGCTAGGGAGCTCCTGGTCCCCCCTTGATGGTTGATGTAAGCCACAGTTGTGATGTTGTCCGACTGAAATCTGATGAACCTCAGGGTTGCTAACTGAGGCCAAGCTAGAAGAGCATTGAATATTGCTCTTAACTCCAGAATATTTATTGGGAGGAGTTTCTCCTCCTGAGTCCACGATCCCAGAGCCTTCAGGGAATTCCAGACTGCACCCCAACCTAGAAGGCTGGCATCTGTTGTTACAATTGTCCAATTTGGCCTGCGAAAGGTCATACCTTTGGACAGATAGACCCGAGATAGCCACCAGAGAAGAGAATCTCTGGTCTCTTGATCCAGATTTAGCAGAGGGGACAAATCTGTGTAATCCCCATTCCACTGACTGAGCATGCATAATTGCAGCGGTCTGAGATGTAGGCGCGCAAATGGCACTATGTCCATCGCCGCTACCATTAAGCCGATCACTTCCATGCACTGAGCCACCGAAGGGCGCGGAATGTAGTGAAGAACACGGCAGGAATTTAGAAGCTTTGATAACCTGGACTCCGTCAGGTAAATTTTCATTTCTACAGAATCTATCAGAGTTCCTAGGAAGGAAACCCTTGTGAGGGGTTATAGAGAACTCTTTCCCTCATTCACTTTCCACCCATGCAACCTCAGAAATGCCAACACTATGTCCGTATGAGATTTGGCAATTTGGAAGTTTGACGCCTGTATCAGGATGTCGTCTAGATAAGGGGCCACTGCTATGCCCTGTGGTCTTTGGACCGCCAGAAGAGACCCCAGAACCTTTGTAAAAATTCTTGGGGCTGTAGCTAACCCGAAGGGAAGAGCCACAAACTGGTAATGCCTGTCTAGAAAGGCAAACCTTAGGAACCGATGATGATCTTTGTGAATCGGTATGGGAAGGTAAGCATCCTTCAAATCCACTGTGGTCATGTACTGACCCTCCTGGATCATAGGTAGGATTGTCCGAATAGTTTCCATTTTGAACGATGGAACTCTGAGAAATTTGTTTAAGATCTTTAGATCCAAAATTGGTCTGAAGGTTCCCTCTTTTTTGGGAACCACAAACAGATTTGAATAAAATCCCTGTCCTTGTTCCATCTGTGGAACTGGATGGATCACTCCCATTATTAGGAGGTCTTGCACACAGCGTAAGAATGCCTCTTTCTTTATCTGGTTTACAGATAATCTCGAAAGGTGAAATCTCCCTTGTGGCGGGGAAGCTTTGAAGTCCAGAAGATATCCCTGAGATATGATCTCCAACGCCCAGGGATCCTGAACATCTCTTGCCCACGCCTGGGCGAAGAGAGAAAGTCTGCCCCCTACTAGATCCGTTGCCGGATAGGGGGCCGTTCCTTCATGCTGTCTTAGAGGCAGCAGCAGGCTTTCTGGCCTGCTTGCCTTTGCTCCAGGCCTGGTTAGATTTCCAGGCCGGCTTGGATTGCGCAAAAGTTCCCTCTTGTTTTGTAGCAGAGGAAGTTGATGCTGCACCTGCCTTGAAGTTTTGAAAGGCACGAAAATTAGACTGTTTGGCCCTTGATTTGGCCCTGTCCTAAGGAAGGGTATGACCCTTACCTCCAGTAATGTCAGCAATAATTTCCTTCAAACCAGGCCCGAATAGGGTCTGCCCCTTGAAGGGAATGTTAAGTAATTTAGACTTTGAAGTCACGTCAGCTGACCAAGATTTAAGCCATAGCGCCCTACGCGCCTGGATGGCGAATCCAGAATTCTTAGCCGTTAGTTTAGTCAAATGAACAATGGCATCAGAAACAAAAGAATTAGCTAGCTTAAGTGTTCTAAGCTTGTCAAGTATTTCAGTCAATGGAGTAGCTGTCTGAAAGGCCTCTTCCAGAGACTCAAACCAGAACGCCGCAGCAGCAGTGACAGGAGCAATGCATGCAAGGGGCTGCAGGATAAAACCTTGTTGAATAAACATTTTCTTAAGGTAACCTTCTAATTTTTTATCCATTGGATCTGAAAAAGCACAACTCTCCTCGACAGGGATAGTGGTATGCTTTGCTAAAGTAGAAACTGCTCCCTCCACCTTAGGGACCGTCTGCCATAAGTCCCGTGTGGTGGCGTCTATTGGAAACATTTTTCTAAAAATAGGAGGGGGGGAAAACGGCACACCGGGTCTGTCCCACTCCTTAGTAATAATTTCTGTAAACCTTTTAGGTATTGGAAAAACGTCAGTACACACCGGCACCGCGTAGTATTTATCCAGTCTACACAATTTCTCTGGCACTGCAATTGTGTCACAGTCATTCAGAGCAGCTAAAACCTCTACAAGCAACAACCGGAGGTTCTCAAGCTTAAATTTAAAAGTAGACATATCTGAATCAGGTTTCCCCGAGTCAGAGACGTCACCCACAGACTGAAGCTCTTCCTCAGCTTCTGCATATTGTGACGCAGTATCAGACATGGGCCTTAAAACATCTGCACGCTCTGTATTACGTCTAACCCCAGAGCTATCGCGCTTTCCTCTGAATTCAGGCAGTCTGGCTAATACCGCTGACAGGGTATTATCCATGATTGCCGCCATGTCGCTATGGGCGTCTTTGATGTACTTGGCGCCATTTTAGCATGAGTCCCTTGAGCGGGAGTCAAAGGGTCCGACACGTGGGGAGAGTTAGTCGGCATAACTTCCCCCTCGTCAGAATCCTCTGGTGATAATTCTTTTAAAGATAACAGCTGATCTTTATTGTTTAAAGTGAAATCAATACATTTAGTACACATTCTCCTATGGGGTTCCACCATGGCTTTTAAACATAATGAACAAGGAGTTTCCTCTATGTCAGACATGTTTATACAGACTAGCAATGAGACTAGCAAGCTTGGAAAACACTTTAAATCAAGTTAACAAGCAATATAAAAAAACGTTACTGTGCCTTTAAGAGAAACAAATTTTGCCAAAATTTGAAATAACAGTGAAAAAAGGCAGTTAAACTAACGAAATTTTTACAGTGTATCTAACAAGTTAGCAGAGCATTGCACCCACTTGCAAATGGATGATTAACCCCTTAATACAAAAAACAGATTAACAAAACGAAAAATATGTTTTTTAAACAGTCATAACAACTGCCACAGCTCCTACTTTTGAAGCCTTTTGAGCCCTTCAGAGATGTCCTATAGCATGCAGGGGACTGCTGAGGGAAGCTGAATGTCACAGTTTGTAATTTTAACTGCACCAACTGTAACTTTTATACTATAACAGTGGAAAGCCTCAGGAAACTGTTTCTAGGCAAAAATAAAGTCAGCCATGTGGAAAAAACTAGGCCCCAATAAGTTTTATCACCAAAGCATATATAAAAACGATTAAACATGTCAGCAAACGTTTTATATTGCACATTAATCAGAGTATATACCTCTGATAGCAAGCCTGATACTAGTCGCTATTAAATCACTGTATTTAGGCTTTAACTTACATTAATCCGGTATCAGCAGCATTTTCTAGCAAATTCCATCCCTAGAAAAACTTAACTGCACATACCTTATTGCAGGATACCCTGCATGCCATTCTCCCTCTGAAGTTACCTCACTCCTCAGACATATGTGAGAATGGCAGTGGATCTTAGTTACTTCTGCTAAGATCATAGAAAAAGGCAGATTCTTCTTCTAAATGCTGCCTGAGATAAAATAGTACACTCCGGTACCATTTAAAAGCAATAAACTTTTGATTGCAGAAAAAACTAACTATATTTTACCACTTTCCTCTAACTACCTCCAGCTATTTTGAGAGCTTGCAAGAGAATGACTGGATATGGCAGTTAGGGGAGGAGCTATATAGCAGCTCTGCTGTGGGTAATCCTCTTGCAACTTCCTGTTGGGAAGGAGAATATCCCACAAGTAATGGATGATCCGTGGACTGGATACACCTAACAAGAGAAAGATAATTTATCAATTACGTAAATTTAAAGCTAATATAGCTCTCTTACAAGAAACACACCTTAAACAACCGGAAATTATAAAGTTAAGAAAAGGTTGGGTAGGAGAAGTGATTGCAACTTTGTGCGAGAAGAGGAAAAAGGGTGTTGCCATATTAATTCATAAACAATTAGACTATAAAATATAAGATACAGACAGCTAGATTACGAGTTTGGCGTTATGAGTAAAAAGCAGCGTTATGCTTCATAACGCTGCTTTTTCCTTACTGCTGCTATTACGAGTCTTGCAGGTATAGGTATACCGCACACTTTTTTGGCCGTCAGGCAACATCAGTAACGCACTTTTTAAAAAGTCCTTTTTCAATGGGACTTCCATAGCGCCGGTATTACGAGTTTTGCCTGGGAGTCCAAAAAGTGAGCGGTACACCCTATACCGACAAGATTCGTACCACCATCTAAAGTCAGTAGTTATGAGTTTTACGTTACAAAGCTGTAGCATAAAACTCATAACTAAAGTGTTAAAAAGTACACTAACACCCAAAAACGACCTATTAACCCCTAAACCGAGGCCCTCCCGCATCGCAAACACTAAAATAAAATTATTAACCCCTAATCTGCCGCTCCGGACATCGCCACTTAAAAAATGTATTAACCCCTATTCCGCCGCTCCCCATCGGTGCCACTATATTAAAATGATTAACCCCTAAACTGCCGCCCTCCCGCATAAAAAACACTATTTAAATATGATTAACCCCTAATCTGACGTCCGCCCACTCCGCCACTAAAATAAACCTATTAACCCCTAACTTAAATATAATTAAAATAAATCTAAATAAAACCTACTATTAATAATGAAATAATTCCTACTTAAAACTAAATACAAACTTATCTGTAAAATAAACCCTAAGCTAGCTACAATATAACTAATAGTTAAATTGTATCTATCTTAGGTTTTATTTTTATTTCACAGCTAAGTTTGTATTTATTTTAACTAGGTAGACTAGTTAGTAAATAGTTATTAACTATTTACTAACTACCTAGTTAAGATAAATACAAATTTACCTGTAAAATAAAACCTAACATGCCTTTTACTAAATCCTAACATTACAATAAAATTAAAAGAAATTATATTAACAAAATACAATTATCTAAAGTACAAAAAATATTAAACACTAAATTACACAAAATAAAAAAGAAATTATCAAAAATAAAAACGAATTACTCCTAATCTAATAGCCCTATCAAAATAAAAAAGCCCCCCCCCAAATAAAAAAAACCCTAGCCTACACTAAACTGACAATGGCCCTTAAAAGGGCCTTTTGCGGGGCATTGCCCCAAAGAAATCAGCTCTTTTACCTGTAAAAAAAAAATACAAACAACCCCCCAACAGTAAAACCCACCACCCACACAACCAAACCCCCCAAATAGAATCCTATTTAAATAAACCTAAGCTCCCCATTGCCCTGAAAAGGGCATTTAGATTGGGCATTGCCCTTAAAAAGGCATTTAGCTCTTTTACATTGCCCAAAACCCTAAGCTAAAAATAAAACCCACCTAATAAACCCTTAAAAAACCTAACACTAACCCCCGAAGATCCACTTACAGTTTGTGAAGACCGGACATCCATCATCCAAGTCCTTCATCCATCCGGCGCGGAGCGGGTCCATCTTCAAGATATCCGGAGCGGAGCATCCTCTTCTTCCGATGGCTGTTGAAGAATGAAGTTTCCCTTTAAATGACGTCATCCAAGATGACGTCCCTTACATTCTCCACCACCACACGTGCACATTTTTTCCCCCTTTTTGCATCACCTTTATTCACGCTTGACATGTCAGCTCATGCTCATTCCTATATCACCACTCTCACTCTACTTCAGAGTGGACCTTAATTAATTAATTCCCCCTTTATGTTTTATAGTACCTCACCAGTCCAGTACTTATGTCACAGGGCTCCATGCTCCCCTTAGACCCCAATTTACCAGATGATCACACTTCACCATTTATTTTCTAACACTATCCTTGGTTGTTTATATTTCACATATCAACCCCGAAACACATAATGTTTTAAATTATTAAAATTATTCTAAAATTATACAAAATAAATGTTGTTGCAGTTTTGCCAATCAGTCACTTGATCCCAGACCACACTAACCTAAATACTTTAGGACCAATTCATTTAATCTCTTTTTGAGTTAATATATACAAAACTTTTTACACAGCATTCAGTCACAATATCAACATCAATACTGTCCAGGACATGACAGTATAGATTCATTCAATCATAAGACTTAATAGTTTTCAATATGAGAGAAGTACAAGTTATGCTCTTAGGTAAATTCTAATGCCAGATCAGTCATTGACCTCCTTTCAATTCAGTGTAAGTCATATGACTCACTATTCAGAAGCACACTAGATGCTTTATAATAATACAGCCAAACCTTGGTGACAATCAATATAAATTTATTCATAACATCAAGAGTAAGATCTGTCAATATATGGTAAAATTTAAAAATTGATAAGAATATAAGCCAAACCTTGGTGATAATCAATATAAATATATTTGTAACATCAAGAGTAAGATCTGTTAATATATGGTAAAATTCAAAAACTGTAACCATAGATTATTCAATAAATAAATATTCACAATTATGCTATAATCTGTTCTGCTATACACCGCTTAGAAGAACAAAACAGAAAACACATTTCTAATGATATATGCCTCCTTGATAGAAAGGTAATGAAAGGAGTAGTTCTATAAATATTCGATAAAAACATATTTGAATGTAACATGTATCTTTTGATGATATACAAGCGCAGTTGGAATAAATATTAAAGGACAATTCTGTCATTCAAAGTACATTGAATGCCACTTCCAGTCTGTCATCTCTTCAAGCGATCCTTCGTAAGTCCGACGAATATGTTTCCAATGGCTCAAGTCAATCAAAGTCTAATCACGCCTCCTCTTAGTTCTGAGAGTATTGGGATTGGTCTAAATGCAGCCAATGGGTTGCCGCCTATGCATTTAAATACCCTGAGACGCCGGCGCGCGTCACCTTTGAAAAAGCCGAAACGCTATCGGCGAAACATGTTAGGGAAGGGTAGCTGTTAATACCCTGTTTAGCCTTTTTTTAATGGCATAGCTAACTTAAATAAATTTACTTAGACAGTGGCAATTTGGACTAGATTCCAACTTTAAGGAATACGAATACAGTTTTCAATAACGAGATTAAAGAGCGTGCTATATCTGAACAGCATAAGAGCTGTAACTGTTAACTATTGCACAAGACCGCCAAAATATATATACCTAAATAAGTATACTTCTACAACTAAAAATTACAGCGGCAAGCCAGGCGCAAATGCTACTGGCACATTATATGCTAACATTATAACGCTAACACTGCTAACCGGGCATAACTGAATATTAACAAAATTATATTATTTAAGAATATGTTGTTAACCGTATAAGATCACTGGAAGCAGACGTCAATACTTTCAGTGTCAAAACATAGCTAGGACAATACAAATCTTTCAGTAGCGTGATTAAAGAGCGTGCTATATCTGAACAGCATAATAGCTGTAACCGATACTTCTAGAACTAAAAACTACAGCGGCAAACAAGGCGCAAATGCTACTGGCATAGTATATGTTAACATTATAACGCTAACACTGCTAACCGCTCATTACTGAATGTTAACAAAATTATAGTATTTAAAAATCTGGTGTTAACCGTATTAGATCACTGAAAGCAGACGCTAATACTAACAGTGTCAAAACTCAGTTAGGATAATACAAATTTTATATAGATATATCTAAAATACTATACAATCCAATGTAGTTAACATATCTCTATGGTTGTTTGAGTAATGGTAGTAGAACCAAAAAATTAATATTATTTTTGATTAAAAAATTGAATAACACAAACTTGAAAAAATCTTTGAAACAAGTTGTGTCAAAAGTACACCAAGCACCTTTACATGCCATACATTAATCAAAAATAAGCAAAAAGTTTGCTGCATCAAGTGTCCTAAGCACACAATACATGTGTAAACTGAGAACAAAATATCTCAAGTGATACTGTTACCCCATTGAATGATAAATTGGAACAGTAAACAACAAACTTTTATTAATAACAAATACCTGTGTAACACACAGTTAAAAATCATAGTTATATTATTCATAAGGTTGCTTAATATGATACACTTTTGATGGCATGTGGAGTTTTTGAATCCCTAAGTGGTGTACAATATTAAAGAACACAAGCCAACTCGTTACTTGATAAATGGATATTACCAACTAAAAATATATATACCCAAGAAGAATATTCCAAGTCCAAAGAAATTTATTCACCCAATATTACAAGCCACTTTTATTATGAGCAAAGTTGCTATGTGTTTTTAAAAAATACACACACTCACACAGTACACTTTTTTAGTAAACGTTAAGTTAATAAAAGTTATGTTTTAATATTTTCTCTCAACCCTTGACCTGCAGTGGTTGTTTAAGGTCCATATGAGTCTCAATGTTATTTTCATGGAACAGAAGTGCTATCCAAGTGCATTCTTTTAGTCTCTATCTTCTTTGATAGTGACTATATTCGTGACTAGTGTTGTTTTATGCACAAGCACTCAAGCTCATTGGGTATATAAATATATACCTATTAATTAAATACAGACACTTAAGTAATACACACAGGTATATGCAATTCAGGTACATAAATTTTACACCATTGGTAACTAACCTGAATATGTTGTGTATATATTGAATCAAAAAATAGAGCGTTCCTTCTCATCAGTGTAGTGCTTTCGCTATTTTGTACTAAATCACTTATTACATATTCCTATAGTACATATAGGATTCCAGCAAACACAGCACACACTATTTTGATATTTAAGCTATGGCTAGTAAATTCGAGACTGATAGACAAACAAGGGAGCAAAAAAGACTGGCTGATATGAATGAAGTCTTTAATAATCCAACAAACACCAGTACGGATATAACTTCAAACAACTTAGATAGCCTACTAAGAGAATTACACAAGAATCTCTTTAAACAAGACAAACTCTGGTGGGACAAACAATTTTGTGAGCAGTATATTCAGAGGAATTTAATACCGAGGGGCTTAAGAATACAACTCTTCCCAGCATTCGAATTTAAACAAAAAAATCTAAGTATGGAATGGGAAGAAGCCTTAAGCGAATGCTCTGCCAAACTAATGAAAATCCTCATTAAACATGACACCTCTGAATATGAGAGACTAGAAGAGATAATCCAAAGTCAAAATGAGCAACTGAAGCAATTTGAACAAATGCAAGAATTTGAAAATACATACAAAAAATATCAAAAAGAATTGGATAAATATGAAAATGAAATCAAGACAACTAAGAAGGGCAAATTACAAAGAGACATACAAGACTTTAACAATAACAAAGTCTATAAATGGCGAAACAAAACCAATATAACCAATTATAGATCACAGAAAAGGGTTAATATTGTGGAAACCGACATATCAGATACAGATAACGAAGATACTGATAACAATGGGCAAGAAACAGCTGCTCAAGCATCTACTTCCAGTAATACAACCATAGTGGAAAATAGAAAAAGAAAATCTTTTTTAGAAGAGGACTCAAGCACCGATTCAGAGCCACCAGAAGAGGCGGGTGGAAAAAACAAAAGGCAGACCAGAAACAAAAAGAATCAAAAAGACAAACAGACCAACAAACCACCCAAAAGGAATCCGAGTCCATTCTCGATGATAAGGATGAGAAATTAAGAATTATAAATCTGTCTAACCGAAATTTAACCTCTTTGCATACTAATGTGCTATCTAAAGGCTTGTCCTTTTGTCCACATAACAATCTGGACAAATTTGAGGCAATTAAAGATGTACAACTGTTTCTGCGCAAACTCCTCCTAAAAAGACATTTCACTAACAAAGAACCCGATATTCCATCTGTCGATTGGACAGAAGACGAATTGGAATCGTTACAAATATTAAAAGATCTCAATTCAGAACAAGAGGAATGTGAAATACCAAACTGGCGAAAGACGCTGAAAACCAAATCAAAATACGTTCCCCCTAACACTTGTGCCAATATAGAAGTCTTCAATCAAATTGTATGTGAAAGTATCAACAAATTAGATATTACCACTAAACAACACAACCTATCGAAAAAAGAAAGAGATATTCTTTCAGAAATGGAATCCTGGAATGATGTCATAATACGTAACGCCGACAAGGGCGGTAATATCGTGATATGGCCTACAGAAATGTATTTGGAAGAGGCAAAACTTCAATTAAATAATAAAACTTGCTATAAAGAACTATGGAGTAATCCCACAGGAGATTTCCACACTCAATACAACAAAGTGATAGATGTAGCCTTCAAAAATGGCATAATCAATACCAAGGAAAAGAAGTTCCTGACTGTCTTGCATCCCAAAGTTGCAACATTCTACTTAATCCCTAAAGTCCACAAAAATAGCCAAAAACCGCCTGGCAGACCAATCGTTTCCGGTAATGAAAACCTAACGGAAAAGGCGAGTCAATATGTGGATTTTAGATTAAGACCATTCCTAACACAACTATCATCATATGTGAAAGACACCATGGAAGTGCTACAAATAATACAGGACATTTATATTTCCAAAAACACTTGGTTAGTGTCCTGTGATGTGGAATCACTGTATACTAGCATTGATCACAAACTAGGACTAAATGCCATCCAATACTTTCTTGATATGTCTTCTGATGAAAGCCCGGATCATAACCAATTCACACTTAATCTACTCAAATTCGTGTTAACCAAAAACTATTTTCTCTTCAACAATAAGTTCTACCTCCAAACTCAAGGTACTGCCATGGGCACAGCTTGCGCTCCTACCTACGCAAATTTATTCTTGGGATGGTGGGAGCAAACTGTGGTATTTAGTGACACAAATGACAAATATATTGACAAGATTCCTGTATGGATCCGGTACATAGACGACATCCTGTTTCTATGGGAGGGCACCGAAAAAGATCTAGATACCTTTCTATCCAAGTTAAATCAGAACAATTTAAACATCAGATTGACGCATTACAAAAGTCAGACCCAAATCTCTTTTTTGGATCTATTAATTTGTAAGGAAGATGACGGCTCCCTGATTACAGATCTGTATCGAAAAGAAACAGCTACAAACAATGTCCTATTTGCCACAAGCGCCCATGCACCAAACACTACAAAATCCTTACCAATTGGAGAATTCTTGAGACTTAGGAGAAATTGCTCACAAGATACAACCTTCAAGATAAGAGCTGCAGAACTGGAAAAACGTCTACTCCTAAGGGGATACAGCAAAAGATCGATCCGCGTAGCCAAGACGAGAGCATTAAAAACTGCTAGATCTGAGTTACTAAAAACAAAAACCAAAACAGGTGATAACAAAACCAGACTAGTACTCACATATAATCAGCAAACAAAACAAATTGTGAATATAATCAACAACAACTGGCATATACTACAAGCGGACCCCCTCTTAAAGAACATAATAGGGGACAGAGTCCAACTCAGCTATCGTAGAAATAGAAATTTAAAAGAAATGCTGAGCCCCAGTCACTTTGTACAAAAAACCAGTAAAACGAGACCACCAGAAAGAGGTTCATATTTATGTGGAAACTGCTCCTCATGTGGCAATATGACCAAAAAGAAATCCATCATTGACAGGTTTGGGAAAAACCATCAAATTAAGAGTTATATCAATTGCAATTCTAGTGGAGTCATCTATGTTCTACAATGCACATGCCCCAAATTATATATTGGGATGACGACTAGAACTGTACACACCCGTCTGATGGAACACCTGCGAAACATCCGTAATGCCCCCAAAGATCTATCTAAAAACAAGAAAATCACGTCCGTAGCTTCGCATTTCCTTAAATACCACCAATCCAAAACCTCTGAATTAAAATGCTTTGGAATTCAGAAGATATCCTTAGGACTAAGAGGAGGAGACTTGGAAACATCTCTACTTAAGGCAGAAGCAAAATGGATATATTTAATGGACAGCGTATATCCCAAAGGCATGAATGAACAGAACAATTATTCTATGTTCATATGAAGGATTAGAATATTTCTGACAAAGGAAATAATACCAATTGCTACAAACAAACATCACAGCACCCAGTGCATATAAAAGAGATGTAAATTACAACTGATGAATAATGGGTTTAATACCAAGCAGTAAATTTAACACCTTACAATAGAAAGATGCACAACACTCACTCTCAAAACAAAGAGAATTTAAACCTCCTAATTTCACTTATACATGTATCTCTCTAAATGTTAGTATAGAAGAGACACTACATACAATGGTTAATAGATAAAAAAAATTTTATTATATAAATAAAAAAATGTTTTTTACCACTTTCTCCACCACCACACGTGTGAATTTTTTCCCCCTTTTTGCATCACCTTTATTCACGCTTGACATGTCAGCTCATGCTCATTCCTATATCACCACTCTCACTCTACTTCAGAGTGGACCTTAATTAATTAATTCCCCCTTTATGTTTTATAGTACCTCACCAGTCCAGTACTTATGTCACAGGGCTCCATGCTCCCCTTAGACCCCAATTTACCAGATGATCACACTTCACCATTTATTTTCTAACACTATCCTTGGTTGTTTATATTTCACATATCAACCCCGAAACACATAATGTTTTAAATTATTAAAATTATTCTAAAATTATACAAAATAAATGTTGTTGCAGTTTTGCCAATCAGTCACTTGATCCCAGACCACACTAACCTAAATACTTTAGGACCAATTCATTTAATCTCTTTTTGAGTTAATATATACAAAACTTTTTACACAGCATTCAGTCACAATATCAACATCAATACTGTCCAGGACATGACAGTATAGATTCATTCAATCATAAGACTTAATAGTTTTCAATATGAGAGAAGTACAAGTTATGCTCTTAGGTAAATTCTAATGCCAGATCAGTCATTGACCTCCTTTCAATTCAGTGTAAGTCATATGACTCACTATTCAGAAGCACACTAGATGCTTTATAATAATACAGCCAAACCTTGGTGACAATCAATATAAATTTATTCATAACATCAAGAGTAAGATCTGTCAATATATGGTAAAATTTAAAAATTGATAAGAATATAAGCCAAACCTTGGTGATAATCAATATAAATATATTTGTAACATCAAGAGTAAGATCTGTTAATATATGGTAAAATTCAAAAACTGTAACCATAGATTATTCAATAAATAAATATTCACAATTATGCTATAATCTGTTCTGCTATACACCGCTTAGAAGAACAAAACAGAAAACACATTTCTAATGATATATGCCTCCTTGATAGAAAGGTAATGAAAGGAGTAGTTCTATAAATATTCGATAAAAACATATTTGAATGTAACATGTATCTTTTGATGATATACAAGCGCAGTTGGAATAAATATTAAAGGACAATTCTGTCATTCAAAGTACATTGAATGCCACTTCCAGTCTGTCATCTCTTCAAGCGATCCTTCGTAAGTCCGACGAATATGTTTCCAATGGCTCAAGTCAATCAAAGTCTAATCACGCCTCCTCTTAGTTCTGAGAGTATTGGGATTGGTCTAAATGCAGCCAATGGGTTGCCGCCTATGCATTTAAATACCCTGAGACGCCGGCGCGCGTCACCTTTGAAAAAGCCGAAACGCTATCGGCGAAACATGTTAGGGAAGGGTAGCTGTTAATACCCTGTTTAGCCTTTTTTTAATGGCATAGCTAACTTAAATAAATTTACTTAGACAGTGGCAATTTGGACTAGATTCCAACTTTAAGGAATACGAATACAGTTTTCAATAACGAGATTAAAGAGCGTGCTATATCTGAACAGCATAAGAGCTGTAACTGTTAACTATTGCACAAGACCGCCAAAATATATATACCTAAATAAGTATACTTCTACAACTAAAAATTACAGCGGCAAGCCAGGCGCAAATGCTACTGGCACATTATATGCTAACATTATAACGCTAACACTGCTAACCGGGCATAACTGAATATTAACAAAATTATATTATTTAAGAATATGTTGTTAACCGTATAAGATCACTGGAAGCAGACGTCAATACTTTCAGTGTCAAAACATAGCTAGGACAATACAAATCTTTCAGTAGCGTGATTAAAGAGCGTGCTATATCTGAACAGCATAATAGCTGTAACCGATACTTCTAGAACTAAAAACTACAGCGGCAAACAAGGCGCAAATGCTACTGGCATAGTATATGTTAACATTATAACGCTAACACTGCTAACCGCTCATTACTGAATGTTAACAAAATTATAGTATTTAAAAATCTGGTGTTAACCGTATTAGATCACTGAAAGCAGACGCTAATACTAACAGTGTCAAAACTCAGTTAGGATAATACAAATTTTATATAGATATATCTAAAATACTATACAATCCAATGTAGTTAACATATCTCTATGGTTGTTTGAGTAATGGTAGTAGAACCAAAAAATTAATATTATTTTTGATTAAAAAATTGAATAACACAAACTTGAAAAAATCTTTGAAACAAGTTGTGTCAAAAGTACACCAAGCACCTTTACATGCCATACATTAATCAAAAATAAGCAAAAAGTTTGCTGCATCAAGTGTCCTAAGCACACAATACATGTGTAAACTGAGAACAAAATATCTCAAGTGATACTGTTACCCCATTGAATGATAAATTGGAACAGTAAACAACAAACTTTTATTAATAACAAATACCTGTGTAACACACAGTTAAAAATCATAGTTATATTATTCATAAGGTTGCTTAATATGATACACTTTTGATGGCATGTGGAGTTTTTGAATCCCTAAGTGGTGTACAATATTAAAGAACACAAGCCAACTCGTTACTTGATAAATGGATATTACCAACTAAAAATATATATACCCAAGAAGAATATTCCAAGTCCAAAGAAATTTATTCACCCAATATTACAAGCCACTTTTATTATGAGCAAAGTTGCTATGTGTTTTTAAAAAATACACACACTCACACAGTACACTTTTTTAGTAAACGTTAAGTTAATAAAAGTTATGTTTTAATATTTTCTCTCAACCCTTGACCTGCAGTGGTTGTTTAAGGTCCATATGAGTCTCAATGTTATTTTCATGGAACAGAAGTGCTATCCAAGTGCATTCTTTTAGTCTCTATCTTCTTTGATAGTGACTATATTCGTGACTAGTCCCTTACATTCCGATTGGCTGATAGAATTCTATCAGCCAATAAGAATTAAGGGGGAAAAATCCTATTGGCTGTTGCAATCAGCCAATAGGATTGAGCTTTCATCCTATTGGCTGATCCAATCAGCCAATAGGATTGAGCTCACATTCTATTGGCTATTCCAATCAGCCAATAGAATTCAAGCTCAATCCTATTGGCTGATTGGTTCAGCTCAATCCTATTGGCTGATTGGATCAGCCAATAGGATGAAAGCTCAATCCTATTGGCTGATTGCAACAGCCAATAGGATATTTTCCCCTTAATTCCTATTGGCTGATAGAAGTCTATCAGCCAATTGGAATGTAAAGGACGCCATCTTGGATGATGTACTTTAAAGGGAAACTTCATTCTTCAACAGCCATTGGAAGAAGAGGATGCTCCGCGCCAAATGTCTTGAAGATGGATCCGCTCCGCGCCAGATGGATGAAGACCGCTTGGATGAAGACTTCTGCCGGCTTCAATGAGGACTTCTGCCCGCTTGGATGAGGACTTCTGCCCGCTTGGATGAGGACTTCGTCTCCTGGATGAGGATGGATGTCCGGTCTTCAAAAACTGTAAGTGGATCGTCGGGGTTAGTGTTAGGTTTTTTAAGGGTTTATTGGGTGGGTTTAATTTTTAGCTTAGGGTTTTGGGCAATGTAAAAGAGTTAAATGCCCTTTTAAGGGCAATGCCCATCCAAATGCCCTTTTCAGGGCAATGGGGAGCTTAGGTTTTTGTAGATAGGATTTTATTTGGGGGGTTTGGTTGTGTGGGTGGTGGGTTTTACTGTTGGGGGGTTGTTTGTATTTTTTTTTACAGGTAAAAGAGCTGATTTCTTTGGGGCAATGCCCCGCAAAAGGCCCTTTTAAGGGCCATTGGCAGTTTAGTGTAATCTAGGGTTTTTTTAATTTGGGGGGGGGGGGGGGGCTTTTTTATTTATAGGGCTATTAGATTAGGAGTAATTCATTTTTATTTTTGAAAATTTCTTTTTTTATTTAGTGTAATTTAGTGTTTATTATTTTTTGTTAATTTAATTATTTAATTTTATTGTAATGTTAGGTGTTAGTAAAAGGCAGGTTAGGTTTTATTTTACAGGTAAATTTGTATTTATTTTAACTAGGTAGCTAGTAAATAGTTAATAACTATTTACTAACTAGTCTACCTAGTTAAAATAAATACAAACTTAGCTGTGAAATAAAAATAAAACCTAAGATAGATACAATGTACCTATTAGTTATATTGTAGCTAGCTTAGGTTTATTTTACAGGTAATTAAGTATTTAGATTTAAATAGGAATTAGTTATTAATAGTATTTTTTATTTAGAATTATTTAAATTATACTAAAGTTGTTAGGGGGTGTTAGGGTTACGTTAGGGTTAGGGTTAGACTTAGGGTTACGTTAGGGGTAATATATTTATTTAGTGTTAGTGATGTGGGAGGCCAGAGGTTTAGGGGTTGATAACTTTAGTATAGTGGTGGCGACATTGGGGGCGGCAGATTAGGGGTTAATAAATGTATGTAGGTGGCGGCGACATTGGGGGCGGCAGATTAGGGGTTAATAAGTGTAATGTAGGTGTCAGCGATGTCGGGGGCGGCAGATTAGGGGTGTTTAGACTCTGGGTTTATGTTAGAGTGTTAGGCTTAAACATACAATTTTTTTACCCATAGACATCAATGGGGCTGCGTTACGGAGCTTTACACTCTGCGATTGCAGGTGTTAGGCTTTTTTTAGCCGGCTCTCCCCATTGATGTCTATGGGGAAATTGTGCACAAGCACGTCAAAACCCCGCTTGTATTTGGATGTGGTATGGAGCTCAACGCAACAATTTCGCCTGCAAACCTGTAATAGCAGCGCTATTAAAGGTGAGCGGTGAAAATAACTTGCAAGTTATTAGCGAGCCACCCATAACGCAAAACTCGTAATCTGGCTGAGAGCAAGATAGGAAAGAGAGATTTATTATACTGAAAATTGAAATTTTAAAAACAAACATTTGTGATTTGTAATGCACTGTATATGGCCCAAACAAACTTGAAGAATTTCTGGGATTTCCTGCAGAATAAATTGCTAGATTATTCAAAGGATTATCTAATTGTAGCCGGTGATTTCAATCTGATCTCGCATACAGCACTAGACAGATCAGCTAGATCTATACAATCATTTAGGTATAGGTATAGGAAGGAAACTTTATTAATGCGCTCTTTTAAAAATAATTTAGGTTTGAGTGATGTTTGGAGGGTACAAAATCCGGATAGTAAAGAGTTTACCTGTGAGTCTAAAGTTATTAAGCCCTACACCGCCGCCACTATACTAAACCTATTAACTCCTAAACCGCAAGCCCCCCACAACAAAATATATTAAACTAAACTATTAACCCCTAAACCGAAAGCCCCCACAAACTAAAATTAAACTAACTACCAATTAAATTAAACTAAACTACACATTAAAAAAATCACTACTCTTAAAATTACAAAATATCTAAATACAAAAACAAAAAAATACTAAGTTTTAAAAAATAACAAACACTAAATTACGGAAAATAACAAACGAAATTATCCAAAATAAAAAAAAATTACACCTAATCTAATAGCCCTATCAAAATAAAAAAGCCCACCCAAAATAAAAAAAAACCTAGCCTACACTAAACTGACAATGGCCCTTAAAAGGGCCTTTTGCGGGGCATTGCCCCAAAGAAATCAGCTCTTTTACCTGTAAAAAAAAATACAAACAACCCCCCAACAGTAAAACCCACCACCCACACAACCAAACCCTCCAAATAGAATCCTATTTAAATAAACCTAAGCTCCCCATTGCCCTGAAAAGGGCATTTAGATTGGGCATTGCCCTTAAAAGGGCATTTAGCTCTTTTACATTGCCCAAAACCCTAAGCTAAAAATAAAACCCACCCAATAAACCCTTAAAAAACCTAACACTAACCCCCGAAGATCCACTTACAGTTTGTGAAGACCGGACATCCATCATCCAAGTCCTTCATCCATCCGGCGCGGAGCGGGTCCATCTTCAAGATATCCGGAGCGGAGCATCCTCTTCTTCCGATGGCTGTTGAAGAATGAAGTTTCCCTTTAAATGACGTCATCCAAGATGACGTCCCTTACATTCCGATTGGCTGATAGAATTCTATCAGCCAATAAGAATTAAGGGGGAAAAATCCTATTGGCTGTTGCAATCAGCCAATAGGATTGAGCTTTCATCCTATTGGCTGATCCAATCAGCCAATAGGATTGAGCTCACATTCTATTGGCTATTCCAATAAACTACCAATGGCCCGAAAGATATCAGCTCTTTTACCTGTAAAAAAAAACACAAAGACCCCCCAACTGTAAAACCCACCACCCAACCTTACCAAAAAAAAACTAATTCTAAAAAAACCTAAGCTACCCATTGCCCTGAAAAGGGCATTTACCTCTTTTACTGCCCAGACCCTAAACTAAAAAAAAAAACACCCAAAAAACCCTTAAAAAAGCCTAACACTAACCCAAAGACGATCCACTTACAGTTTTTGAAGTCCCGCTTGAACGATCAAGGCGGCCTCTTCAATCTTCATCCAGGCGGCCTCTTCAATCTTCATCCTGGTGGCGAAGTCCTGATCCAAGCGGCGAGAAGTCTTCATCCAGATGGCCTCTTCATCCAGGCGGCATCTTCTATCTTGATCCTGGAGGCGCGGAGCGGGTCCATCCTGAAGACACCCGTCGCGGAGCATCCTCTTCATACGGTCGCCGCCGTACACTGAATCTTCAATAAAAGGGACGCAATCCAAGATGGCGTCCCTTGCATTCTTATTGGCTGAAAAATTTGAATCAGCCAATAGGAATTAGAGCTGCTAAAATCCTATTGGCTGTTCAAATCAGCCAATAGGATTTAAGCAGCTCTTATTCTGTTTAAGGGCCCTTGGTAGTTAATTCTAGATTAGGCTTTTTTATTTTGTGGTGGATTTTTTTTTTTTTTTTTTTTTTTGTAATGGTAGTTTTTAGTGTAAGGCAGCTTAGGTTTTATTTCACAGGTAAGTTTGTATTTATTTTAACTAGGTACTTAGCAAATATAGTAAATAGTTAATAACTATTTACTAACTAGTCTACCTAGTTAAAATAAATACAAACTTACCTGTGAAATAAAAATAAAACCTAAACTAGCTAAAATGTAACTATTAGTTATATTGTAGCTACCTTAGGTTTTATTTCACACGTAAGTATTTAGTTTTAAATAGGTATTATTTAGTTAATAATAGTAACTTTAATTTAGATCTAATTTCATTATGTTAAAGCTAGGGGGTGTTAGGGTTACGTTAGGGTTAGGTTTAGGGGTTAATATAGTTAATTTAGGTTGTTGCGATGTGGGGGGCTGGCGGTTTAGGGGTTATTAGGTTTATTTAGTAGTAGTGATGTGGGAGGCCAGAGGTTGAGGGGTTAATAGCTTTATTTAGGTGGCAGCGATATCGGGAGTGGCGGAATAGGGTTTAATAACTTTAATATAGTTGCGGTGATGTTGGGGTGCGGCGGATAAGGGTTAATAACTTTAGTATAGTGACGGCGATATCGGGAGCGGCGGATTAGGGGTTAATAACTGTAGGCAGGCATCGGCGATGTCAGGGACGGCAGATTAGGGGTGTTTAGACTCAGGGTTTATTTTAGGGTGTTAGGTTTAAACTGTCTTTTCTTTTTCACCATAGCCATCAATGGGGCTGCATTACGGAGCTTTTGTTTCTGCGATCGCAGGTGTTAGACTTTTTTTTTACCTGGCTCTTCCCATTAATGTCTATGGGGAAAGCGTGCACGAGCACATCAAAACAACACTTATTTTGTGTACGTTATGGAGCTTAAAATCTCCATATCGCACACGCAAGCAGTGTTTTTCAAAACTTGTAATGGCAGCGCTATAGGGGGGTAAATAAAACCACTTTTGTTGCATTCTTTACTTTCCCTATAGCGCTCAAAACTCGTAATCTGGGTGAATGTCATTTAGGCAAACATCATAATACAGATTATACACGCAACCTAAAAGTAGTTTATATAATTTGTAGTACTTTTGTATACACAGTTCCAACAGAAAGATAATACAGTACTGTTCTCGAAAAGGCAAATGTTGCTGTTTTAAATACATTTAGACCAATATTTGCATTTTAGAACACATAAACCCAACTAAAGACACAGGCAAAGAAGTTTCTGAGTTACTGCCGTGGAACAATGGTAATTTTTAATAATTTTATTTTTAAGAAAATGTTAATAAAAAAGTTGGGATTTTGGAATAATTCCGGATTTTGGAATTCCATAGTTTGGGATTTGTATCTGTATAACATGGTTGCCCAATGAATTGGAAGGGTCTTGAATTTTAAAATTGCAAAAAGCCATGTGAGGTACTGTCACGGATTATTATGTTTTCCACCAGTTTGTTACATTGTGTATTGTGATTTCCACCAGTTTGTTTCTTACAGTGATTGAACTTTGCCCTGAAAGAGCTAAGCGCTAGCCCACTTTGCCCCTTGCTGTCTTGCCGAGTCCCACCCGGAATCCTATGGAACTATTCACCGGCTGGTATCGCTAGAGATTCCCCCTGGACTTTCACCTAGGTCGCTCCCGAAGCTCTTTGCTCCAGAGCTCCGCTCTTCTGGGGACACGGGTTGGGTGATTACTAAGAGGGAGCTCACTTGGGAACCTGGGGTTTTTGACACCCCCACATCGGACTGTTCCTGAGTACCCTGTGCCAGGCTGCCGCTCCGTTCCCCAGCGACGGATCATGTCGCTTTTTGGACTGGGACATCTAGGGGCCAGGAGCTCTCCAATGGTACCCTAGAATAGCTGCCGCTCCCTCGGGATCACCCCAAAACTACAACCTATCTATTGTAAGGATCTCTAAATTCCCATGGCTCCTATGGAGGCGCCAGCCTGCTTGGAAGGGCAGTGCTCTCTTGATGCCAGGGAGCCTGTCCTTTCAAATGAGGTGTCACATGCCTCTGTAAGTTGCAAAAGATCACTGTAAAAATGGTTATTACCTGCAGCAGCATTTAAAATGCTGTTTAACTAATGGTGCCTCTAGCTATCTCCCTTTTTGGGTAAGAGGGACCCCTCATACTTTCAAATGGATCACTTGCCCCTCTAGGATGCGGCAGATCACTATTTAAAATTGTGATCACATTCCCTACTAGAATCTCTAGTGTTGGTTGGGGGGGGGTGGAGGCTACTCCCTCTCTGATTTAGTTGGAGGGGTATGAGACCCCTTATGTGAAAACAAAATGTATGCTTACCAGATAAATTCCTTTTTTTCTTGGCAGAGAGAGTCCACGACTTCATTCCTTACTGTTTGGAAATACAACACCTGGCCACCAGGAGGAGGCAAAGACAACCCAGACAAAGGCTTAAATATCCCTCCCACTTCCCCCATCCCCCCAGTCATTTGGCCGAGGGGACGAGGAAAAGTAGGAGAAACATTAGGGTATAAAGGTGCCAGAAGAAAAACAAAAAGGCAGCCGTCCAAAAAAATCTAACGGGCGGGGTCATGGACTCTCCATGCCAGGAACGAAAGGAATTTATCTGGTTAGCATACATTTTGTTTTCTTTACATAAGGTATGGAGAGTCCATGACTTCATTCCTTACTGTTGGGAAAGCAATACCCAAGCTCCAGAGGACACTGAAGGAATAACAGGAGGGAGCTTTTCTTCTGAAAGCTGCTTCAGCCGAAGCAAACACATCAAATTTGTAAAATTAAGAAAAAATAGGTAAGGAGGACCAGGTAGCCGCCTTACATATCTGATCCATTGAGGCTTCTAGTGGAATGAGCCGTAATCCTCTCAGCAGTCTGCTTTTCCACTTTCTCAGAAGCCAAGTGGATAACACTCCTCAACCAGAAAGACATAGTTACCCTATGTCCCCTACGTCTACCCGCATAAACAACAAAGATAAAGATTGTCTGAACTCCTTAGTGGCCTGAAGGTAAAACTTCAAAGCACAAACCACATCCAGATTGTGAAGCAAACATTTCTTCGCTGAAGAAGGATTGGGTCACAAGGAAGGAACAACAATCTCTTGATTAATTTTACGATCTGACACCACTTAGGAAGGAAGCCTAACCTAGTTCGTAAAACCGCCTTATTGGCATGAAAAACAAGGTAAGGTGGGTCACACTGTAAAGCCGAAATCTCAGAGACTCTACGAGCAGAGGCAATGGCTAACTGAAACAAAACTTTCCAAGATAACAGTTTAATGTTAACAGTATGCAGGGGCTGAGCCTGGTGCAAAACATGCAAAACAAGATTGAGACTCCATGGCCACAGGTCTAAATTCAGGTTTGATCCAAGTCAGAGCCTTTACAAAGGACTGCACATCCAGAAGTTCAGCTATTCTCTTGTGCAGCAACACCAACAGGGCCGATATCTGTCCTTTCAGCAAACTGGCAGATAGACCCTTCTCCAAACCATCCTGGAGAAAGGATAAAATTCTGTCAACCTTTACCTTGTGCCAAGAAAAACCACGTTCCTCACACCAGTACAGGTAAGTTTGCTATACTTTATGGTAGAGTAACCGGCTTACGAGCTTGAATCAAACTGTCACTCTCAGAGAATCCTCTCCTGACTAGGACTAAGTGTTCAATCTCCACGCAGTCAGCCTGAGAGAATCTAGATTTTGATGTAAGAAGGGGCCCTGTATCAGCAGGTCCCTGAGACAAGGTAACTTCTACAGAGGAGAGGAGGACATTCTCACCAGATCCGCGAACCAGGTCCTTCACGGCCAGGATGGAGCAATTAGAGTCACTGATGCTAGCTCCTGCTTAATGTGGGCCACCACACGAGGGAGAAGAGGCAATGGAGGAAATAGTTATATGAGTCTGAACCTTTATAGAACTGCTAGAGCATCTATTAGCTCTGCTTGAGGATCCCTCAATCTCGACCCATACCTTGGTAGTTTGGCATTGAGGCGAGAGGCCATGAGATCTATCTCCGGCATCCCCTATCTGCTGCAAATCTCTGCAAACACCTTGGGGTGGAGTTGTCCACACCCGGAATGTGGATCACTGACAGCATACAGTTGTGGGCTTCTGCCCATTCTATGATTGGAGACACTTCCCTCATCGCTAAGGAACTTATCATGCCTCCCTGATGGTTGATGTAGGCCACTGTAGTTATATTGTCTGATTGGAATCTGATAAACTGGGACTAACTCAGTAGGGACCAAGCCTTCAGCACATTGAAGAATGCCTGCAGTTCCAAAATATTGATTAGAAGAGTGGACTCCTCCTGAGTCCACAAACCTTGTGCTTTCCTGGCACCCCAGACTGCTCCCCAGCCTAAAAGGCTGGTGTCCGTAGTCACAATCTCCCAGGACGGTCTCAAGAAGCACGTGCCTCGAGACTGGTGATCTTGACAAAGTCATCAAGAGAGCAAATTTCTCGACAGGTTGTCCAATATGATCTGTTGGGACAGGTCCGAGTGATCACCATTCTATTGTCTCAGCATGCATAGTTGTAAAGGTCTGAGACGGAATCTGGCAAAAGGAATAATGTCCATACAAGACACCATGAGGCCAATCACCTCCATGCATTGGGCCACCGAAGATCTTAAGGTGGTCTGGAGGGCAAGGCACGCTGATGTCAGCTTGCGACATCTCTGATCTGTTAGAAAGATCCTCATGGATACAGAGTCTATAACCATACCCAGTAAATTCACCCTTGTATTTGGAGTAAGAGAACTGTTTTCCAAGTTTATCTTCCATCCATGAGACTGAAGAAGTCTCAGAAGAAATTCTGAGTGCTCTTTTGCCAGATGAAAAGATGGTGCCTGTACCAAGATATCGTGCAGGTATGGAGCCACTGCAATTTCTAGGAATCTGGCTACAGCCATGAGAGCACTCAGAACCTTTGTAAATATCCTGGATGCAGTAGCTAAGCCAAATGGCAGTGCTATGAACTGGAAGTGCTGATCCAGAAAATGATCCATGTGGATTGGAACATGCCAGTATGCATCCTTCAGATCGATGATAGTCATAAACTGTCCTGCCTGAATCAGGGGAAGGATCGATCTGATAGTCTCCATCTTGAAGGAGGGGACACTTAAAAATTTGTTTAGGCACTTCAAGTCCAGAATTTGACGAAAGGTTCCCTCCTTTTTGGGAACCATGAAAAAGTTTGAATAGAACTTCACACCTCTTTCTGATACAGGTACCGGGACTATTAATCCTAAGGAGGATAAGTCCCTTATGCAACCTAAAAAGGTTGTCCTCTTCTCTGGTCTTGTAGACAGTCTGGAGAGGAGGAATCTGCCCCTGGGCGGATCAGATTTGAATCCTATACTGTACCCTTGAGATACAACCTCCAGTACCCAAGGGTCCTGAACATCCTGAAACCAGGTGTCTGAGAAAAATGACAGTCTGCCCCTTACTCGATCCAATCCCGGATTGGGGGCTGCCCCTTCATGCAGATTTGTTATCTGCAGGCTTTTTAGTCTGTTTGGACTTGTTCCAGGACTGAGCAGGCTTCCAGGTACTCTTGGGCTGTTCGGGCTTAGAGGATAATTGATTTCTCTGTGACTTATACGAACGAAAGGAACGAAAGTTAGAGGACTGCCATCCCTTAGGTCTGTTCTTCTTATCCTGCAGAAGGAAAGCACCCTTCCCTCCAGTAACAGTAGAAATTATAGAGTCCAGACCTGGACCAAATAAATCTTTCCCCTTGAATGGTAAAGAAAGGAGTCTGGATTTAGAAACCATATCCACAGACTAAGATTTCAACCAGAGAGCCCTGCAGGCCAGGACTGCAAAACCTAAGGCCTTTGCGTTCAGATGTATAATCTGCATATTCGCATCACAGATAAAGGAGTTAGTTATTCTTATGGCCTTAATCCCCTCTTGAATATCCTTGAGGGGATATTCCACCTCAATAAGTTCTGACAGAGAGTCTCACCACCTCCTAGACTCAGACAGTTATAGTACGCTCTCCGTAGGATTGCCAGAGTTCCTGCAGTATGATCACAAGGAAAATGAATGAGCCGCACCCAATTACATGGTGTGCAAGAAGGGATCTCCCCTGCTATGAGAAAAAGAGTGCAAAGCTATTAGAAGCTGAGCAACTCACAAAAAAGAAAGTGAAACCTGTCTGTTCCATTGCCAAAAGTACACATTCTATTTGAGCCCAAACCAATGTGTTCCTGAGAACAAAGCAGTACATATATCCCCAAACTGTTCCAAATTAATCTCTGAATTAAAGGAGATATTAACCCTTGATCCAATTGAGGTTATGAGGAGTCACACTGGAACCTTATAAAAGGAGTCCCTGATAAATAGTAAAATAAAGCAGACTTACCCTACAGGATCTATGCTGTGGAACAGATACAGTCTCTCAAGTGTGACAGCCTTGTAACTCGTTAACACTGATTGCCTAGGAGCTGTTAGATAGACAGTCTGGATTGCGTCACAGAAAATCTTTCCCTGCATCTCCAGACTCTAACATTCATCAATACTCACTAAGAGGTTTATATGATTACTTAAAACTCCAGTCCTTTCTTGAAGGGAACATACCCATTTAAGGACTATCCAAATCTTCCTCTAGTGATGAAAGGCAAAGAATGACTGGGGAATGGGGGAAGTGAGAGGGATATGTAAGTCTATGGCTGGGGTGTCTTTGCCTCCTCCTGGTGGCCAGGTGTTTTCCCAACAGTAAGGGATAAAGTCGTGGACTCTCCCTACCTTATGGAAAGAAATAAGGAATGCCTCCATTCCATACAGGTTCAAAAGTAGAACAAAACCTAATGAAACTGAATTAGTCCATTTAAATAAATGAATGAACAAATAAATAAATACATCAATAAATATTAAAGAAAATAAAAGCACACAAGGTCAAAGAAAAAAGATAACTGAGTCCAAAGGCTAGTCAGATATGAAAAAAATGTCTGGATATCAAGATCTAAACAACAAAAATCCAAGTAATAAAAAAAGATTATGACACTAATTTAATGCACAAGTGATAGTAATAATAAGTGCATATTTGTCAATTAACCTAGTTTCTTTCTTCTTAAAAAACAAGCACTGGGTGATGAGAAAATGGTTTCACATTCATACTGATAAGGCTGTATTTGTTTTCTTTAAAGGCTCATTTTAAGAATGTAGAAGCAAAGATGTAGGATCTAACGGTGTGGTAGCGCAGGGCAACACTCAGGACTACCATATAAGATATATATATATATATATATATATATATCAAATTATCACTTCTGCTAGCACATTAACTCAGATAGAAGTAAGCTATTTGCGCGCATTGGATAGTGCGCGTATTACAAGTTGAAAGTAAAAACTTTTTGCATGAGCGCCGATGCACGCAAAAAGCCGAACTTGGAATATTGCGACTGCATTAACATATTTTCCCATAGACTTTAATGGAGCACAAAAGGTGAAAAAAAAACTAACACCCTACTCGCGCGGAAACCCCATTGCATTTAACCAAAGCACGCTAACCTGTTCTTCCCATAGCAGAATATGTTATTCTTAAATAAATATTTCTATATATATCTGATGGGTTTTTGATAAAATATATATCTATAGATATATAGATGATTATATACAGGTATAGATATATACAGATATACAATCGTATATAGGAATATCTATTTAAAAATACTTAGAACATATTTCCCTATGTGAAGAACATTGGAATGCAAATTATGTACAGTAAAAACACAGTTAAACACTTTATTAAATATGAATATTGCATAAATATGATTTTTCATGTTTTCAGCTACTTGACTGCAAAGGGCTCCAACACACTTTTATAGATATGTCTATATATGTGTACATATGTATTTATGTGTTTATACGTGCATATATGTCTGAAAGTTCATATATACACATATAAATATATAAATACACACACATACATATAGGTATACATATTTAGACATGTATATGTAGGTATTGCTGTGTTAAAGCCTTTTGATGTCTTTTATTTTCTAACACCTGAGACCTCATATGCTTGAGTCCTTATAAATTTTTATGCAATTTGTTTGTAAATATTTTTTTATGAGTGTAACTGTATTTTTGATGTTTTGTGCAACTTTTTTTGAGACGCGTGTTTACTTTCAACTTCTAATAAGCACGCTACGTCCAACACATGTAAAGAGCCGCAATAAACCCCTTATCGCTTGCGAACAATAGTTAGCACG
Source organism: Bombina bombina (assembly GCF_027579735.1). Lineage (NCBI taxonomy): Eukaryota > Metazoa > Chordata > Amphibia > Anura > Bombinatoridae > Bombina > Bombina bombina. The sequence goes on along the minus strand of NC_069499.1, from coordinate 991,841,423 downwards.
TCACAAACATTTACTGGTTTCACCATACTAGTTTATTTTACATAAATACTCTGCTCTTAAACTATATCCTACTCATTGATATAAATTATAAACTATTACAAAGCAGGTGTTTAGTAAATAAAAATATTGTTCAACTTTTCAATTGGAAAACTTTATTGTACATTGTTCTTTTAAAAAATAAACAATAAAATAAAACAGTAAAATAAACCAAACAGCTTGATACCTTTTAATCAGGGGTGTAGCTACTGGAGATGCAGAGGTCGCGACTGGGCCCTGGAGGTCCCCCCCCCCTCAGGGAGGCCCAGCTGCCTTCAGCACAAACTTAGCTATAGATCTTATTGGTGGTTTTGGCGTGCACATTGGCTCCTTACTGCACGCAAAGGCAAAAAAAATCCTGAGCTACCATAAATACCTTAATCGATTGACTGCCTTCTCAGGATTTCCCATTAACTCTCTGTACTCTGACATCATCGAGGGAAGCAGCCTCTATCCATCGTGGCACTAGGGAGAATTTAACCCTGTGAAAGACACAAGGCTTCAATTCTCAGTGAGTTTTAAAATTGTAAAGTGTTAAAAAGTTGTTACTAATAAATTAATTAGCCTAATTTTTCCCAGAATTTCCTTTGTTTTAGTTTTATACTGCCCTATAGATTTATTGCCTTCAAAATTGTACTTGCTCATATACAGTAAAGCTTAATGACACTGAATTTAGTCTCTTCTTATAGCTAGATCTATTTTTATTCAAAATCTTGTGTTGCTTGTAGTTTTCAGAAACTATTTGTGTACATTTATAAGAATTACCCACTTGATGATGCTTTGGTATTATAGAACTTAAGATGACCAGGGATCCCTATTATCTATTTACTCTTAAAATATCTCAATAGCTATGTAATCTATACCTATATATCTCAAGAGTAAATAGATAATAGGGATTGTTGGTCTGCTTATAAGGGTATTGTGTCAAATCTAACTTGAGCAGCCATATATGTGTATGTGTGTGTATATATATATATATATATATATATATATATATATGTGTGTGTGTGTGTGTGTGTATATATAGTTATCCAAGGTATCCCAGAGCCGCCCGGAATCCCCAGAACACAAAACAGGCTTACACAGGTAAGTAGCAAAAACAGCCTTTAATCAAACAAATTGGCCTGTTGCCAAACGTTTCTGCTCCCACAGGAGCTTTCCTCAGTGGAGGCCCAAGTAGACATAAAGTGTAAAGCATCAAAAACACATTTATATACCCTATAGAACCAATTAAACACACCTGTGTAAATCAATCAACAGACCCAACAGCGCATACGTGATGCGTCCCTAGGCCACGCCCATCATAGCCTGCACCTAGTAATGATGTCATCAGAACGAGCCATCGTAACCGGAGCAACCATTAAACAATACAGAGCAATAATGGCCCTTGCTCTGTGACATAAACTGGACCAGCCCACATTACCATGGATACCGCTCCATAAACAAACGATAGCTTGTATCACTCTGAGAAGTATGGAGATGGAAATAACCAAACATAAATAGCAAATAATAATATACATATATACAAACAGGCTGCAAAAGATGTATGGCCTAAGTAATGGTTCTAAGTACAATAGCATTTTCAAGCATAGATTAATAATTCACATTAAGTATATACTAAACAATGTATTTATTGTGCCATTGTAAACTAGAACCGTTCAGTTAATTTATACATCACTGTATCAATACCAAATAGAACCAAAAACATCTATATTAGCAGCATGTCCCAGGAATGCCCATAGGAGCATAAAAATGTCCCAGGAAGTAGGTAGAAATATATGCCCATAGGATCATAAAAATACTGAGGACATGGATACCCGTAATAATCCAGAGCGTTGTTTTCACAACACCTAGGGACGCATCACGTATGCTCTGTATTGTTTACTGGTTGCTCCGGTTACGATGGCTCATTCTGATGACGTCATTACTAGGTGCAGGCTATGATGGGCGTGTCCTATGGACGCATCACGTATGCTCTGTTTGCTCTGTTGATTGATTTACACAGGTGTGTTTAATTTGTTGTATAGGGTATATAAATGTGTTTTTGATGCTGTACACTTTATGTCTACTTGGGCCTCCACTGAGGAAAGCTCCTGTGCGAGGTGAAACGTTTGTCAACAGGCCAATTTGTTTGATTAAAGGCAGTTTTTGCTACTTACCTGTGTAAGCCTGCTTTGTGTTCTGGGGATTCCGGCCTTGGTTAACTACATCATTGATTGGTAGTGCTCCAGGGAGTTGTTTATGTCAGTGAATGCCATTCATACTGGACGTTTTCATGTGTGTGTGTGTGTGTGTGTGTATATATATATATATATATATATATATATATATATATATATATATATATATATGTAAATGTGTGTGTATAAAATACATAATCAATGCCGAACTGGTACCTGTAAGAGGCGCCAAATAGAAAGGTGTGATGTATTCACAAGGGTGAAGTGAAAAGATATATATGATTCACAAAATAATAGGTTGGTTATATACAGTTGCTCAAGTGGATCAAAATATACAGTAAACTCTAATGATCACAAAATCAAAGGCACATATATATCAAATATATCAAAAGCACATATATAATAAATATCAAAGGCACATATATGTTAATAAACTCACGTGTGCACAAACTCAGACACACATATATATATGCCCGCAATGGGAAGTCCATAAATATAATGAGGTATATAAGTCCTGATAATGTAACTTTGTGAAATCTCAAGACAGAGTCCACGATTTAAGGCAGCTCCTCTGGGGTGTCACGCCACAACACTATGTGGTGCCCTCTATTCTTCCTGTTTTAAATGTGTGTGTGTGTGTGTATGTATGAATGTATGTATATATGTATATATATATATATATATATATATATATCACACATACTGTGCCAGGCCAGCTAGTACACTCTCCAGCGGCATATCTTGTTAAATATTAATATCACAGAAGCAATATGTGTGTGCACATAGGTGACTGAGGGTCCTTATGAATGTCTATAAACCGGGGGGGGCTTTTTGGATTCTTGCACTGGGACCCTAAGATTTCTAGTTACGCCTCTCCTTTTAATATTATAAATGTCTATAATGAATTCATGCTGTTATACTTTACTAAAAATAAATATGTTTGTATATTTTGAAAATAAATAATAACTTAATGGATAAATGTACAAAGTAAAAACTAAAATGTAAGTAATGAGCAAACAAAAAAATGTCACCAACTATTGGTACAAACAAAAGTAATCCTTAAATGGACATTGTACTCAATAAATATCATGCATGTGAATGACGGCATTTAAACATGCTGAGATTATTTTCTTGCTTGAAAAAAATGCGAAGTAATAGTTGTTTAAATCAATTAAATTGTGTACTTAGTCATTGGCTAATAAGAACAACTGCTGCAGTGGGTGAGTGGATGGTGACATTCTTCTGCAAGACAGAAAAAATAAATGGAACAGGATCATTGGATTTTGTTCAGAAGGACATTATTTGTTTAAAAAAAACACAACTTTTATTTGCATAAATGCTGTGATCTGCATGCATCTAGTTTTCAAAGCAAATAAAGTTAAGCCCAGTGGTGGTTATATCAGTGTGCTAGGGGGTGCTATGCACCTCCAAACACATGTGTAGAAACCCCATTGAGTTGTGAAGGACAGCACCTGCTCTACCAAGCAGCTCTATACATTATGGCCCAGATTACAACTGGAGCGTTAATGAATATTGCTGTACCCAGAAAAGTCTCTGGTATCCTGGTATCCGCACGACATTGATAAATGCTGACAGCATACGCTGTCTGCATTTATCATTGAGCGCAATGCCGCCCCCTACACATTCGCAGCCAATCGGCCGCTAGCAGGGGGTGTCAATCATCCCGATCGTGGTGGATGAGTTAAGGAGCAGCGGTCTTACGACCGTTGTTTCTTAACTCCTGATTCCGGCGAGCCGGAAGGCTCGGGCGGAATGAGCAGCATACGCTGCTTAATAAATGATCCCCATGGACTTAGTTCTTCTTTCTTTTTGTTTAGGTCATGGAGTGAGCCTTGTGCGCATGCGTAGCGCATTTCTTCAAAGCTGCTCCAGCCCTGTGGCGGCAGAAAAGTGGCACTCATGAATAATTCAGCCCAAACCTTTATAAATATTAGATGTTCATGTATGTCACTTATCTGTGTATAGACACAGAATATGTGGTAACAGTTTTCTCAAATTTTTTCCCCCCAAAATGAAATAGTGAAACAATATTCTAGTCAATTTTGAAATGCACTATTGTGTATTTAAATTTCAAATTCAAGCAGAAAAAAATGACTACAATGTCCCATTAAACGGTTTAAAAACAACACTGATTAAAGGGACATTCTAGTGCAAAGAATAATAATATGACTATTTAGTCACACCACAACGTATTAAGCAGGTTCCCTATTAATTGGTTTAATTTAGTTTGGAGATTGGCATATGAAGGACAGGTAGGTCTAATCTAGATATCGTGTGAAAGAAAAGTCAATGTGATCTGCAAGGAAGGAAGGTAGATTTGGCTCTTGGACACATTTAGTAGTTCTGCAGTAGTGAATAGCCTGTCACTGCCCCATGTCACTTTCATTGCCACCTCCTTCCTTTTTTTATTGGATTTAATAACTTTCTCTCGACCTCAGTGAGGGTTGGCAAGCTGGGGGGGGACGTGTGTCTGAAATGACTTCTCTTCTGGCGTCTATGAACTCGTCCTCTGGGGTGTCATTGCTTTGTCTGGCTCCTGCAGGGCTCCTGTGTATTATAAGGAAGAAGCAGTAAACTCAGGACCCTCTTGTGAGATCTAAGGAGATCCTAACTTCCCACAACTACTTCCAGACAGACAGACAGACTGCTAGGTTGCTGCAGGAAGCGCAAATACTGAGCATTTGCCAGGAAGGGAGGAGAGAGGCTTCCTGAGAGGGAGAGACAGGGGAGAGAGTGAATAAGAGAGAAATTCAGAGAAAAGGGGGAGAGAGAGGAATAGAGAGAAGGAGAAAGAGGAAAAAACAGGGATATCACGTAGCAAAGAGCATGGGAGAAACATGAAAGAGATTTCTAAAATAAAACAAATGGCATGATATTAAAGGGATAGAAAATCAAAATTCAAAAGTGCATAAATGTATTTCAATGTGAAATAGAAGCATTTTTGCAATATACTTCCATTAGCAAAAATGCTTGTAGTAAAAGTTATTACTGTTTTTCTGCAGCATATGCACATATGCTGTGAGGGACTATGCACCAGTATTCAAACACCATGCACGCTCAGAGAGTCAGCAGTGGCTTGTTTTACACAAATGATGTCTTCATAAAAGCAATACACAGCACCACCAGCACTCTGAGAAAGCATGTGGTGTATGAATACTGGTGCACAGCTCTCCCAGCATATGTAAGTACACTGCAGACAAATAGTTCTACCGTTTACTAGAAGCATTTTAGCTAATAGAAGTATATTGCAAACATGCTTCTATTTCATATTCAGATGCATTAATGCACATTTCAATTTTGAACTTTTCATCACATTAAGGATGAAAATGAGACACAAGGAGAGGCACAGGGATAAGACATATAGATAAAATAGGCATGAATGGGAAGTCATTGAGAATCATTGATGGGTAATAATACCTGCAGGAATTCATATGTGAGCTAAAATATCCAAAGGTTAAAAAAAAGTGACCCAATATTAGACAAAAAATGAGGTAGAGAATTCTATATATAGAAACAAAAAGACGAGCAGAGGTGTCTCTCAAGAAAATAACTTCTTTTTTGGACTCCCTATTGCTGCATCTCTCTGGAGTCAGGGGGTCTGCTCCCCTCCCTGCACCAACTGTGGGATTGTTGAGATGGCCTGATTCCTAAAGAGGTGCGGTTTCCTAATTAGGGACCCCACCTAAGACAGCCAAAGATTTACATGGAAATGGGGAGGGCAGGGAAACCCCAGCAGTCCCCTGTAAACCATTAACTCTTTAGCGCCAGTCACTGCTAAAATGGAAAATATTTTCATATCTTACAGTGATAAAGGACTGCAGATTGCAGGGAAACTCATACAGTGCAGTTCCTTATCTGTGTCTTATCCTATAAATCTCTAATGCATTTTCATCTGTTTATTGTTTCACTGCTGCATGAAAAAAAAGTAATGCTTTTCATTTTCAGGTAAGATTACTCTGTAAGAGTATTTAGGCAGTCTGTGTAAATAACAAAATTTCAAATATTGTTTTATTTTTCCAGATAGTGTTTCTCTTTTGCAATCACTACTTTAATGCCCTGCTTCTACTTGTAGTTTCTATTCTATTCGAATTGATACATAGCACCACTAAACCACAATATTAGCTTTGTGTAGACTAATCAATTACTTTAAGTGGTAATCACCCCCACTATACAAGTAGTGTCATCAAGTCTCTTTTGTAAACATAGTCTACTTGTAGTTTGCCATCTGTCCTCCTACAAATTGATTTTTTCAACCTAGGGCTGAAGGGTCATGGAATAAGGGCAGACTTTGTGCAAGACTGCGTACTGCAGGACAGAGTCACGTGGGCAGTTGGCGTTGCTGGCTGGTCTACAGCAGAGTTGGATAGCATGTGTGCATGGTTTGCGAGCTCAGGGAAAGAGATGGGTGAGACAGTGGAACAAAGCTGTGACATTTTGACAGTCCCAGGGCCGTCTTTAATATTGATTGGACCCTGGGCAAAAATTTTCTTGGGCCCCCCCCCCCCCCACCCCATGCAATTTCGCTCTCCACCCCAACATCCCAAAAAACAACTAAATCAATTTTTTATTATTATTAGCCCAGCGGTGGATCATCCACTGCTGGGCTAATCATTTAAATAAAAAAATAAATAAATAAAAATTGCAATATGTGAAACTGGACCTAAGCAGAACTAATAAGTAAATAAATATATAAATTCCTCCACTGTGGATTCATTTAATATTCTTTTGAATGTGATTCTGGTGTGAGGTTAGCTGGTTAAAGAGATTTAGGGCAGCCAACAGGAGCAAAGCAAGGTAAAGGAGGAAGCATGGAGGTGCAGACAAATATAAGTTTACTGACTGGAACAGCAGAACTACTATGGGAAGCTGTAAAATCTGAGACAGAGAGAAAATAAAAACTATAAAAATAAACCTTACATTAATGTATGAAGTATCAGCATGACGCTATACATCAGCCACACCAGCACATGTAGCTTCTTTGCTAGGAACAAGTTCCCTCTCACCCTGAACTAGACAAGGCTGCATGGGGAGGGGCGTGTGTGCACTCACTTATTCTTCCCACTGACACCTTTCTACAAAGCACTATTCCCCTAACAAACTTCAGTTAGTTGATCTTAGGGCCACAGCAGAAAGAGCAGGGCTAAGGGGACCAGTAGACATGATGCTGTCTGTCCAAGGCTGCATGGATACAGTGTGAGATGAGTCACACAGCCTCAAGACTGAAGAGAGCAGTGTATGCAGCTGCACAGATGCTCAAATCCTCATGTGCCTGCCGCTCCAGCTTTCTGCTGCATGCGCCTATAGTCAGCCCTACCCAGAAACAATCCCCACCACCCGAGCAGTTACCTGGTAACATTGGTAACCCCAGTAGGACCTTTTCTGATGTAGTGGGAAATGGCTGGATGCCGAGTTAGGGCTTTGCATTCAGTGCTGCACAGTGCACATCTAAAACAGCACATGGCACTAGCTTGGCATGCCATATGACACCGGCACGGTCTGGCACAGTTTTTAAAAAAAATATAAACAGAGTACTTTTGACTGTGACAGTATTAGGACTGAATGTGTGTGTTCCCCATATCACATCAGCAGTCTGGTATGAACCATAGGACTCTTGGGCCCCTCAACAGAGACTGGGCCCAGGGCAGCTGCCCCTTTTGCCCTGTGTTAAAGACGGTCCTGGACAGTCCCGCAAAATGCAGGACAGTTTAGAGCTCTTTTATGCAATAGATACATGAATATCTGAGCTAAGTCTAAGTGTACATGTATGTTTAATTAAACATGGATATATTACACACAAAGAGCACCCATATAGATATGCACAGCACTCATCAATCACCCAGACACACCATAATGATACATTAACAGTACTTCCACAGACACTGGTACAGATACAGATATTAACCAATTTCAGCCACACGTCACGATACTGCACGCAGTGCACGCATTACCTACACAGAGCTGCATAAGGACTCGGCTGCTACACTACTGACTATAGTACAGCAGCTCTGAGAATATCCTTTAGTGCTCCATAGCTGGATACTTGTATAGTAGAGCAAATTAGCCAGCCTTGCTTTAAAGTCCAGAACGTTGGATTACATACTCGGTCTGACTACAGCTCTATGGCTACCAAATATTGGTGTATGGACGTTTTTTATGTTAACCTACTTATAAACTAAAGTGGGCTATTTTGTATGTTATTGCTACATGTTATATTTTGTATATATATGATTAAACACTTGGTTATAATCTGTCACACTGTGTTAGTAGTGTATATTATGACAAAATAGTACACTCCACTCCCTACTCCCATATCCTCTAGTACTTAACATATTTGAGGTATATCCTTGAAACTTGGGACTCTGAAGACCCCCAGGAACCACTGAGGACTCGTGGACAAACAAGAGGATTGCAAGGAGTGAGAGTACACTAACACAAGTGACTTATAAATACCTCATATATTGAGGATATACCAGGTGAGCGTGGATTTTCCCCACTGTTATTTATATGCAAATAGTTTGAACGTATTACACGAAGTGTGCCCTTTGGTGCCTGTCTTGTTCCATACCTTTCAGATTTCTAAGAGGAACCTCGCCCTGTGGGGAATCACCCTTTTTCACAGACGGCTGCCAAACATCTACAGCACACAGGAACTAGCATTGTGGACTATAAGGAACATTATATATCCATAGACTGACCACCCTTAAATCAATGAGACTGTTTGCTGCATAATTTGCAAGTGTCTTGTGTATATATATATATATGTTCTGGGTAGTGGATGGGAATATATATTAAGACTAACAGCACACTCATACACTTCTAGCGCTGATTACCTTTCTGTTTCTGTAATTATATATATATATATATATATATATAGAGAGAGAGAGAGAGAATATATATATATATATATATATATATATATATATATATATATATATATATATACTGTATATACACATATTTTTGCTTATTAAGTGTACACATAAGACCCCGGATTGGAGGCATTCCCTAAGTATATCTCCATAAATAATATATGCAGACATCAGTCCTTTGCCCAGTTGTATGCCCCCTGAATCAGTTATGTGTTATGTGTTACCTTTAGATAGTAAAAAAAGATGCATGCTCCCCTACCCAGTTATACCAGCCTTCCCCTGTACTACTTTATGCTGGCACTGGCAATATGTATGTTTCCAGCAGGCCAAAGACTAACTGGAAACCTTCTGCAAGCCCTTTATGCCAACATAATGCTTCAAATGAATGCCATGGATCCGTTGTATGTCCCATGCATCAATTTTATGCCACCTGTTTGTTCATATCAGATACTAGAAATATATTTCCAAACTATATGCCCACACTAAATAACAGACTATTTACACATTTTCTGCATCATTATATGCTAAACATATGCCAAAAATCAGACCCCAGAACAGATGTGTGCTCCCTTCACATTAGTTGTTTTGCCAGCTATGCCAATATCATACCAGACGCAGAGCAAATTCATGTGCCTTTACTTTACTAAATTTAGTACGCTGGACTGACTATGGAGAAGGGCAGGACAGGTGCAAAAAATATCATACTGCTCCACATATGGGGCCAGATTACAAGTGGCGCGCTATTTTTGTTGTTGTTGTTGCTCGAGGGCTAACAGTATTCAAAGTAAAACATGAGTGAGGCTGGATTAGGAAGCATATTACAAGTTAAAGGTAGAATGTTACCTTCAGGGCTTCGGATATTGCGACTGCGCTAATGCCTTCTCCCCTAGACTTCTATGGGGCATGCTACAAAAAGCATTATTAGTTTGTGTGCTAACCTGACGCTGCACTAGAGCCAAGGTACATTAGGAATACTTTACATTCCTATGTCCTTTACATAGAAGAAAATGTTTTTTTTTTGTTTTTTTAAACAGATATAAATATATATATGATTGTTTTTGTGCAAAATATATATCTATACCTATATATCTCTATGAATATATACAGATATAGATAGATAGATATTTTATATATTTATATATATATATATATACTGTATATATACATTTCGATTTAAAAGTAAAAATGCGTTTTTCTTTCTGAGCGAAGAATTTAAAATATTTCTATTCAAAACACATAAAAACATGTTAAAGTGATTGTAAATGTAAGTGGTTTTGATACTCTAGTCCAGGGGTGCCCAATACGTAGATCGGGATCTACCAGTAGATCCCGAAGTCGCTGCTGGTAGATCGCGACCGATGTGATGAAAATGATGTGGTCAAGTTACGCAATCTCAACACTGGGGCGTGATTAGAGTATGGTTGCTAGGGATACTGCTTTATCTACCGCAATGTGTGATGGGGCAGGTCATTAAACAGTCTGATGGTCGGACACGAAAAGTGTACAGGATTGGATCTTGAGGGACATAGATTTCAACCAATCAATGTAGATGATTTTTGAACGACAACACAATTGGCCTATCAAAAGCATGGTTGAGTGAGTACTCTCCCAATGGATATGGCGGTATAGTATAGTTAGCAGGGTAAGCGTTAATAGATAGAAAAAGTAACGCCTAGATTACGAGTCTTGCGTTAGCCTTTAAAAGCAGCGTTGAGAGGTCCCAACGCTGCTTTTTAACGCTTGCTGGTATTACGAGTCTGGCAGGTACAGGTGTACCGCTCACTTTTTTCCGCGACTCGAGCATACCGCAAATCCCCTTACGTCAATTGCGTATCCTATCTTTTTAATGGGATCTTCCTAACACCGGTTTTACGAGTCTTGGAGAAAGTGAGCGGTAGACCCTCTCCTGTCAAGACTCCTACCGCATTTAAAAGTCAGTAGTTAAGAGTTTTATGGGCTAACGCCATAACATAAAACTCTTAACTAAAGTGCTAAAAAGTACACTAACACCCATAAACTACCTATTAACCCCTAAACCGAGCCCCCCCCCCACATTGCAAACAATTAAATAAATTTTTTAACCCCTAATCTGCCTACTGGACATCGCCCCGCCACTTCAAAAAATATATTAACCCCTAAACAGCCGCACTCCCGTCTCACAAACACTAGTTAAATTTTATTAACCCCTAATCTACCGTCCCTAACATCGCCGACACCTACCTACATTTATTAACCCCTAATCTGCCAATCGGAATTAAGGTAGGAAAAATCCTATTGGCTGATCCAATCAGCCAATAGAATTGAGCTTGCATTCTATTGGCTGATTGGAACAGCCAATAGAATGCGAGCTCAATCCTATTGGCTGATTGGATCAGCCAATAGGATTGAACTTCAATTCTATTGGCTGATTGGATCAGCCAATAGGATTTTTCCTACCTTAATTCCGATTGGCTGATAGAATCCTATCAGCCAATCAGAATTCAAGGGACGCCATCTTGGATGACGTCATTTAAAGGAACCTTCATTCGTCGTGAGTCGTCAGAAGAAGAGGATGCTCCGCGTCGGCTGGCTTGAAGATGGACCCGCTCTGCTCCGGATGGATGAAGATAGAAGATGCCGCCTGGATGAAGACTTCTGCCCGTCTGGAGGTCCTCTTCTGCCCAGATCGGATGAAGACTTCTGCCCCTCTGGAGGACCACTTGTGCCCGGCTGGGTGAAGACGTCTCAAGGTAGGGTGATCTTCAAGGGGTTAGTGTTAGGTTTTATTAAGGGGGGATTGGGTGGGTTTTAGAGTAGGGTTGGGTGTGTGGGTGGTGGGTTTTAATGTTGGGGGGTATTGTATTTTTTTTTTACAGGTAAAAGAGCTGATTGCTTTGGGGCAATGCCCCATAAAAAGCCCTTTTAAGGGCTATTTGTAATTTAGTATAAGGTAGGGATTTTTTATTATTTTGGGGGGCTTTTTATTTTATTAGGGGGATTAGATTAGGTGTAATTAGTTTAAAATTCTTGTAATTATTTTATTATTTTCTGTAATTTAGTGGGGGGTTTTCGTACTTTAGTTTATTTAATTTAATTGTAGTTAATTGTAGTTAATTTAGGAAATTATTTTAATTATAGTGTAGTGTTAGGTGTAATTGTAATTTATGTTAGGTTTTATTTTACAGGTAAATTTGTTTTTATTTTAACTGGGAAGTTATTAAATAGTTAATAACTATTTAATAACTATTCTACCTAGTTAAAATAAATACAAAGTTGCCTGTAAAATAAAAATAAACCCTAAGATAGCTACAATGTAACTATTAGTCATATTGTAGCTAGCTTAGAGTTTATTTTATAGGTAAGTATTTAGTTTTAAATAGGAATAATTTATTTAATTGTAGTTATTTTATTTAGATTTATTTAAATTATATTTAAGTTAGGGGGGTGTTAGGGTTAGGGTTAGACTTTAGGTTAATAGGGGTTAATAACTTTATTATAGTGGCGGCGGCAGATTAGGGGTTAATACATTTAATATAGTTGCTGCAACGTTGGGGGGGCAGATTAGGGGTTAATAACTATAATGTTGGTGGCGGCGGTGTCCGGAGCGGCAGATTAGGGGTTAATAATATAAAGCAGGTGTCGGCGATGTCGGGACGGCAGATTAGGGGTTAATAAGTGTAAGATTAGGGGTGTTTAGACTCGGGGTTCGTGTTAGGTGTAGACATAATAATAGGAATCAATGGGGCTGCGTTAGGAGCTGAACGCTGCTTTTTTGCAGGTGTTAGGTTTTTTTTCAGCCGATTCTGCCCCATTGTTTCCTATGGGGAAATCGTGCACAAGCACGTTTAGCCAGCTTACCGCTACCGTAAGCAGCACTGGTATTGAGGTGAGATGTGGAGCTAAATTTTGCTCTTCGCTCACTTTTTAGAGGCTAACGCCGGGTTGAAAAAACCTGTAATACCAGCGTTGTTTGTAGGTGAGCGGTGAGCTGAAACTGAGCGCTAGCACCGCACGGCCTTACCGACAAAACTCGTAATCTAGGTATAAATTTGTTGTATCTTTATGCTTTTGCACATCCATGTTTTGCTAAATCATGCAACCTTAATGGAATATGAAACACATATTTATTTATTTTTTCATGGTTCAGATATAGAACATGCAATTTTTAAACAACTTTCTAATTTACACCTATTATCAAATTTTCTTCATTCTCTTGTTATCTGTATTTGAAAAAAAGCAGGAATGTAAGCTTAGGAGCTTAAACATCATCACTTTAAAAATGAATACAATTGATATTGCATGTTTAAAAGTATTTGAATTGAAAGGGCTATATATAAAATCCAAAAAAGATTGCACTCACTGAGTTTGAAACAAAAAGTAGTTTACTTGCGTGACGTTTCGGGGTATTCACCCCTTCCTCAGACAAAGATAAAGTGAACAGATATACATATCAGAAAACCCCTCCCCTCATAGTGCAGCCTATCAGAAAGTAATACCACCTCATTGGTGGATCAGTACAAACATATAATAACAAGAGCAATGAATCTAAGCACAATAGTATAACACTAAGCATAGTTTTTTTTTATTGTTTTGTCAGACAAGCATAAAATAACAAGAGAAGGAAAACCAGATCATACAATGCCATTTTACATCCAGTAACTATACGTGCCATAGAAGCTTTGTCATGTCATAAACACATTTTATACCTTACAACATAAAATCAACCATTAAGCTAAACTCTTAGGGGGGTAGTTATCAACGTGTCTACTTTTCCTGCCTTCGCCGGCCCAATACGCCCGCCTAAGCTCGCCTCACATCGCCACCGCGGACCTGCAAAACTTTGCCTAAGTTATCAAAAAAGCTGTCGAAAAGCCGCGCACCAAGTACGGGGCGATGAGCAGCGGACTGTGAGAGTTATCACTCATCCGATCTCGCTGCTCTTCGGCTTTTTTACAGCTTTCTTGCTAGCCTGTCACTAAGCACCCACACTAACTACACTGTTCTACCCCCTATACCGGCGCCCCCGGAGCCTCCCGCAACTAAATAAAGTTACTAACCCCTAAACCGCCACTCCTAGACCCCGCCGCAACTCTTATAAATGTATTAACCCCTAAACCGCCGCCCCCGGACACCGCTGCCACCTACATTATACCTAGTAACCCCTATCCTGCCCCCCCTATACCGTCGCCCTCTATAATAAAGTTATTAACCCCTATCCTGCTGATCCCGCACCTCGCCGCAACTAAATAAATAGTTTAACCCCTAAACCGCCGCTCCCTGACCCCGCCGCAACCTATATTAAATTTATTAACCCCTATCCTGCCCCCCACTACACCGCCGCCACTGTAATAAAATTATTAACCCCTAAACCTAAGTCTAACACTAACCCTAACACCCCCTAACTTAAATATTAATTAAATAAATCTAAATAATATTTCTATTATGAACTAAATTAATCCTATTTAAAACTAAATACTTACCTTTAAAATAAACCCTAATATAGCTACAATATAAATAATAATTATATTGTAGCTATCTTAGGATTTATTTTTATTTTACAGGCAAATTTCAATTTATTTTAACTAGGTACAATAGCTATTAAATAGTTATTAACTATTTAATAGCTTACCTAGCTAAAATAAAGAGAAATTAACCTGTAAAATAAAAACTAACCTAAGTTACAATTACACCTAACACTACACTATACTTTAATAAATTATTCCTATTTAAAACTAAATACTTACCTGTAAAATAAACCTTAAGATAGCTACAATGTAATTAATAATTACATTGTAGCTATTTTAGGAATTATATTTATTTTACAGGTAACTTTGTATTTATTTTAGCTAGTTAGAATAGTTATTAAATAGTTATTAACTATTTAATAACTACCTAGCTAAAAGAAATACAAAATTACCTGTAAAATAAATCCTAACCTAAGTTACAATTAAACCTAACACTACACTATCATTAAATAAATTAAATAAATTAACTACAAATAACTACAATTAAATACAATTACATAAACTAACTAAAGTACAAAAAATAAAAAAGCTAAGTTACAAAAAATAAAAAAAATAGGTTACAAACATTTAAAAAATATTACAATTTTAAGCTAATTACACCTAATCTAAGCCCCCTAATAAAATAACAAACCCCCCCAAAATAAAAAAATGCCCTACCCTATTCTAAATTTAAAAAGTTCAAAGCTCTTTTACCTTACCAGCCCTTAAAAGGGCCTTTTGTGGGGCATGCCCCAAAGAATTCAGCTCTTTTGCCTGTAAAAGAAAAATACAACCCCCCGAACATTAAAACCCACCACCCACATACCCCTAATCTAACCCAACCCCCCTTAAAATAACCTAACACTAATCCCCTGAAGATCATCCTACCTTGAGTCGTCTTCACTTAGCCGAGCAGCGATGGAACCGAAGAGGAGATGCGGAGCGGAAGAAGTTATCCTCCAAGGGGCGCTGAAGAAATCTTCCATCCGATGAAGTGATCCTCCAGTCGGCGCTGAAGAAGTCTTCCATCCGGGCGATGTCATCTTCCAAGAGGCGCTGAAGAAGTCTTCTATCCGGGCGATGTCATCTTCCAAGCGGGGTCTTCAATCTTCATCCCGCCGACACGGAACATCCTTCTTTACCGACGGACTACCGACGAATGAAGGCTCCTTTAAGGGACGTCATCCAAGATGGCGCCCCATCAATTCCGATTGGCTGATAGGATTCTATCAGCCAATCGGAATTAAGGTAGGAAAAATCTGATTGGCTGATTGAATCAGCCAATCAGATTGAGCTCGCATTCTATTGGCTGATCGGAACAGCCAATAGAATGCAAGCTCAATCTGATTGGCTGATTGGATCAGCCAATCGGATTGAACTTGAATCTGATTGGCTGATTCAATCAGCCAATCAGATTTTTCCTACCTTAATTCCGATTGGCTGATAGAATCCTATCAGTCAATCGGAATTGAAGGGACGCCATCTTGGATGACGTCCCTTAAAGGAGCCTTCATTCGTCGGTAGTCCATCGGTAAAGAAGGATGTTCCGTGTCGGCGGGATGAAGATTGAAGACCCCGCTTGGAAGATGACATCGCCCGGATAGAAGACTTCTTCAGCGCCTCTTGGAAGATGACATCGCCCGGATAGAAGACTTCTTCAGCGCCTCTTGGAAGATGACATCGCCCGGATGGAAAACTTCTTCAGCGCCGACTGGAGGATCACTTCATCGGATGGAAGATTTCTTAAGCGCCCCTTGGAGGATAACTTCTGCCGCTCCGCATCTCCTCTTCGGTTCCATCGCTGCTCGGCTGAGTGAAGACGACTCAAGGTAGGATGATCTTCAGGGGATTAGTGTTAGGTTATTTTAAGGGGGGTTGGGTTAGATTAGGGGTATGTGGGTGGTGGGTTTTAATGTTGGGGGAGGTTGTATTTTTCTTTTACAGGCAAAAGAGCTGAATTCTTTGGGGCATGCCCCACAAAAGGCCCTTTTAGGGGCTGGTAAGGTAAAAGAGCTTTGAACTTTTTTAATTTAGAATAGGGTAGGGCATTTTTTTATTTTGGGGGGGTTTGTTATTTTATTAGGGGGCTTAGATTAGGTGTAATTAGCTTAAAATTGTTGGAATATTTTTTAAATGCTTGTAACCTATTTTTTTTATTTTTTGTAACTTAGCTTTTTTTATTTTTTGTACTTTAGTTAGTTTATGTAATTGTATTTAATTGTAGTTATTTGTAGTTAATTTATTTAATTTATTTAATGATAGTGTAGTGTTAGGTTTAATTGTAACTTAGGTTAGGATTTATTTTACAGGCAATTTTGTATTTCTTTTAGCTAGGTAGTTATTAAATAGTTAATAACTATTTAATAACTATTCTAACTAGCTAAAATAAATACAAAGTTACCTGTAAAATAAATATAATTCCTAAAAATAGCTACAATGTAATTATTAATTACATTGTAGCTATCTTAGGGTTTATTTTACAGGTAAGTATTTCGTTTTAAATAGGAATAATTTATTAAAGTATAGTGTAGTGTTAGGTGTAATTGTAACTTAGGTTAGTTTTTATTTTACAGGTTAATTTCTCTTTATTTTAGCTAGGTAAGCTATTAAATAGTTAATAACTATTTAATAGCTATTGTACCTAGTTAAAATAAATTGAAAGATGCCTGTAAAATAAAAATAAATCCTAAGATAGCTACAATATAATTATTATTTATATTGTAGCTATATTAGGGTTTATTTTAAAGGTAAGTATTTAGTTTTAAATAGGATTTATTTAGTTCATAATAGAAATATTATTTAGATTTATTTAATTAATATTTAAGTTAGGGGGGTGTTAGGGTTAGTGTTAGACTTAGGTTTAGGGGTTAATAAATTTATTACAGTGGCGGCGGTGTAGTGGGGGGCAGGATAGGGGTTAATAAATGTATTATAGGTGGCGACGGTGTAGGGGGGCAGATTAGGGGTTAATAAATTTAATATAGGTTGCGGCAGGGTCCGGGAGCGGCGGTTTAGGGGTTAAACTATTTATTTAGTTGCGGCGAGGTGCGGGATCGGCAGGATAGGGGTTAATAACTTTATTATAGAGGGCGGTGGTATAGGGGGGCAGGATAGGGGTTACTAGGTATAATGTAGGTGGCGGTGGGCTCTGGGAGCGGCGGTTTAGGGGTTAATACATTTATTATAGTTGCGGCGGGGTCAGGGAGCGGCGGTTTAGGGGTTATTATGTATAGAGTAGCTTGCGGTGGGCTCCGGAAGTGGCGGTTTAGGGGGTAATAACTTTATTTAGTTACGGCGGTGTAGGGGGACAGATTAGTGGTGTTTAGACTCAGGGTACATGTTAGGGTGTTAGGTGTAGACAGCTCCCATAGGAATCAATGGGATATCTGGCAACAGCGAACTTGTACTTTCGCTATGGTCAGACTCCCATTGATTCCTATGGGATCCGCCGCCTCCAGGGGGCGGTTTGAAAACCAGGTACGCTGGGCCGGAAAAGTGCCGAGCGTACCTGCTAGTTTTTTGATAACTAGCAAAAGTAGTCAGATAGTGCCGAACTTGTGTGCGGAACATCTGGAGTGACGTAAGAATCGATCTGTGGATCGAAGCTTACGTCACAAAATTCTACTTTTGCCGGTATCTAGGGCTTGATAACTAAGGCGAATCAGCCTCGCCACAAATACGCTGCGGAATTCCAGCGTATTTGAGGTTGATGGCTTGATAACTACCCCCCTTAGAGGCCTACTTATCAAGCCGTCAACTGTGCTGCATTCAACGGCACCAATACGCTCGCCTGACATCGCCTAACATCGCGGCCGCGGACCTGAACACGCTCTCCATATTTATATAAAAAGCTGTCAAAAAGCTGCGCACCAAGTACGGCGTTATGAGCAGCGGACTGTTGTTAACTAACAGTCATCGATCTCGCTGCTATTCGGCTTTTTCCCAGCTTTATTTATATACTGTCACTAAACACAGCAACTATACTAAACTGTTTAACCCTTATGCCGCCACTCCCCAACCCTGCCGCAACTAAATAAAGTTATTAACCCCTATCCTGCCGCTCCTGGAGCCCACCGCAACTCTAATAAACTTATTAACCCCTATTCCGCTGCTCCCCGACACCGCCGCAACTAACTAAATGTATTAACCCCTATCCCTCCGCTCCCGGAGCCCACCACAACTAAATAAATGTATTAACCCCTAAACCCCTGGCCTCCCACATCACTACCACTTACTAAACATATTAACCCCTAAACCGCCAGCCCCCCACACCGCCATAAACTAAATTAACCTATTAACCCCTAAACCTAACAACCCACTAACTTTACATTAAATATTAACTCATCCCTATCTTATAATAAATTAAAACTTACCTTTAGATTTAAATTAAACTATATTAAACTATTAATTAACCTAAAAAATAAAGCAAGCTGCTGGGCATAACACGGAGGTAGAGTAGCAAAAAGGTGGATGCAGGGGTAGTTTCGTAAAAAACATACAAACTTTATTGTGAGAAACAGTGATGTGAATTTGTTCATTTTATTCTGATATAGTTAATTGACAAAATTTGTCCCCTTTTCTTGTCTGATATTTGTGGTAATCTGACTTTATTGTTCTATAATTGTATATGAATGAAATTATGGCACTTATGTTTATATGTCTATGATGAATTAAGTAAGATATTGAGTATTGTGTATTTAATTTAATTGTATATGATAGGGTCTATTCAAGCCATTTTCTGGACACCACACAAAAACTAATGTATACAAGTGTAAGGTTAGACAAGGGTTAATTCATTAATTAAGTAACTAATACGGATATGTTATCAATTTAGGTAATTAATTAATGTCTGTCTCTTTAAATAGAGACTTCAGTGGAGACTCCAGTAAGCAGTGAGCAAGTGTGGTAGCCCCACACGAAACATGTCTGCTCGTTTGTTTCTTCACTGAACCCTTTTTTTACATTATGGGCTGCGAGCCCTATCTGTTTTTAAACTGTTTCTCACAATAAAGTTTGTATGTTTTTTACGAAACTACCCCTGCATCCACCTTTTTGCTACTCTACCTCCGTGTGATGCCCGGCAGCTTGCTTTATTTGTTGTTACTTGTGACATTGTGACGTTGACGTCTGAAGGCCTGAGGCTCCTGGGAAACGAGTAGGAGGAGTGTGAAGAGAGGACCGACCGGTGTTCCGCTGAAGACACGCTGCCCTGAAGACAGGTCTCCTGGAGGCTGGTAAGCGCCACGGTGTTTGCTGTTGTTTTATTGTGCTGTGAGTACGTTACACTGTGGCGGCTCGCTTAGGGGGCATTCCGTTTTTGGCTGTAGGGCTATATTAAGCGTATATGTGAGTGTGGAACTGAAGATTTCCTCTAAAGACACTGGAAGTTTAACGTAGGAGGTAAGGGGGTGTTTTTTCAAAACTTTATTATTGAAGTGAAAACAGTGACTTTAAATTCAATATTTTTTGTGTGGAATTTTACTCCGGTAATATGGCAGACCCACTTCAAGGCTTTGTATTTAAGGATTTGGAAGCCACATTACAAGTTTATGAATTAGATGATGATGATACATTGCAGGATTGTGACAATACATTGGACAGTTTGTTTTTTCAAATGGATGAGCTAAGAAGGAGGGATATAAAGCTGGACTTGGACATAAGAACTTGTTTACTGTATAAAAGACAGAAAAGGATACTAAGAGGTCTAAGAATTAGAAAGTTTCCCTCTTTCTTAGTTAATGACTCTGATTTCATTAATAAGTGGAATAAGATCCTTGATGCCTGCTCTTTTGCTTTGATGGACTTATTGGTGGAATTAATCAAAAATTTGAGGAAAGTATGACACATTTTTCCAAAGAATTATGGGACTTTAAAAAACAAAAACTGTCACGTGATAAGAGAGACTATGATTTTAATAAAGTGTATAGATGGCAGGTACAGGGTGGAAGGAGTCAACATTATACTAAATTGTCTCAAAGAAGTGGTAAAACAGATACCAAAATGGGAGGTATACCTAAACATAATAAAAAGGTACACTTCGAAGAGACCGAGTATGATGTTGACACTTCGGATCATGAGTCCAATGAGGAAATAGAAATTGTGAATAATTTGTCTGTTTTAGACACACTACAGGTAGAGGGAAGTACACAGTCAAAAAACGAATGGCGCACAGGGAGCAAGTCAAAAAGAAAAAAACAAGAAGGGGGTGCAGAGGGAGGAGAAAAATCAAACAAAAACAAAATACAATATCAGACACGCAGCTACACGAGGAAGTATGTATAAGGAATGTGGTTAATCTCTCCCAGTATGATCTATCCAGAACAGAGATAGAAGTTCTGGGTTTGGGATTTGTCCCCACTGCACATTTTAACCTGTTCAGCACTATCCACGATGTTAACAAATTTATTAGAAAAATTACTTTAAAGAAGCCTTTTGGTGGTTTGGTGGATGGTGCTGAACAGGAGGAGGTTGCAGGGGCTACACCTGTATTGAAATCAGAGGCGAGTACCCTTAGCTTTAATGAGCAATGTCTTGTGCTTGAACTTACAACACTGTTGAACGATAATGTTAATCAAGAGCCTTTAGCAACAGCTCCTACCTTTAAACCTAGCATGAAACAAAGTAATTACTATCCTGTACAAAGTAGGAGTAAATCAATTGACATATTTCAGCGCACTGTGGAGCGGCAATTAAAATCACTGTCAGAAAAAATTCAGCAGGGCAATAAAGCTAAGGAACACTTTATACATTATCTCAAATTGAACAGAATAAAGCACTAAATAGATTAAAATCAAACCCTGACATTGTTATAAAGAACTCAGATAGGGGCGGAAACGTTGTGATTATGGATAGGGAATATTATGTAGCAGAGGCTAATCGCCAACTGAGAGATGAGTCAGTATACCTGAAATCAAGCTTCAATCCAACACAAAAATTTCAAGTAAAATTGAAAGACATACTAGAATTAGGTAAACAAGTGGGGGCATTTAAGGAGACTTTGTTTGATACCCTTCTTCCTAGTAAACCTTACATCCCTATCTTCTATTTTTTACCCAAACTGCACAAAGATAGCACACACCCTCCAGGTAGGCCCATCATATCTGGGGTGGGATCCCTTTTGGAACCACTCTCTGAACTGGTGGATTCCTATCTGCAACCCTTGGTAACAGAGTTTATGAGTTATATTCGAGACTCTACTCAGGTTCTGAATGTGATAAAAAATCTCACATGGCAAACGGGATATAGATTTATGACAATCGATGTGGTATCTTTGTATACTTCCATCCCGCACCATCAGGGGTTAACTGCAATTTCCTATTTTTTGGATAATCATTCTAATTATGGCTCTGATTTGAAACATTTTTTGTTAACAGCCATAGAGTTCTTGTTGACACATAATTTTTTTCTTTTTGAGAGTTGTTGCTACCTCCAGAGGCGTGGGACGGCCATGGGGGCAAAATTTGACCCCTCCTATGCCAACCTGTTTATGGGTTGGTGGGAGGCCTCCCACATCTATGGAGATAGCAACTCCTTTAAATCTAATATTGTTTATTTTGGCCAGTATATTGATGACCTCCTGGTGGTGTGGGATGGAAATGCTGAGTCCTAACAGGAATTTATAGATACTCTCAATACTAATACTGTAGGTCTAAGATTTACTGCAGAACAAAATGATACTACAATAAAATTTCTTGATGTAGAACTAAAAGCAGATATTTGTACTGGGTGTATTGGTTCCAGTGTGTTCAGGAAACCGTCAGGTGGGAATACTATCCTCAATTATAAATCATGCCATCCGGGGCACGTGAAAAAGGCAATCCCAAAGGGACAATATATTCGTACTAAACGGATTTGCTCGGATGACATGATTTACAAAGAACAATGTGACATACTTGACAACAGATTACAAAGTAGCGGTTACCCACAAAAACTGTTAAGTAATGTCAAAAAAGAGGTAGACCAACTAGAGAGAGAGGAACTTTTGCAATATAAAAACAAAAAGGGAATACAAACAAATGTGGGGAATAAGATTATTTTTAGTACCCCATATAGTCTTGAGTTCAAGAAGGTTTGTAGTATCATTAAACAAAATCTTCCCATTCTGGCGGGTGACCCGAGCCTAGAAGGCTTAGCCTCAGGAGGCTGTAAGTGTGTAGCTAAGAAAGGGAAAACCTTGGGGAATTAGCTAGCACCCTCAGATTTGAGGAGTAAGAGTAACAGAACATGGCTCCCTAACAGACTAGGTTTCTATAAATGCAAAGTCGCACGTTGTAAGGCATGCACGTATGTAAATGAGGGTACTCATTTTGTCTCTACGGTAACAAATAGATCCTATGAAATTAGGTACAAACTAAATTGCAAATCCAAATATGTAGTTTATTTGTTGACCTGTAGGGGGTGCCAAATTCAGTATGTTGGCAAAACCACACGATTTCTAAAGGATAGGGCACTCGAACATATTAGGGACATAGAGGATCCAAAAATATTCACTCCTGTGGCCAGACATTTTAAGAGCAAGCACTCAGGAGATGCCTCATTACAGGCCATTGACCATGTCCCAGCCCATAAGAGAGGTGGGGACCGGGATTATCGCTTAAATTACACTGAAGCCAAATGGATATTTTACTTAAATACCAGGCATCCATGGGGGATAAATATGGAAAGTGATGTGAATTTGTTCATTTAATTCTGATATAGTTAATTGACAAAAACATAATTTATGCTTACCTGATAAATGTATTTCTCTTGTGGTGTATCCAGTCCACGGATCATCCATTACTTGTGGGATATTCTCATTCCCAACAGGAAGTTGCAAGAGGACACCCACAGCAGAGCTGTCTATATAGCTCCTCCCCTAACTGCCATAGTTAGTCATTCGACCGAAAACAAGCAGAGAAAGGAGAAACCATAGGGTGCAGTGGTGACTGTAGTTTAAAATTAAAAAATACCTGCCTTAAAATGACAGGGCGGGCCGTGGACTGGATACACCACAAGAGAAATAAATTTATCAGGTAAGCATAAATTATAATACAAATTATATATTGATACTGATGGATTTAGAATCCTTGCTTCTAGATAATGATGAGGAACCCCCACTGATTCTGTAGCATCTAATCTAGATAAACCCATTTTCAAACCAAAATCTTCTTATATGCCTTCCCTCTCTCTGGTTCCGGCGGTGAACCTCTTTGTGAAAAAAATGGAGAAAGATATTGATTCGTTAAATATTGAGCAAATGGAGGACAATCTGAAACCTAGAGAGAGGAAAGCGTTAAAAGATCTGTGTATGGCCAGGGGCTTGGTGATCAAGCCCGCAGATAAGGGCGGAAATCTAGTTTTATTGGACAAACAACTTTATGTTAATGAAGCCAAGCGTCAACTAAATGACAAAAATCAGTATACTAAATTGGATCACAATCCCCTGGGCAAAATACAGAATTTACTATTTAAGATGTTGAATGATGCAAAAAGTAGGGGTGTAATTGATCTTAAGGAGTTTAAATTCCTGTTCCCCGAGTTCCCTGTCATGCCTGTATTTTACATCTTGCCGAAAGTGCATAAAAATCTCAAATGCCCACCAGGGAGACCGATAGTCTCTGGTTTGGGTAGCATGACAGAGAACATCGGGGAATATGTGGATACATTTTTGAGACCTTTTCTCCTGACATTACCCTCATACGTTAAGGATACATCTTACCTTCTTAGAAAGTTGGATGGAGTTGTGGTTAATGAAAATACACTACTAGCCTCTCTGGACATGGAGGGGCTCTACTCCTCCATACCTCATGAGATAGGTCTCCAGGCTATTAGGAAGTTCCTTGACACTAAAGGGCCCCTGTTTTCTGATCATTCAGAATTTGTGATCTCTCTACTTAAATTTGTCCTTCATAATAATGTCTTTTCGTTTGATGGACAAATTTATAGACAGATACGAGGAACTGCGATGGGGGCAGTGTGCGCTCCTACATACGCCTGCCTCCATTTAGGTGCCTGGGAAACAGACATTTTTGAACTTCACAATGATATTTTCAATGAGAAAATATTGATGTGGGTGAGATATGTGGATGATGTTCTTGTCCTTTGGGACGGAACCATTGATGAATTCAATGAGTTTGTCGGGCCACTGAATAACAATGACAGGAACATCATCCTCACCTCTGAAACAAATAGTAAAGAGTTAAATTTTCTTGACATAACGATTAAAAAAGAAGGTTTGAAAATTGTCACAGAGAATTTCAGAAAGAAAAATGCCACAAATAGCATCTTACATGCAGGTAGTGGTCATCCCTCTCATTTGATCAAAGGGATTCCTTATGGACAGTTTCTCCGTTTAAGGAGAAACTGTTCCTCTTTGGCAAAGTTTGATCAACATGCAAATTTGATGAAGGTTAGATTTCTCCAAAGGGGATATTCTAATAAATGTCTTACGAGAGCATTGTGGAAAGCATGTAAGACTCCAAGAGATGTCCTTCTGTACAATAAGAAAGTAAACACAGATAAGAGCCAGATTAGATTCATTACGATATTTAATTACCAGTGGCATGGAATTAGATCATTAATGAATGAAAACTGGCACATCCTAATGTTGGATGAAAAGGTCAAAAACGTAGTGGGCGAAAGACCACTAATGACAGCTAGGAAAGCACGGAGCTTAAGGGACATGCTAGTGAAAAGCCAATTTTCTAGAGGCCACTCCAACCCCGATTGGCTTAGAAAAGATAGGGGTATAAAAGGTAGCTATCCTTGTGGGCACTGTGTGTACTGTGCCCACATGGATAGCGCCAAGAAATTCTCCACCCAAGAGGGGATTTCTTATGATATTAGATTTTTCTTCAACTGCCAATCAGAGGGAGCTATCTATCTCCTTCGCTGTTTGTGCCCGTTTTTTTTACGTGGGAAAAACTAAAAGACTCGTAAAGGACCGGGTACAAGAACATAGAGACAACATTTTACATGCTAGGGATACCAATGTGGCAAGACATTTTTGTTCTTTCCACAGTGGTAATGTGGATTCTTTGAAATTCATTGTAATTGACAAAGGTATTACAAACGGAAGGGGTGGTAATAATGAGAAGATTTTGCTACAAAAAGAAAGCAAATGGATTTACAAACTAGGAACCAGATACCCAGCAGGTCTAAATGATAAACTTGAATATGCCAGTTTCCTATAAAATGATATAATTTTCATCTTGATAACTTTGTAAATATAGTAAATGCCATTTAGGTGACCCTAGTTTAAATTGATATGTTGGGAAGTGTGGCAATGTTTAGGAATTAAGCTAGTTCCAGTTTTCCTTCTTTCATATCTATTTGGTTTTGACTAAATAGTTAATAAAGGGTAGTCATGCTAATACAGCTTTAATAAGTGCAATTTCAGCATGTGATTGGGCACACCTGGGGAATCAGGTGAGCCTTTAAATAGAGGAAGTCTGGAGTGGACTTCAGTATACCCTGATGAACCCTAGAGACACACACTGGCTGTGGGGGTGAAACGGTCGTTGGTACTCCTTTGTGTTGCTACAGGAGCAAGGTCGACTTAACTCCTGTTTTTTCATGAACATTTCTTGGTTACACTATGGACTTTTAGCTTCTTAATGCTACCATATGTCAGTATGAAATGGAGTTCTGCCTAATCTACTTCCTATTGGCAGTGAGCTGTAAGATAGAGAGTCAAACTTAATCCCTCTCTATCACCTGCAACTGTCTATGTGAGCGAAGCATCCTGGAGAGCTGTGTATCAAGTGGCGGTACATCCTGGTATAGAGCAACGGCTTTCACTGACCAGCATTTAGGGAAGACCTGGATTCTTCCCTGCCTAGCCGGATACAGTGTCAGCCTATCTATCAGCTATAACACAAGTAAAGGCAAGTGGTGGAAAGTGTGTGTTTTTTACGGTACATCTTGGTACAGACGGCACTTGCTGTATAATTTAGGAGAAGCCTGGATCTTTTTCTCATCAGCTGCTTGGCGAGTTAACATACACACCCCTTTGCGAACAAGAAACGGATTGGATGCCTGTGACATCTGGGAAACTCCTCTCCTGTGACGTCAGACGCCAACACACAGGCTTCGTGTGAGCGGTGCACCCACTACGAGTTTGCTGAATACCAAAGCTAAGTTGCCTGTTTGTAGTGGATAACTATTTCTGACACCTTGTCACAATTGGAACTTGTGTAACGTATTCTATAATACAGACTATCCTTGCAAGCACTTGATCGTTTTTGCATCTTTAAGATAAATGACTCTGAAGTTTATTATCTCTATGCCTGTAAATGTATATTAATTGCTTAGCTTCTTTATATGAAGTATATTTATCTATCTTGCGTTCACAGTGTTTGAATTTGTACGCTAGTTGAGCTGTATATACATATGATATATCCTGTGTTGTTAGTTACAATAGATAGATACTAGCATACGTATGCTTAGGCAGTTAACTCCTTATTTCTCTCTAACCTTGATTTGTCTCTTTTTAAACCTTGGTTACTACTGTCTGACTTGGCCAAACTCAGTAACTCACTGAATGTGTATGGGAAATAATAAATTGGAATATATTTTTAAAAAGGTCGCTCTGTGTGCTCTTTTGAATCCCTTGCTTTTTCAAATTATCAATATATCATTTGAATTTTTCTCTTTTGATAAATTTTATTATAATTCTTTTCAAGGGTAGCACCAGATTTGGACATAGACAGCAACATTATCTACTCTCTCATACTTTCTTTACTTATAGTTAAGCATAAATTATGTTTTCTCTTGTAAGGTGTATCCAGTCCACGGATCATCCATTACTTGTGGGATACCAATACCAAAGCTAAAGTACACGGATGAAGGGAGGGACAAGGCAGGTACTTAAGCGGAAGGTACCACTGCCTGTAAAACCTTTCTCCCAAAAATAGCCTCCGAAGAAGCAAAAGTATTAAATTTGTAGAATTTTGAAAAAGTATGAAGCGAAGACCAAGTCGCCGCCTTGCAAATATGTTCAACAGAAGCCTCATTTTTAAAGGCCCATGTGGAAGCCACAGCTCTAGTAGAATGAGCTGTAATCCTTTCAGGAGGCTGCTGGCCAGCAGTCTCATAGGCTAAGCGGATTATGCTTCTTAGCCAAAAAGAAACAGAGGTTGCCGAAGCCTTTTGACCTCTCCTCTGTCCAGAGTAGACAATAAACAAAGCAGATGTTTGACGAAAATCTTTAGTAGCATGTAAGTAAAACTTTAAAGCACGAACCACGTCCAGATTGTGTAATAGACGTTCCTTCTTTGAAGAAGGATTAGGACACAAAGACGGAACAACAATCTCTTGATTGATATTCTTATTAGATACCACCTTAGGTAAAAACCCAGGTTTGGAACGCAGAACTACCTTATCTGCATGGAAGATCAGATAAGGAGAATCACATTGTAAGGCAGATAACTCGGAAACTCTACGAGCCGAGGAAATAGCTACCAAAAAAAGAACTTTCCAAGATAAAAGTTTGATATCTATGGAATGAAGAGGTTCCAACGGAACCCCCTGAAGAACTTTAAGAACCAAATTTAAGCTCCAAGGTGGAGCAACAGGTTTAAACACAGGTTTGATTCTAATTAAAGCCTGACAAAATGCCTGAATGTCTGGGACATCCGCCAGACGCTTGTGCAAAAGAATAGATAGCACAGAAATCTGTCCCTTTAAGGAACTAGCTGACAATCCTTTCTCCAATCCTTCTTGGAGGAAAGATAATATCCTGGGAATCCTGACCTTACTCCATGAGTAGCTCTTGGATTCACACCATTAAAGATATTTACGCCATATCTTATGATAGATTTTCCTGGTGACAGGCTTACGTGCCTGAATTAAGGTATCAATTACTGACTCGGAGAAACCACGCTTTGATAAAATCAAGCGTTCAATCTCCAGGCAGTCAGCCTCAGAGAAATTAGATTTGGATGGTTGAAAGGACCTTGAAGTAGAAGGTCCTGTCTCAGTGGCAGAGTCCATGGTGGAAAGGATGACATGTCCACAAGATCTGCATACCAAGTCCTGCGTGGCCACGCAGGCGCTATCAAGATCACCAATGCTCTCTCCTGCTTGATTTTGGCAATCAGACGAGGGAGCAGAGAAAACGGTGGAAACACATAAGCCAGGTTGAAGGACCAAGGCACTGCTAGAGCATCTATCAGCGTTGCCTTGGGGTCCCTGGACCTGTATCCGTAACAAGGAAGCTTGGCGTTCTGTCGAGACACCATGAGATCCAGTTCTGGTTTGCCCCAACGATGAATCAATTGTGCAAACACAACTCCGGATGGAGTTCCCACTCCCCCGGATGAAAAGCCTGTCCACTTAGAAACTCCGCCTCCCAGTTCTCTACACCTGGGATATGGATAGCTGATAGGTGGCAAGAGTGAATCTCTGCCCAGCAAATTATCTTTGAGACTTCTAACATCGCTAGGGAACTCCTTGTTCCCCCTTGATGGTTGATGTAAGCCACAGTCGTGATGTTGTCCGACTGAAATCTGATAAACCTCATTGTCGCTAGCTGAGGCCAAGCCTGAAGAGCATTGAATATCGCTCTTAGTTCCAGAATGTTTATTGGAAGGAGTGACTCCTCCTGAGTCCACGATCCCTGAGCCTTCAGGGAGTTCCAGACTGCACCCCAACCTAGAAGGCTGGCATCTGTCGTTACTATTGTCCAATCTGGCCTGCGAAAGGTCATACCTTTGGACAGATGGACCAGAGATAGCCACCAGAGAATAGAATCCCTGGTCTCTTGATCTAGATTTAGTAGAGGGGACAAATCTGTGTAATCCCCATTCCACTGACTGAGCATGCAGAGTTGCAGCGGTCTGAGATGTAGGCGTGCAAACGGCACTATGTCCATTGCCGCTACCATTAAGCCGATTATTTCCATGCATTGAGCCACCGAAGGGCGAGGAATGGAACAAAGAACACGGCAGGAATTTAGAAGTTTTGATAACCTGGACTCTGCCAGGTAAATTTTCATTTCCACAGAATCTATCAGAGTCCCTAGGAAGGAAACTCTTGTGAGGGGGGGATAGAGAACTCTTTTCTTCGTTCACCTTCCACCCATGCGACCTCAGAAATGCCAACACTATGTCCGTATGAGACTTGGCAATTTGGAAGTTTGACGCCTGAATCAGGATGTCGTCTAAATAAGGGGCCACTGCTATGCCCCGCGGCCTTAGGACCGCCAGAAGCGACCCCAGAACCTTCGTAAAAATTCTTGGGGCTGTAGCTAACCCAAAGGGAAGAGCTACAAACTGGTAATGCCTGTCTAGGAAGGCAAACCTGAGAAACCGATGATAATCTTTGTGTATCAGAATGTGAAGATAAGAATCCTTTAAATCCACTGTAGTCATGTATTGACCCTCCTGGATCATAGGTAGGATGGTACGAATAGTCTCCATCTTGAATGATGGAACTCTGAGGAATTTGTTTAAGATCTTTAGATCCAAAATTGGTCTGAAGGTTCCCTCTTTTTTGGGAACCACAAATAGATTTGAGTAAAATCCCTGTCCCTGTTCCTCCTTTGGAACTGGATGGATCACTCCCATAACTAGGAGGTCTTGTACACAGTGTAAGAATGCCTCTCTCTTTATCTGGTTTGCAGATAATTGTGAAAGGTGAAATCTCCCTTTTGGGGGGAAAGCTTTGAAGTCCAGAAGATATCCCTGGGATATAATTTCCAACGCCCAGGGATCCTGGACATCTCTTGCCCACGCCTGGGCGAAGAGCGAAAGTCTGCCCCCTACTAGATCCGTTACCGGATAGGGGGCCGTTTCTTCATGCTGTCTTAGAGGCAGCAGCAGGCTTTTTGGCCTGCTTACCCTTGTTCCAGGTCTGGTTAGGTCTCCAGACCGTCTTGGACTGAGCAAAAGTTCCCTCTTGTTTTGCATTAGAGGAAGTTGATGCCGCACTTGCCTTGAAGTTTCGAAAGGCACGAAAATTAGACTGTTTGGCCCTTGATTTGGACCTATCCTGAGGAAGGCATGACCTTTTCCTCCAGTGATATCAGCAATAATCTCCTTCAAACCAGGCCCGAATAGGGTCTGCCCCTTGAAGGGAATGTTAAGCAGCTTAGACTTTGAAGAAACGTCAGCTGACCATGATTTAAGCCATAGCGCTCTGCGCGCCTGGATAGCAAAACCAGAATTCTTAGCCGTTAGTTTAGTCAAATGAACAATGGCATCAGAAACAAAAGAATTGGCTAGCTTAAGTGCTCTAAGCTTGTCAAGTATGTCATCCAATGGAGTCGCTACCTGTAAAGACTCTTCCAGAGACTGAAACCAGAACGCCGCAGCAGCAGTGACAGGAGCAATGCATGCAAGGGGCTGTAGGATAAAACCTTGTTGAATAAACATTTTCTTAAGGTAACCCTCTAACTTTTTATCCATTGGATCTAAGAAAGCACAACTGTCCTCGACAGGGATAGTAGTACGCTTTGCTAGAGTAAAAACTGCTCCCTCCACCTTAGGAACTGTCTGCCATAAGTCCCGTGTGGTGGCGTCTATTGGAAACATTTTTCTAAAAATAGGAGGGGGAGAGAACGGCACACCTGGTCTATCCCATTCCATAGTAATAATTTCTGTAAACCTTTTAGGTATTGGAAAAACATCAGTGCACACCGGCACTGCATAGTATTTATCCAGTCTACACAATTTCTCTGGCACTGCAATTGTATCAGAGCAGCTAAAACCTCCCTGAGTAACACGCGGAGGTGTTCAAGCTTAAATTTAAATGTAGAGATATCAGAATCAGGTTGCATCATCTTCCTTGAGTCATAAACATCACCCACAGAAAGAAGCTCTCCTTCTTCAGCTTCTGCATATTGTGAGGCATTATCAGACATAGCTCTTAAAGCGTCAGTATGCTCTGTATTTCGTCTAACTCCAGAGCTATCTCGCTTTCCTCTAAATTCAGGTATTCTGGCTAATACCGCTGACAGTGTATTATCCATGACTGCCGCCATGTCTTGTACAGTTAACGCTATGGGCGCCCTAGATGTACTTGGCGCCATTTGAGCGGGAGTCCCTTGAGCGGGAGTCAAATGATCTGACACGTGGGGAGAGTTAGTCGGCATAACTTCCCCCTCGTCAGATTCCTCTGGTGATAAATTTTTTAAAGACAGAATATGATCTTTATTGCTTAAAGTGAAATCAGTACATTTGGTACACATTCTAAGAGGGGGTTCCACAATGGCTTTTAAACATAATGAACAAGGAGTTTCCTCTATGTCAAACATGTTTGTACAGACTAGCAATGAGACTAGCAAGCTTGGAAAACACTTTAAATCAAGTTAACAAGCAAATATAAGAAACGGTACTGTGCCTTTAAGAGAAATACATTTTGTCAGAACTTGAAAAACAGTGAAAAAAGGCAGTAAATCAAACAAAATTTTTACACTGTGTATAATAAGCTAACAGAGCATTGCACCCACTTGCAAATGGATGATTAACCCCTTAGTTAAAAAAACGGATCAAAAAAACGATATAGACGTTTTTTTTTTTTTTTTTTTTTTTTTTTTTTTTTCAACTGATATTTATTAATTTCAAGAAGTTGTACATAGTGGAAGTCGCAGCTTCCTATATTAGTATACATACTCAGTTGGATTTTACCTAAACAGTTATACATCTGTTTACCTTAAACAATTAACTGTCGTGAATAGAAAGATAATTAGTTAGAGAAAGAAGAGGAAAAGGAGGGGGAAGGAGAAGGGGTAATAGGTAGGGGGACGCCTGTCAACCTATGTTGTTTGTGATATTTGTGGTCTTTTGATCCTGAAGGTTTAGTGTAAAATTAGTGTGTTCACCCTAATATATTGGAGTTACTTGGTTGAGCCTGCTGTGTGTTACTCGGGAAGGCTTGTACTTTGCTTTTTTAGATATTGCTCCCAAAGGGAGGACATTTCTGCATAAACATCCATTTTGGCGAATTTAATGTAATGAAATTCCTCCAGGTCAAGAAATTCAGTGACTCTGTTAATCCAGAGTTGCAGAGTGGGGATCTCCTTGGATCTCCAATTTCTGGCTAATAGGTATCTCACGCTATTGGTCATTATGTAAAAAAGTTTGAGTTCATGCTTAAGTTTGATTTTTGGGGGTTTACTCAATAGCCAAATTACGGGGTCTAATGGAAATTGGGTCTGGAGTATGTTTTCTATTTCCCCGATAATTTGTCTCCAGTAATTTTGAACTACATTACACCACCACCACATATGGGCTAAGTTTCCAGAACCATGGCCACATCTCCAGCAACATTTAGAGTTTTTGCGGTAAAGACGGTTTAGCTTAATCGGGGAAAGGTACCACCTATGTATTATTTTTAAATTAATCTCTTGCATGGAGAGTGAGATTGACGTCTTCGTAACATTTTGGAAGATCATGGCGCTTGTTTGCGGCAATATTACTATCCCCAATTCTTCTTCCCATCTTTCTAGGAAGGGGGGTATATAGCCGGGGGGATTGTATGTTAATATATGGTATATCGAGGAAAGAGTATGCGATAGCGGGGGGGTTTGTACGCACAGGCGTTCAAAGTTGGTCAGGGGCCTAACCATGTTGTTGGAGTGTTTGTGAGTCATGACGAAGTGATGTACCCGGGTGTATATGTACCAGTTTTGGAAGATGGTATATCCCTTGTCTATTAGGTCTGTTTGGGGTAGGATTTTTTCGTTGGACACTAGAAAGTGGATCGGGATGTCTTTATAGTATGGATTGGGATTTTCCCTGGCGGGCTGTTTCCCAAGGATCAGTTCTCCATTGTTCACGATTGAAGTAAGAGGAGAAGGTCTAGATGAGACGAAGGCATGTGAGGCTATAATAGTGTCCCATGTTCTGAGTGTTTCTACTATGATTGGTGAGGTGGATACCTGTATAGGCTTTGGGTGATCTAATCTCCAACACAGCCCGCCAAGGTGGTCTGCGCTGGACATGGAGTGTTCTAGCTGGACCCACCTTTTATGTTCATGATGGATGCACCAGTCTGTGATTCTTTGTAGAAAGATTGCCTGGCGGTACTTTGTAAGATTGGGGATTCCCAATCCTCCCTGAGTTCTTGGGGTTTGCATAATTTTACTATTTATCCTTGGGGGTCGTCTGCGCCAAACAAAGTTGCTGAAGGCTCTCTGGATATTAGGGATATAATTTTTAGGGAGAGGGATTGGTAATGTTTGCATTATGTATAGGATTCTGGGAAAAATGTTCATTTTTAGGACATTTATTTTGCCCATCCAAGAAAGTTTTTTGGAGAGCCATGAGGATAAATCTCTTATTATCGTATTTTGGATTGGCAGGTAATTTAATTTAAAGGTTTGTTCCATGGAGGTGGCTAGTTCTATTCCCAGGTAAGTTAGAGAGTTGGGATTCCAGGTAAATGGGATTAGATCTCTAATTCTTCCTTTGGTGGGGATGTCTAAATTAATATTCAAAACTTCAGATTTGGATGTGTTGATTGCAAAATTGGAAAGGGTTTGGAAATTATGGAATTCTTGCATTAAATTAGTAAGTGAAGTCTCCGGGTCCGTAATGGAGAACAAGATGTCGTCCGCAAATAGCGACATGTGGTATTTTTGTGTGCCAATTTGGACACCGCTAATTGAGGGATTTTGTCTAATTTTAGT
Source organism: Bombina bombina (assembly GCF_027579735.1). NCBI lineage: Eukaryota > Metazoa > Chordata > Amphibia > Anura > Bombinatoridae > Bombina > Bombina bombina. Next base: position 991,807,225 of record NC_069499.1, on the reverse strand, counting down.
TGCCAATGTTTCTATAAAGCACGCAAATAGTAACGGAGATAGGGGGCAACCTTGTCGTGTACCATTAGATATTGTAAATGTTTTGGAGAGTGTGCCATTGATCAACAACCTGGCATTTGGGTGGGAGTATAGTGAAAAAATCCTGTTTATAATTTTTGGTCCGAGGCCCATTTTAATAAGGGTGGCTCTGAGGAAGTCCCATCCAACACGGTCAAAGGCCTTCTCTGCATCTATAGACAGAAGAATTCCAGGAACTCCTCTGTCTTGCATATACTGAATTAGGTGGAGGGCCCTGACCGTGTTGTCCTTTGCCTCTCTTCTAGGGACGAAGCCCACTTGATCTTGGTGGATCAGGTCTGGGAAAATTAGATTTAATCTATTTGCTATTATTTTTGCGTATATTTTCACGTCTGAGTTAATTAGAGATATTGGTCGGAAGTGTGACGGGTGAGTGAGAGGTTTTTTAGGTTTAGGGAGCAGGATGATGTGGGCCTCGAGTGAGTTAGGTGAGAATTGTTTGGATTCATCGATATGGTTAAATAACGTGGCAATTTGGGGGATTAATTCCTCGTGGAAAATTTTGTAGTATCGATTTCCAAAACCATCCGGACCCGGAGACTTCCCATTTGGAAGATCTTTGATGACTGCTTTGATTTCCTCAACTGATATGGGATCTTCCAGTTGTGTTTGTTGGTTAGTATTAAGGTGGGGTAGATTAATTCCAGATAAGTATGTATTGATTTCATGTATTTTTCTGTCTCGTGACATTGTGTTAGGTTCTGAGTTGGGATGAAGGTTATATAGTTTTTGAAAGTATGATCTAAAGGTTTGGGAAATGGCCTTAGTGGAAGAATGGGTTTTATTATCATCATCCTTGATTTGAAGGATATAGTTTTTCTTTTGTTTTAATCTAAGGAGTCGTGCTAGAGGTCGACCTGCTTTATTGCGCCCTTCATAGTTGAGTTGTTGTAGCTGAAGGGCTTGTTTTTTATGGTCTTTATTTAAGTAAGAGGCTAATTTGTGTTTTTCAGCTTGAAGTGCATTAATTAAAATCTGGTTATTAGTGTCTATTTTATGTTGGGCTTCTAATTTTTCTATTATAGCTATTTGATTAGTTAAGAATGTTCGTCTTTGCTTGTTAAGTGAAGCTTTGATAGCCATTAGCTCCCCCCGTAGTACACATTTGTGGGCTTCCCAGATATTAATTGGGGACACATCTGTGGAGGTATTGTTTATAAAATAGTCTGAGATTGATTGGGATATTTGTTGAACGATAGAGGGGTCAGCTAGAAGTTGCTCATCTAATCTCCAGATATAGTCCTGTATAGGTTTGGAAGGCCATGTGAGAGTCCCAAGGACCGACGCATGATCCGACCATGTTATAGGAGTAATGTTGGTGGAAGTGAAGAGCGAAAGGCCTGTCACATTGGTGAAAATATAATCAATTCTGGAATATTGTTTATGTGGATAAGAGAAAAATGTATAGTCCTCTCTGAATGGGTAATGGGATCTCCATAAGTCTTTTACCGTTAAATTGTCCAGACATTTCTGTGTGCGAGTTATTTGGGTTAAGGGGACTGATGTAACTTTGGTGGAGCAGTCTAGTGATGGGTCAAGTGGCATATTTAAGTCACCGCATAATATTAGTATACCTTTTTGATGTTCTAGGATGAGGTTTGACACCGTTTTAATAAAAGGAGCTTGCTTAGTATTGGGGGTATATATAGAAACCAATGTGACCGGCCTCCCATAGAGTAACCCTATCAATATGATATACCTGCCTGCCTTGTCTCTTATGGTTTGAATTGGATTAAAGGGGATGTTTTTCCGTATTAGAATGCCAACTCCATGCTTTTTAGACTTGGGATGGGAGGCATAGTAGCAGTTGCCAAATTTGAGTGCAAATGTAATTGGTTCTCTTCCTTTCAGGAAGTGTGATTCCTGTATAAAAATCAGGTCAGATTTGTAGCTATGAAAGTCACGTAGAGCTTGGGTTCTTTTTGAGGGGATATTTAAGCCTTTTGCATTGATGGATTGAATGCGCAATGTATTTAAGGGTGTTTTCTTATGTGAGTGATCAGTCATTATGGTATGTTGTAGGACTAGTAAGGCCTTCATTTAGAGACCATAAAAATTCGATATCGATGTAGGTTGTAGGGCGGTAGAAAAGGGAGGGGTAAGAGAGTGAAGGCATATTGAAGATGCCAGAGAGATAAAAAAGATGAGAAAATAGTATGAAATTAAACAGTAACATTTCCTGTGAAAGATTGGTTGTTGAGGGTGCGTTTTCTCCCTCCAAGGCAACAAAAACACAATGTATATATTTAACACCTTGTACCATGACTTTTTTTTTTTTTTTTCTTCCCTCTTTCCCCTTCTTCATAAATTTCTCATTTATCTTAATTAAACACTTACATAATAACTTTAGGAGTCAGTGTTGAATGTTAGATCCTAAGGGAGTCACAACCTTGAGCAACAAAAACAAATAATGTAAACATCAAACTTCCAGTAAGTTGTGAGATGCAAATGACCTCACAAAAAAACAGGGAGGGTAACAATTATACTTAACAACAGTATATAAGATAAGTTTGGACATATAATAGTTCAGAGACAAAGCATAAATCTACCCAACCTAGCCAGTTGGAGGGGGCATCTGCTAACGGAGAGTATTCTAGAATGTGCTTAGGAGATAAGTACGTAGCCTCATTGCCATGGGTTCTATCCTTATTGTAATTATGAGTCCATGGGGGCGGCTTAGAGGAGCTCAGTCAGGTGTTGAGCCGACCATCTGGAACGCTATGCGCTCAGTAAATGTACCAAACCTGAAAACATTGAAAAAGCAGATATCTAATACATTTAACAATTTTAACTATATAAATTCAAGCCAGGAGAGTGCTCCTGTCCAAATAGGTAGAAGGAATATTGAGGAGATTTCCTCGACTTAACCTTTTAAGAAATTATTTACAGTCAATGTGTATGATAGAAATTGTCAGAAAGACAATAATACGACCTGGTCTTCGCGTGGTTCCGGACTTTGCGATGATTTGGATCCATGGCGAGGATTTAAGGATAGTCACTTAATTGCTGATTTTTTCTTAATTTTCCCCGTCACTTTAGACCACGTAGGTCTTTGGGGTTGAGGGGAGCGGTTAAAGGTAGTGTCCTCTTTGGCAGGTTCTTGTGTCGGGAAAGTGATGTTGAGATTCTTAGATAGGGAATCTAGATCATCCAGATCTCTATATATTATGGATTTACCGTCCTTATGTATCAAAAGGCTGAACAGAAAGCCCCAGCGATATTTAATCCCATGCTCCTGTAAGGTGGAAGTAATAAAGCGTAGGGAGCGTCGCTTTTCGATAGTAGCAGGGCATATATCTTGGTAGACTTGGAGGTTTTGGCCCTGGAATGAAATTGATTGTTGACTACGTGCCTGTTTCCAGATGAGCTCTTTGGCTGTGAAGTGAGTAAACTTCATGATCACGTCTCTCGGCGGGTTGGCTCCGGAGGGCTTAGGTCTAAGAGCTCTGTGAGCTCTTTCCAGTGATGTTTCTGTTAGTTCTAAGGAGGGAACCAGGTTTTTGAAAAATTGTAGTAAGTAGGAGATCAGCTTGTCCTGAGTGATGTCCTCAGAAATTCCTCGAATTCGCAGATTGCTGCGGCGGCTACGATTGTCAAGGTCTTCAACCTTTAGTTGTAAGGACTGTATAATTGCATCTTGGCAGCTTAGGTGTTGTATGTTATCACTGACTTGTGATTCTAGATGTTCTTGTCCCTCCTCCAGATATTCAAGTTTGGAGTTCATTTCAGACATATCTTTCCTTAGTGAGGAGATTTCGTTCTTAATAAATATTTTCAGGTCAGCTATATCTCCTTTGGAGGGGAGAGATGCAATGGTGGATTGGATCTGGGATAATTGGTCCTTTGGTTGGGGGGCCTGGTTCAGCTCTGATGAGGAATCCATTTCAAGCGGCTGCGTTGGTATGCCAAGCTTAGGTGTTATGGATGTGTTTGCCGGCTTGAAAAATGAGCTTACTAAGGTAGGTTTGGAAGTTGGAGTTTTTTTGCCTGTCCTGGACGATCTCCTTGTTGCCATCAACAAAGGGGGGGGGGGGTTAAAGGGTTAAGCAAACAACTGTAGCTATAGTCTCTAATTAGATTCTTATCAGCAGAGTAGGGGTATTAATTATTTTACTTTTGATGGATTGTGGAGCATGGTATAGTGGCCCCTTTGCCCCTGAAACGAGAATTTCCCCCTGCTTAACTGTGCTATCAATGATCACTGCACCATTAGGTTGTAAGTGTCATGCTGTGTGCCCCAAGCATGTCTGCTTCCAGCATGAGGTGGTGCCTTGTAGGCGCTGAAGTCAGCCAGCCTTTTGTAGATATATTTTTAGTTTTTACTTTCCCCCTTTATTTGTGTCTTTAATCAAGTAGGGGTTGAGAGTGTGTCACTAATCTTCCTGACTTAGGCGCTCATTGATCGGGTCTGTGGAGCTGCGTGACTTTGCGTAACGTGAGATGCACTGGGCCTAGCATTAATCTGCAGATAGGTGGGTTTTTGTGTAGTGCCGGAGGCCCATGTGTTCACGTTTATCTGGATATGTTTAGGAGCCTGCGGGTCCCTTGGGGCTATTTAGATGTGCCCGGGTTGTTTTTAACACTGCGCCTAGGACTTACGTCTGTGTGGAGGGTCTGTGCTAATTGACAGAATGGCGCGTGTCTGTGTGTCGGAATCTTCCGTCTCAGTGGGGTTTCCTTTGCAGTCGAAGAGGTCTAAGACCTCTGGTGTGCTGCCGATGTGCCGGTGAGGGGTTACAATACTTTTCTTAATTTTATTATATCGTCGTGGTATGGTTAGCAGCCATGTGAGGGAGAAAGGCTACGGAGCATTCCTACAGTGCAGCCATGTTCCTGCACGGCTACGCTCCGCCGATATAGACGTTTTTTAACAGTCACACCAAACTGCCACAGCCTTGCTGTGGGCCTACCTTCCCCAACAAACGATTTTGGAAAGCCTAAGAGCCCTTTAGAGATGTCCTATAGCATTCAGGGGACTCCTGGAGGAAGCTGGATGTCTCAGTCTGTAAAAGTTACTGCACAAAAAAACGCTAAATTAGGCCCCTCCCACTCATAGTAACACAGTGGAAAGCCTCAGGAAACTGTTTCTAGGCAAATTTAAGCCAGCCATGTGGAAAAAACTAGGCCCCAATAAAGTTTTATCACCAAAGTATATATAAAAACGTTTGAACATGCCAGCAAACGTTTTATATTGTAAATATAAAAGAGTATTACCTCAGAAAGTAAGCATGATACCAGTCGCTATTAAATCACTGTATTCAGGCTTACCTTACATAAATTTGGTATCAGCAGCATTTTCTAGCATTCACATCTTCTAGAAAAAACTTAACTGCATATACCTCATAGCAGGATAACCTGCACGCCATTCCCCCGCTGAAGTTATCTCTCTCTTCAGTCATGTGTGAGAACAGCAATGGATCTTAGTTACAACCTGCTAAGATCATAGAAATCACAGGCAGATTCTTTTGTTTTTCTGCCTGGAACAAAATAGTACAACTCCGGTACCATTTAAAAATAATAAACTTTTGATTGAAGCAAAATAACAGCTACATTTCACTACTTTTCTCTTACTACCTCCATGCTTGTTGAGAGTTGCAAGAGAATGACTGGATATGGCAGTTAGGGGAGGAGCTATATAGACAGCTCTGCTGTGGGTGTCCTCATGCAACTTCCTGTTGGGAATGAGAATATCCCACAAGTAATGGATGATCCGTGGACTGGATACACCTTAGAAGAGAAATTTGTCCCCTTTTCTTGTCTGATATTTGTGGTAATCTGACTTTATTGTTCTATAATTGTATATGAATGAAATTATGGCACTTATGTTTATATGTCTATGATGAATTAAGTAAGATATTGAGTATTGTGTATTTAATTTCATTGTATATGATAGGGTCTATTCAAGCCATTTTCTGGACACCACACAAAAACTAATGTATACAAGTGTAAGGTTAGACAAGGGTTAATTCATTAATTAAGTAACTTTAATACGGATATGTTATCAATTTAGGTAATTAATTACTGTCTGTCTCTTTAAATATAGACTTTAGTGGAGACTCCAGTAAGCAGTGAGCAAGTGTGGTAGCCCCACACGAAACATGTCTGATTGTTTGTTTCTTCACTGAACCCTTTTTTGACATTATGGGCTGCAAGCCCTATCTGTTTTTAAACTTTTTCTCACAATAAAGTTTGTATGTTTTTTACGAAACTACCCCTGCATCCACCTTTTTGCTACTCTACCTCCATGTGATGCCCGGCAGCTTGCTTTATTTGTTGTTACTTGTGACGTCGTGACGTTGACGTCTGAAGGCCTGAGTCTCCTGGGAAATGAGTAGGAGGAGTGTGAAGAGAGGACCGACCGGTGTTCCGCTGAAGACACGCTGCCCTGAAGACAGGTCTCCTGGAGGCTGGTAAGCTCCACGGTGTTTGCTGTTGTTTTATTGTATTAATTAACCCTACCCTAACTGTTATACTAAGATTACATTAAACTATATTAAACTATTACTTAATCTACCCTATTAGAATAAAATTACATTAAACTATATTAAACTAATAATCTACCCCTAACTATTATACTAAAACTATTTAAAACATTAAACTACAAATTAAATTAACTATATTACATATTTAAAAACCTAACCCTACTAAAATAATTTAAATCTACTATTAAAAATTACAAAGTTACAAAAAACTAACAACTAAGTTACACAAAATAACAAACACAAACGCCTAGATTACGAGTCTTGCGTTAGCCTTAAAAAGCAGCGTTCAGAGGTCCCAACGCTGCTTTTTAACGCCCGCTGGTATTACGAGTCTTGAAATGACAGGCTCACCGCTCACTTTTTTGGCCAGACTCAAAAATACCGCCAATCCACTTACGTCAATTGCGTATCCTATTTTTTTAATGGGATTTGCCTAACGCCGGTATTACGAGTCTTCTAAAAAGTGAGCGGTAGACCCTCTCCTGTCAAGCCTGGTACCGCATTTTAAAGTCAGTAGTTAAGATTTTTATGGGCTAACGCCGTAGCATAAAACTCTTAACTAAAGTGCTAAAAAGTACACTAACACCCATAAACTACCTATTAACCCCTAAACCGAGGCCCCCCACATCGTGAACACTAAAATACATTTTTGAACCCCTAATCTGCCGAACTGAACATCGCCGCCACTATAAAAAATATATCAACCCCTAAACCGCCGCACTCCCGCATCGCAAACACTAGTTAAATATTATTAACCCCTAACCTGCTGTCCCTAGCATCGCTGACACCTACCTACATTTATTAAGCCCTAATCTGCTGCCCCCAACGTCGCCGCAACTATAGTAAATGTATTAACACCTAAACCTAAGTCTAACCCTAACCCTAACACTCCCTAACTTAAATATAATTTAAATAAATCTAAATAAAATTACTACAATTAACTAAATTATTCCTATTTAAAACTAAATACCTATAAAATAAACCCTAAGGTAGCTACAATATAACTAATAGTTAAATTGTAGCTATCTTAGGGTTTATTTTTATTTTACAGGCAAGTTTGTATTTATTTTAACTAGGTAGAATAGTTACTAAATAATTATTGGAGAAACCTAAAACAGGAGACAAGAAGGCGCCAATTCTTGTCTCCTGTTTTAGGTTTCTCCACTGATCACATCTATATCGGAAGAGCTGCCTTCATTTTGGACTATTCGGACATCCACATCATTAACCCCTGAGCGCACCTCCTTAGGGTCACTATACCCTTTATGTGTGTACTAAATAATTATTAACTATTTACTAACTACCTAGTTAAAATAAAGACAAATTTACCTGTAAAATAAAACCTAACCTAAGTTACAATTACACCTAACACTACACTATAATTAAATTAATCCCCTAAATTAACTACAATTAAATACAATTAAATACAATTATCAAAAGTACGAAGAAAACCCCCCACTAAATTACAGAAAATAATTAAATAATTTAAAAAAAAATTAAACTAATTACACCTAATCTAATCCCCCTAATAAAATAAAAAAGACTCCCAATCCCCCCTTATTAAAACCTAACACTAACCCCTTGAACATCACCCTACCTTGAGAAGTTTTCACCCAACTGGGCCGAAGTCCTCAACAAAGCCGGGCGAAGTGGTCCTCCAGACGGGCAGAAGTCTTCATCCAAGCCGGGAAGAAGAGGTCCTCCAGACGGGCAGAAGTCTTCATCCAGACGGCATCTTCTATCTTCATCCATCCAGCGCGGAGCGGGTCCATCTTCAAGACATCCGACGCGGAGCATCCTCTTCTTTCGACGTCTTCTTACTAAATGAAGGTTCCTTTAAGTGACGTCATCCAAGATGGCGTCCCTTCAATTCCGATTGGCTGATAGAATTCTATCAGCCAATTGGAATTAAGGTAGAAAAAATCCTATTAGCTGATGCAATCAGCCAATAGGACTGAGCTGGCATTCTATTGGCTGTTCCAATCAGCCAATAGAATGCAAGCTCAATCCTATTGGCTGATTGCATCTATCAATTTTTTCTACCTTAATTCCTATTGGCTGATAGAATTCTATCCGTCATTTAGCAAGAAGACGTCAAAAGAAGAGGATGCTCCGTGTCAGATGTCTTGAAGATGGACCCGCTCCGTGCCGGATGGATGAAGATAGAAGATGCCGTCTGGATGAAGACTTCTGCCCGTCTGGAGGACCTCTTCTTCTCAGCTTGGATGAAGACTTCTGCCCGTTTGGAGGACCACTTCGCCCGGCTTCGTTGAGGACTTCGGCCCAGTTGGGTGAAGACTTCTCACGGTAAGGTGATCTTCAAGGGGTTAGTGTTAGGTTTTATTAAAGGGGTATTGGGTGGGTTTTAGAGTAGGGTTGGGTGTGTGGGTGGTAGATTTTAATGTTGGGGGGTATTGTACTTATTTTTACAGGTAAAAGAGCTGATTACTTTGGGGCAATGCCCAGCAAAAGGCCCTATTAGGTGTAATTAGTTTAAAAAACTTGTAATTATTTTATTATTTTCTGTAATTTAGTGGGGGGGGGGGTTTGTACTTTAGATAATTGTATTTAATTGTAGTTAATTTAGGGAATTAATTTAATTATAGTGTAGTGTTAGGTGTTAGTGTAACTTAGGTTAGGTTTTATTTTACAGGTAAATTTGACTTTATTTTAACTAGGTAGCTATTAAATAGTTAATAACTATTTAATAACTATTGTACCTAGTTAAAATAAATACAAAGTTACCTGTAAAATAAAAATAAACCCTAAGCTAGTTACAATGTAACTATTAGTTATATTGTAGCTAGCTTAGGGTTTATTTTATAGGTAAGTATTTAGTTTTAAATAGGAATAATTTAGTTAATTGTAGTTATTTTATTTAGATTTATTTTAATTATATTTAAGTTAGGGGGTGTTAGGGTTAGGGTTAGACTTAGGTTTAGGGGTTAAGAACTTTAATATAGTGGCGGCGACGTTGGGGGTGGCAGATTAGGGGTTAATAAGTGTAGGTAGGTGGCAGCGACATTGGGGGCGGCAGATTAGGGGTTAATAAATATAATGTAGGGTTCGGGGATGTTGGGGGCAGCAGATTAGGGGTTCATAACTATAATGTAGGTGGCGGCGGTGTCCGGAGCGGCAGATTAGGAGTTAATAGTATAATGCAGGTGTCGGCGATGTCGGGGGCGGCAGATTAGGGGTTAATAAGTGTAATATTAGGGGTGTTTAGACTCGGGTTCATGTTAGGGTGTCAGGTATAGACATAACTTTTATTGCCCCAAAGGAATCAATGGGGCTGCGTTAGGAGCTTTACGCTGCTTTTTTGCAGGTGTTAGGTTTATTTTCAGCCAGCTCTCCCCCATTGATTCCTATGGGGAAATCGTGCACGAGCACGTTTTGTCAGCTCACCACTACCGTAAGCAGCGCTGGTATTGAGGTGAGATGTGGAGCTAAATTTTGCTCTACGCTCACTTTTTTGCGGCTAATGCCGGGTTTGTAAAAACCCGTAATACCAGCGCTGTCTGTAAGAGAGTGGTGAGGGAAAACTGCTCATTAGCACCGCACCCCTCATAACGCAAAACTCGTAATCTAGCAGTAAATTACACAAAATAAAAAATAAATTATCAAATATTTAAACTAATTACACCTAATCTAAGAGCCCTATGAAAATAAAAAAGCCCACCCAAAATAAAAAACCCTAGCCTACAATAAACTACCAATAGCCCTTAAAAGGAATCAGCTCTTTTACTTGTAAAAAAAATACAAACACCCCCCAAAAGTAAAACCCACCACCCACACAACCAACCCCCCAAATAAAAACCTAATCTATAAAACCTAAGCTCCCCATTGCCCTGAAAAGGGCATTTGGATGGGCATTGCCCTTAAAAGGGCATTTAGCTTTTTTTCCTTGCCCAAACCCTAAGCTAAAAATAAAACCCACCCAATAAACGCTTAAAACACTAACCCCCGAAGATCCACTTACAGTTTCTGAAGACCCGACATCCATCCTCAACGAAGCTGCAGAAGTCCTCATTGAAGCTGGCAGAAGTCTTCATCTAAGCGGGCCGAAGTCTTCATCCAATCCGACAGAAGTCTTCATCCAGACGGCATCTTCTATCTTCATCCATCCAGCACTGAGCGGCTCCATCTTCAAGACATCCGGCGCGGAGCATCCTCTTCTTTGGATGTCTTCTTCTGAATGAAGGTTCCTTTAAATTACATCATCCAAGATGGAGTTCCTTAGATTCCGATTGGCTGAATTTTATCAGCCAATCGGAATTAAGGTTGAAAAAATCCTATTGGCTGTTGCAATCAGCCAATAGGATTGAGCTTTCATCCTATTGGCTGATCCAATCAGCCAATAGGATTGAGCTCGCATTCTATTGTCGGATTGAGACCGGCGGATCGTATGTTACGTCAGAAAATAAAACCATTCAAGATAACCCTAACTCAAGGGATTCCCTTTTTATTACTCAATACAATTCCAAACATAGTTATATTAAAAAAGTTTTACAAAAACATTGGCCGATACTCCTCAAAGACCCCATTCTCAAGAATAATATCAACAATACTCCACGAGTAGTCTTTCGAAGAGCACCAACCCTCAAACAGAAATTGGCACCTAGTAAAATAGTAATATCCAAGAAAAATCACTTACATAACTGTACTCCATATACCAATAGGAAAGGCAAATTAGGAGCCTATAGATGCAATAAGTCAAGATGTCATATGTGCAGCTATATAACCTATGGATCTAATTCCGTAAAATGCCACACAACAGGAGAAATATTTCCTATTAAAAATAGGATTGATTGTAACACTGAATATGTGATTTACGTTCTTACCTGCAGATGTGGCCTGCAAGACTTGAGCCGCACCTGCAGGAAGATACGTACCAGATGGAGCGAACATTTGAGGAATATTAAAAAACAATCACTCAAACATAGCGTATCGTGTCACAGCACAGTGCAACATCAAGGACATCACCACACTTTCTGTATCACTCCATTAGAATTTATTCCACCAAAAACTGGAACAAATAGATACACTCGGTTGCGCCAGAGAGAAACATACTGGATTTTCAAATACCAATCCCTGTTTCCCTCTGGCCTAAACAAAGTACTCGATCTGGCTGCATTTTAGAACGATTGAATGTTGTTCACAAATTTATTAGACTATTGTTCTATCACTCATATTATTTTCAGCAAACTCACTAGTTTAAAATCACTCACAACTATTCACCTATAAGGACTTCTCACTATATTACCCCTTGCCAAGTTTAATGTAACTTAAGTTACACACTTAATTATCTTCTTCTGATATGTTCTGTTTCTAGCATCAATGGAATAGAATATATGTATTTTTTGACACATTTTTTGATCTTTAAAACCCATACGTTACATTTATAGAACCCCCCACACATTTACATTACTTATAGATTTATTCATCTATATTTTTTTGGTATACACACACATTCCTTAGAGTAATTTTATTGGCCACTTAAATTGATTATTTTATTTTATGAATTAAAATTGTTCTCAGTGGAGTTAATACAACCTGGTTTGAGGCCAACCTATGAGCTATCTTATTTCCTTTTCAGGGTCTATTAAACCTCTGTGGTCATTATAAATGCTTAGTCGCATACATATGTTCCAGGTTAAATTACATTTGTCACATTTATTTTTAAATATTATTATACTAAGTCCCCACAACATCTAGTAAGATAAAAAATATATACTGGCCATAGCTGAGAAATATATAAATATCATCTGAGCCTACATTAGGATAATGTCATCCCTTCTGTAGAGCTATCAAATATGTACACTTGTACATAAGTGTTCATGTGACCATACTTATTCCTATGGGTTAGGACTAGAATCTTCCCTAAGAAGTTGGGTTAGTTTAGTTCTTAGTCTATCAGCTTTTAGCTTGCATATATATACATTTGCATATGTTTATATAACTTTGTTTTGTTCTAAAAATGGAATTACTTTGGGGTTATTAAGGCCAATCGTAGTATAACTCACATCATTTTTATTTTTAAAATAAAGTTTTATATGTTTGTCGCTCATGCTCTATAGATTAGAGCCCAATATCAATGGCATTGTTGTAATTATTTTTTTCAGACGTCTGCTGCGCTACAGAGCATGAACGCAAAACTGATATACACTGTCACACCTATGAGAAACGATCTCTCAATTGACATAAGCTATTATAACTAGTTCGTTATTGGACAACCAATACACACCCCCGGTCATGTGATTCATGTGAATCGAACACAGATTTTCATATTAGACAGGCTGTATGCCGGAGTATAGTAAAATAATATAGAGTGCTAATTTGGAGCTGCGATAACACTATCAGAATAAACAGGGGGCACCAAAAACTTGCATTATCTTATCCGGTAAATTTTTCTATAGGATACATGATTGGCCAGTTCACAAACACCCTCTATCCAATCACGTCATAGATCCTCCGACTTGTAAATACCTTTGAACACACAAAAAATCTTGTTTCTAATGAAAAAGTAAATACACTTTGTTTTTTGGAGTGCCACTATCAAGATCTTAGTACATCTTTGGTTGACATTGAAACTGTTCTAGTTAGCAACAATAATGCACGATTTGACTAGATTAGGGGGAGTTTTTCATTTCCACATGAAAAAACACAAACTATACAAGTATATACAAGTATATTTGACTTGAGTAGGGAGGTTTACATTCCCACATTAAAACACAAATTAGACAAGCATACAGGAACAATGACATTCCTCAAAATATCATCGCATATACATAAATGCACAAACAAAAGGGGAACACTTCGTTTTTTATTTATTTTGCATTATCAACATTGTCTTTTGTTTTCAACAACAAATCAGTCTGAGAGACATCTGACAATTTACACAGGTAGGAACTAATAAGGCACACACCCATTAGAAAGGAGTCAATTGCTTGTTTGTATGAAGGGTATAAAGAGCAGAGGTAGGAATGAATATGATATGCCTGATGAAACGGTTTGTAAACCGAGAAACGCGTTGCAATTATTGGGGTCAACTGGGTGACCCTACAATCCACTCTATGTAACAACCTTGGTGTTGTTTTAATTTTTTACTTGTTTTTAATAAATATTTTTTAACTTCTATCTTTGGAGTGGAATTCATTTCCTACCACCTGCTCAATTGTACTGAGAAGGACACAGCCACTGGAAAGCTCAAAACCTGCATCTCTTCTCATTTCATCAATACTTGAAGGATTATCTGTTTGGGTGAGCTGCCACACCTGTCTGAATCTGCAGCCTGCATCAACTAGCACATTGGTGTGCTATGGGAGTATGTGAGTACCCATCTTCTGCTACTAAGTACACCTTTCTGTTTGCTTTTTCATTTGCTGCAGCATTACTGTATTGGAAATATCCCAGAAAGGGTGAGCTGTTACACCTATACAAATCTACAGCCTGTCCCTACCAGCACATAAGTGTGCTTGTGTAATATGTGAGTACATATTTGGCTATTCAATTATATCTCTGTCATCACCAAGATAATACTACACATGAGGCGCCCCTCTGTTGTTTTCTGTTTCAACTGCTTGATTGCCAGCTACTTACCCACAACATTTTACAAATCTGGCCCTTCAGGCCCTCTGTTAGCCATATATTCACATCAGCTCAGACCATTGGCTCTGCAGCCCATATCTTATCCACATACCAATATCAGACTCCTAGCCCTGCCAGCCAAATGTCCATATCACTCCATGTGAAGTCGACTGTTGCCTATAAGCAGGCAAAAGGTAAAGGAGTGTTAGTGCATGCTGAAAAGGGGAGGGTGCTCCATAACTTTCTTGGAGACTGGGAGAACTCAGCCTGATAACTGGAGAATTGTGATTAAATCTGGAGACTCTGGATCAAATTTGCCAAGGTCCTACCTGCCTATATATGAACATAGCAATGCACTGTAGCATATATCACCTATTTCATGGATCAATTTGAAAAAAAGAAATGATGGTTTCTTGCTAGCAATTGTCAAGTCTTGGAATAAGTTGGGTTTCTCACAGCGCCTCCTCTATATCCTACTAGCTCCCCAGAAAGAGCAAGACATCTAGTTTGTCTACAGGTTAAAAAAATGGTATAATTTAAGATCTAGGGAGTGCCTCACAGTGGGCAGGGATATTTTAAATGACACTATACTGATTGAGGTGATATTATACAAATTTAATATTACAGATACAATAGAAAATATTTAAAATTACACTGTGTTAAAATTACTCAACACAACGATACATATAGTCTCATAAAATTATATAAATAAAAAAACAAAAATATTCATGGATCCATGAGTACAGTAAAAGATTGAAATAAAAACATATAACCGTTACAACAAAAAGTACAATCCTAAATGTACAATCCTAAATGTATAGAAAGTCTCAGTTGTGAGAGATTACTAGATAAACTGCTCCAAATTAACTATATAGGGTAGCAGTCCAAGATAGCAGTCTAAAATGTCAGTCTGACAATTTTGAACATTGAAAAAAATGGTTATTTTCGGATTAGTGAAAAAATGGTTATTTTCGGATTAGTGAAAAAATAGCGAAAAAATAGCTAATTTAGTTGTTTATAAATGTATATATTAAACAGTGTGTTGTGTCTCCAGGTGTAGTGAAAAAAACTTTGATTCCAGGGTGTGAGATAACGCTCCAAGTCCCTTAGGGGTGATCCAGCCTTTTGATAAGTTTATCCTATGGGTAGTAGATGTGAAGGTGTCCAAGAAGGTGATGAAAATAATGTGCCTTTAAATTGTAAAAAATGCAACAAAAAATGGTGTCCTTATGGTGTGGCAAAATTAAAAATGTGATGAAAAATGCAAAATATAAAAAGTAAAAAGTAAGTGCTGAAAAAAACGTTTAAAAATAGCTCAAATATAGTCAATCCTAAATCACAAAAAAGTGCAGATAATAATGAAGTGTTCGTTCTAAATCCAAATGATAAAACACAAAAGATTCCCAGTGTACCTGTGGAATACAAAAAACAAATAGTGCAATAACGCTAAAATATTCCTAAGATAAATGAAATGAGGCTTACCATCAATAGCCAACGTGTTTCGGCCCTTCATTGGGCCTTTTTCAAGACTATATTCTCTGTGTCTTGAAAAAGGCCCAAGGAAGGGCCGAAACGCGTTGGCTATTGATGGTAAGCCTCATTTCATTTAGCTTAGGAATATTTTAGCGTTATTGCACTATTTGTTTTTTGTATTCCACAGGTACACTGGGAATCTTTTGTGTTTTATCATTTGGATTTAGAACGAACACTTCATTATTATCTGCACTTTTTTGTGATTTAGGATTGACTATATTTGAGCTATTTTTAAACGTTTTTTTCAGCACTTACTTTTTACTTTTTATATTTTGCATTTTTCATCACATTTTTTATTTTGCCACACCATAAGGACACCATTTTTTGTTGCATTTTTTACAATTTAAAGGCACATTATTTTCATCACCTTTTTGGACACCTTCACATCTACTACCCATAGGATAAACTTATCAAAAGGCTGGATCACCCCTAAGGGACTTGGAGCGGTATCTCACACCCTGGAATCAAAGTTTTTTTTCACTACACCTGGAGACACAACACACTGTTTAATATATACATTTATAAACAACTAAATTAGCTATTTTTTCGCTATTTTTTCACTAATCCGAAAATAACCATTTTTTTCACTAATCCGAAAATAACCATTTTTTTCAATGTTCAAAATTATCAGACTGACATTTTAGACTGCTATCTTGGACTGCTACCCTATATAGTTAATTTGGAGCAGTTTATCTAGTAATCTCTCACAACTGAGACTTTCTATACATTTAGGATTGTACATTTAGGATTGTACTTTTTGTTGTAACGGTTATATGTTTTTATTTCAATCTTTTACTGTACTCATGGATCCATGAATATTTTTGTGTTTTTATTTATATAATTTTATGAGACTATATGTATCGTTGTGTTGAGTAATTTTAACACAGTGTAATTTTAAATATTTTCTATTGTATCTGTAATATTAAATTTGTATAATATCACCTCAATCAGTATAGTGTCATTTAAAATATCCCTGCCCACTGTGAGGCGCTTCCTAGATCTTAAATTATACAATTGTCAAGTCTTGCCTCTGATTGTTCTTAATTACAAGTTTACTTTGAGCTAGAACTTGTTCTTATTCATAGTCATTTACTCTTCTCCTTACCATATATTCCCAATCCTAGTTCTGCACTGAGCTTCCTGCCAAAACAACATATTACAAGCTCAGCCTAACAACTATTGTCTTTTTTTTGACTGCACATGCTAGAATACATTGTCATAAGTCCATTATTGACTAAGATATCTGTAAAATTACAGAACTGTTATCGATAAAATTACACTTTAGTCTTTCCTTTAATCCCATACTAAATGTCAAGAAGATCACTTTTGCTGTTGTAATGTCAAAATACACTCCATCAACTACCTTCTGATTTTAATGAAAGAAAACCATAACACTGCAAGCCTGGTTTTTCCACTAGTCCATAAGACTAGTGACAAAAGGAAGCAAGTTTTCTTCCAGAATAACCTTACGTGACTTGATTCATGTGTCCTTTACAAAGATAAATCTGCCCAACTCCACCAAAAAACAGTGGGTGTGAGGCACTGTGGCTTGTAGGCCTCTCAAGGTCTTTGTCTAATCATTAGACAAACAGGTGTTGGGCAAATCAGAGAAGATGCCCTGGAATTGAGCAGATTTATCTTTGCGAAGGACGCATGAATCAAACCATGTAGAAGGTTATCCTGGAAGAAAACTTTCTTGCTTCTGCTCTGACAATTTTCCCCAACTATAAAGATTGTTTTTGTCCAGCAGGACAATGCTCTATGCCACACAGCCAGGTAAATCCCAGGTAAATCAAGGTGTGAATGGAGGACCACCAGATCAAGACCCTGTCATGGCCAGCCCAAACTCCAGACCTGAACCCCATTGACAACCCCTAAAATGTGAAAGAGGGAAGACAGATGGTCACAGCCATCAAACAAAGCTGAGCTGCTTGAAACCGTGCACCAGGAGTGGCATAAAGTCACACAACAGCAATGTGAAAGACTGGTGGAGACTGCATGCCAAGAAAATCAGGATTATTCCACCAAATATTGCTTTTTAAACTCTGGCTAAGTTAAAACATTAGTATTGTGTTGTTTAAAATGAATATGAACTTGTTTTCTTTGCATCATTTGAGGTCGGAAAACACTGTGTTATACAATGCAAAAATGCACTTTTGTAAACCCTGAAAGCCAAAGCTAATCTCTCCTATGAAATATCAATATTCTGAACATGAAATCTTCTTCCTAAAAAAAAAGAAAAACACATCAAAAGCAAAAAACACAATGATCAAAATCAGAAGACTTAAAATACATACTATAGCATTATAAATTGTGTATATATATATATATATATATATATATATATATATATATATATATATAATAGAGATTATAGAGATCAGCGCTAGAAGTGTATGAGTATGCTGTTAATCTTAATATATCTTCCCATCCACTACTGGAAAATATATGTGTACACAAGACACTTGCAGGTTAAACAGAAAACAGTCTCATTCAGTCAAATGTGGCAAGTCTATGGATATGTATTGTTCATTAATATCCACAATACTGGTTCCTGTGTGCTATGGAGAAGTAGGCTGCTCGTCTGAGAGAAGAAGAATGATCCCCCGCGGGGCGAGGTTCCTCTTAGAAATCTGAAAGAGTATGAGACAAGACAAGCGCCCAGGGGCACACTTCGTGTAATACGTTCAGATCATTTACTTATAATATAGCAGTGGGAAAAATCCGCTCTCACCTGGTTCAACCTCAACTTATGAGGTATGCAAAAAGCACTTCTGTTAGTGTACTCTCAGCTCTTGTAGTCCTCCTGCGTGTCCTCAGGTCTCCAGTAAATCCGTGGAGTCTGCAGCGTATCCCTGGAACTCTGCAACCTTTATTTAAAGGGGACTTCACTTTATCAATATGGCAGTGGATAGCCTTGATGTTCTCAGATTCGAGACCAAATGGGCTCTACCAAATAAGCACTGCAGTGTTTCAGCCACTTCTTATTAAACCAAACGACACCCAACACTTGTTTATTTGGTAGAGCCCATTTGGTCTCGAATCTGAGAACATCAAGGCTATCCACTGCCATATTGATAAAGTGAAGTCCCCTTTAAATAAAGGTTGCAGAGTTCCAGGGATACGCTGCAGACTCCACGGATTTACTGGAGACCTGAGGACACGCAGGAGGACTACAAGAGCTGAGAGTACACTAACAGAAGTGCTTTTTGCATACCTCATAAGTTGAGGTTGAACCAGGTGAGAGCGGATTTTTCCCACTGCTATATTATAAGTAAATGATCTGAACGTATTACACGAAGTGTGCCCCTGGGCGCTTGTCTTGTCTCATACTCTTTCAGATATATATATATATATAAAAATATAAATAAAACACTATATATACATATATAATATACCCACATCCCCACAGCTCCTATAGGTTTAATATAATTTTTAGACGTTTCCTGGAAGATTCATGGTCTGAACATGGGAGTAACCTGTATTTTAATAAAGAAATATCACTGTGAGTTTGTAATTTTAAAAGCACTATCCTCCTTCTTAAACACATCTTTTTAGTGATATCAGTCCCCCTTGCTTTTCAGTGGTGAGATATTTCATTTTGAGAAATCTACTGAATGTACAGTGAAAATTAATTTACATATGCATTATTTGAAATGTTACTACACAGAAGCCATTATTTGTTTTTAGAAATGCACAGGGTATGTTGGGCAAACATACTTTGAATACATGCTCGCCTGACGAGATCTGAGATAACTGTTGATGTTGGGCTCTTGCTACTATATTTTTTTCTATTTCATTACCAAGGGCTGTGAGGAGCCCGACGCTACTGGTCCCAGAGTTAAGGTAGAGTTCCATACTGTGCCTTGGAGCCGCTTGTTGCTGTGGAGGATTGCTTAAAGGAAACACTGGAGAAGCTGACGTCACGTCCGGTAGAAGTCCCGTACCCGCGCTGTAGCTGAACCGAAGAAGAAGTGAGTTTGACGGTCGCGCTTAATTGCGTGGCTGTCCCTCTGTCTGGATTCAGGTTTCTTTGCCTACCTGGGAGGACACAGGAACCTCAAGCCTGTACTGACAGGAGTACCAGGAGAAGGGCCAACGCTACCTCGCGTAAGTACGGGTGAAGCCCGAGACGTGACAGCCTAATTTATCACACTCTATGATTATTTGTGACCGCCGTGTCAAGTATTTTGAGTGACTGTTGTTTTTCCTTATTCTCCCCACTTATGATTGACTTTATAAGACTCTCATATTTATGTTCCGTATACACAGCGTGACACTGTTTATTTTAACAATAATACCACCTTACCTAAACACCTCCCACCTTAATTTTTTGCATCCTAATGTATGACTTATATGCTGATAATTTCCATCGCCCCAGTTTTTTGATCTGTTCCTCTGAACAGCCTCTGCTTGCTGCGGGGGTTGCAGCCCCTATTCTAAAAGAGTGTGGTGCAAAGTATGAATTCCCCCACCATAGCTTTCTCACTACTTTCTGCAGTACGCTCTTGAATTGAAAGATTGTTACCTCCGACCCATAAGCATGCCGCAGAAATGTTCGCCCTTTGTCCCTTTGCGCTGCTAGATAGCTTTTTACACAGGCCACCGGGCACAGTGCCCCTCCTGTCCCTACCATATTCAACCAAACCCCTTTTCCTTCTGTGTCTGTCTTGGATCATCTTACAAATACCAGTACTGCTTCCTCCCCGCACCTCACATCCCCTGTTTCTACCCCCCCCTTTTCCTACCTTCCTGTTTTTTGGCAGCAGCTCCCCTATCCTCATTGCTCCGTAGAAAGCCACTATGAAAGCTGTCCTGAAAATTAGTGCCTCGTCCATGCTTGTGCAAACCACTGGCGATGCCCCTACCATTCTCTCCAATCTGTCCTCTGTTATTGGTTCCCTCTTATCTGTTCCCTTCCCCTCGTCTTTCCCCCATGCCCTCGCAATCTTCTTCACTATGAACTTCTTAGTCAAATCTATTCCCCCATAATGCTGCGCGCAATATGATATCCCTGCTAGCACTGATCCAAGCCTCCCTTTTTTAACCCCTTCTCTCCTTAGCACCAGCAACCATTCTAGGAATCTTCCTTCCTCCCCTTCTCGTGTCCCCTTCCTATGCTTGCACCATTGCCCCCAATATTTTCTGTAAACCGCCCATGTACTTGGTGCCAGGGTTTTCTCGACAAGTTCCTTGATTCCGTCTATCCGTTGCCAATCTGCCAAAGAAGTACAGGGCAACATTCACCTTCCTGTCTGGCATTGGGTGCTAGAGACCTAAACTTCTCCCATTTAAAACGGGATAGCATGTCAGCAACTACATTTCTGAAACCCGGAATGTGTTTGGCCCTGATACAGATGTTATGCTTTAAACATTTTAGCACCAAATGCCTTCGGTACCTAACTACTGGTAGCGATGACGCAGCTAGTAGGTTGATGACCTCTACCACTCCCCTATTGTCCGACCAACAGATTATTTTTCAATTTGCTAACTCTTCGCCCCATAACTCTATAGCTACTACTATGGGGAATAGCTCCAGCAGTACCAAGTTCTTAACCTAACCTATTTCCTTCCATCTTTCTGGCCACCCTCCTGCGCACCATTTCCCCTGGAAATATGCTCCGAAACCCAGCCCCTGCCATATGCTAACCACGTTAAATTCTTGTAAAAATTGGTCCCATACTTTCAGATCTTCCCTCATCTCCCCCGACACTCTGATCATGTGTTCTGGCCTCTTTGCACCTCTCGTGCTTATCTCCAACCGCCTTTTAAAAATCCTCCCCTCTGGGATGACCTTGCAAGCGAAATTCAGTACCCCTAACATTTTCTGCATTTCCTTTAATGTTACCTTCCTTCGTGTTACCATCCATGCTATCAGCGCCCTAGCTTTTTCCACCTTATCCTCGGGTAGCTCGCATTGCTCTTTTTCTGAATCTATTGTTATGCCTAAAAATGCTAGCCTCGCGCAAGGGCCCTCCGTTTTTTTGTCTGCTACTGGTACTCCCATTTCCCCTAACAGCCCAATTAGCCCTACTTTCATGCTCTCACACCTGCCAGTACCAGCTCTCGCCACCACCATGAAATCATCCAGGTAGTGGACTACTGCCTCCCTCTTTTGCCTTGTTACCAGTAACCAATGCAGGAAAGTAATGAACTTTTCGAAGATTGAGCGTGATATAGAGCAACCCATTGGCAAACATTTATCCACATAAAATTGCCCTTCGAATTTGCAACCCATCAGCTTAAAGCTATTTGGGTTCAGTGGTAGTAGACGGAAAGCAGATTCAATATCTATCTTAGCCATCATGGCGCCCCTCCCCGCTTTCCTTACCATGTCTACCGCACTGTCAAATGATTGATATTGCACTGCTGCTTCCAGTTTCTATAGCATCATTTACCGACCTACCCTTTGGGTATGATAAATGATGTATCATGCGATACTTCCCTTCTTCCTTCTTGGGTACTACCCCTAGGGGGGAAATGACTAGCCCCTCAATTGGCCTTACCGCGAATGGGCCCGCCATCCTACACCATTCTACCTCCTTATCTAGCTTCTCATTCAGTATCCCCGGTAGCTCAGCTGCCGATTTCAGGTTCCTGGCTGTTACTGCCCCTGTTACCTCCCCTTTCACTGGTACTGTAAAGCCGTTACTCAATCCCTCAATTAATAAATCTCTATCCTCTATGATAGGGTATGCCTGCAGCTTGCGAACCAGCCTATCTATTTTCAGGGGGGTTGGTGCTATTCCCCCCAGCTTGCCCTCTCCCCGTATTTCCTTGGCCCCGAAAGGGCTGCCTCCCATACCCATTATTACCTCCGTTCCTCCTACAGTCTGCTCCCGCGTGCGTCCCACTACAGTATCTACAAATATGTTTGAACCTACATGCTCCCCCCATCACATCTTTTTTCGTTGTACGCCCAGCATTCCTTATTGGCTGTTTTACTGCCCTTGTTAGCATTAAGGTTTGCGCCTCTGCCACCTTGCATATCCTGCACTCTCATTACCCTGGTTTATAGGTCCAGTATTTTTATACCGAAATCCCTCCTCCCTTTGTCGCCTAGCTGCAGGTTACCCTTTCTAAACTCTGTGTTGTAATCTTTTCAAGCAAACTCTCCATATGTCGTATAACATTCCGCAATAAAATGGATGTATCTTAACATGCCTTTCACCATCCCAGGGTTAGCTGATATAAAACACTCTGCATATATTAGTATCCCTTTTACCCACTCCGTAAATGATTGCTTAACCTTCTTTCCTTTACCCTCCTCCCCCCTAGCCTTAAAAGCCGCCGCATCCCTAGTTATCTCAAATATGTCCACGTATTTTCCTTTCTGGGCCTTCATGATTACCTTTGCTTTTAAGTGCGTTGTTAGCGGCATTAACAGTGTCCCTGTTACCTCATCATCTCCGTTAAAAACTTCCTCTGTTTCTGCTTGCTCTTGCCTTACTATCCCCTTCCTCGTACCTTTGTCCTGCTTTGCATATATTTTCCTAACTATTTTTAATATCCTCTTCTCCCCTTCCCCTTTAACATTCTCATCCTCAGAATCTAATTCGGATGAGCTATCAGACACATAACTGTTCAAGCATAATATTCTCTTACCTTGCTTCGCCCCTTGTCCGTAGACCTCTCCTCCTAATGCCCCCGTCTGCTTTGCTGATCCTGCCTCCTTACCGAGGATGCACCTGTAGCCGCATTGCTGCTGGGTACATCCATTGTATCCTGCTGCCGCGTTTGCTCCAATGGTCCAACCTCCTTCTCTTTGCTCTATGGGGGTAACATAGCATTATCAACATTTGTTCTTATTTCCTGATTTCCGGTCCCTGCGCCGCTCCCCCTTCCTTGTTGCCCCTATAATTTGCTGTTGCAGACTGTCCTGCCAGCCTTTGTCCCCTATGCCCCCCTGCCCCCGTCCTCCTTCCTTCTCCCCCTCCCCTCCTCTACATCCTGTTCTTCTGTCTCCTCCTCTATTAACCTATACCTATTCCCCTCTGTGTCCCTTATCACTCTCCTATTCCCTGTATTTCCCCCCACTCCCCTAGCTCTTTTTTTGTGGCCTAATCACTTCTTCTCCCCCTCTCTGAAAGATCTCTATCCTACTGGGTTCCTCATAGCCCCCCTGGGTGCCCATGTCCCCCTTCCTGCTCCCTGTTCCCATCTGTGCCCCTGCTCCCACTCACCCCATGCTCTGTCTCTACACTCCCTTGACCCATTTTATGCCTGCATTAACGCCCCGCTCGACCCACCGGGACCGCCACGAGCATCCTCCGCCCCCCATCCTTCCCTCCCGTACCTCCGCTGTGCTGCACATGTTCTCGGGTGCTCCCACTCCCACCCTCTATCCACTGCTGCGTACCGACTCCTAGGCCCTGCATCGTTCTCCCAAGATGGCCACCCCCATGGAGTCGCATCTATCATTACGTCCTCAAATGTGCACGCATGCGCAGCTACTTCTACGACACCACCCCCTGCTCTATCGTCACCGGAGCACCTCCGTGCCCTGGTGACATCATTAGGGCCTGTTCCAAGCTCTCGGCTGGTCTCCTGCTGCCTACCGACTGAACCCCTGCCACCCGCTATCGTGATGCACTCGCCGCTGCAACTCCCTTGCCCCAGAGGAATGCCCCCTTCGCTGGGTGCGGGGCTCCCCATAATTATGTCCGGGATACTGCCGCTGCCCCCTGAAGAGAGACTGGCCCTTTCCTCCATCCCCCATTGCTCTCCACCGTTCTCTTACCTGACCTCCCTTTCCCCCTGCTTGTGGGGCTGCCCATACAGTGTCTTACCTGCACCACTGCCATCGGACCAACCTCTGTCCTGCCTCTGCCGGATGTCACCTCTCCTTGTTATGCTTGCTGCTCTCTCCTGGCCTTCTCCATCCTCTTGATCCTCTTCTGGGCCTGGATTGCCCTAGTCTTCCAGACCGTTTCTCCCTCGTCTAGGTAACGTCTTGGGATTCTTTGGTTCCTTGCAGACATTCTTCAGCTCCTTACCTGCAGTCAACAAAAGAAAAAAGGATAGTGACCACTTCCTGCTGGCCCCCTCCTTATATACTCTTTGCTCAGCCCCTCCCTTGTCTTTTCCCCTGACCAATGGCCCAGCAACTGTTCCTCTTATCTTTCTTACAGCTGCCCCCCACTCGGCACACCTAGTCCTATTGTTCACCCCCCAGCAGCCCCTCCCATTCCATTCACATGCGTTCCCTACAATAATTTTGCTATAAAAAAAATAATTATGCATAATTTAAAAATTGTGATGTATAATCCTATTAATTCTGCCTGCTTTTTCTGTATTTTAACTATCAACATTGTACTGTTTCCACTTCCACCCCCCCCCCCAAAAAAAAAGAATTGCGTGTATTTCATAGAATGCAGAACCCTTACATTTCTACGTGCTGCACAGTGATTGGTTGACACAAGAGCTCATTTATATCTGTCTTTCATTGGCCACAGCAAAGCAAGTAGGAGACCTTTTAAGAGGTGCATCCCATGTGTGCAAAAAATGCATAGTTTACTAATAAAATTACAGTTTTAAATTGTGCATATACTGTAGATACTTTGTAATGCTGGTAATATTTTCTGAGGTATAATTAAAAAAAACCCACCTTTTTGATGTCCATACTTTCATTATTTATTTTGTCCCCTCTTGTAATTTAACTCAAATTGTGTTTTTCCAATTCCCACAAGAGGTTGTAGAGCATATTCTAGTGACCAAACACTACCACATTCTACACAGTGCTTGCTTTATCTGTGTATTGCCTCATTTATATTGTTTTATTTTAAAAACTTAGCCCTCCCTGGGCTTCAAGATAATATCAATTTGGCGAAGAAAATTACAGTTTAGATGCTTAAACATATATTGTATGTAGAGCTTTTTCCAATACAGATATATACTATATATATATATATATATATATATATATATATATATATATATATATATATATATATATATATATATACACACATATTAAAATCGAAGCATAGAGCTATTTCTTCTAAAGAAGGGGAACAATCTGTCCCTGAAACATCACAAATACTAGTCTCTTTTATGATTTAAAAATCCTGATAGTGGTTGATTCTTTAGGGCCAATTTATCAGTCTGTCCGACATGATACGCTGTATCCGACAGACATTGCTGGTGAACTGCTTGTGCAATGCCACCCCCTGCAGATTCACGGCCGCTAGCAAGGGGTGTCAATAAACCTGATCGTATAGGATCGGCCGGATTGATGTCCGCAGCCTCAGAGGCAGCAGACCAGTTAAGGAGCAACGGTCTTAAAGGGACATGAAACCCAAATTTTTTCTTTCATGATTTAGAAAGAGCATACAATTATAAACAACTTTCTAATTTACTTCTATTATCTATTTTGCTTCATTCTCTTGATATTCTTTGCTGAAAAGCATATCTAGATATGCTTAGTAGCTGCTGATTGGTAGCTGCACATAGATGCCTCCTGTGATTGGTTCACCGTGTGCATTGCTATTTCTTCATTAAAGTATATCTAAAGAATGAAGCAAATTAGGTAATAGAAGTAAATTGGAATGTTGTTTAAAATTATATTCTCTACCTTAATCATGAAAGAAAATGTTTGGGTATAGTGTCCCTTTAAGACCGCTGCTTCATAACTGTTATAACTATTATGATTTTTTCGTCGTTCTCTAGGTATCTTTATTTGAAAATGCAGGAATGTAAGCTTACAAGCTGGTGCTCTGCTCCAAGAAATCGAAAACTCCAAGATGACGTCACTTCCGTTGACTCTTCCATTTTCACTATCTGTTTTTTGGCCTCTGTCTGGGGGGCGAACCACCGATCCTCTGGCATCCACCCCAAGTAAACCTTGGGGAATGAGGTTTACAAGGTAGGGCTTCTCCCCCCTTGAAGGCGGAGCAAAATAGAAAGTGAACAAAGGCGATTACAGTCCCGCAAGGGACAGGATGCACAACCAATCAGATGAATGGATTCACAGGAAGTGATGTAATCTTTGAAATTTTGATGTCTTGGATTTTTCGATATACCACCGGCCCATCTTTGGTTCAGCACCTGGGTAGTGCCTGCTGATTGGTGGCTAAATGTAGCCACCAATCAGCAAGCACTACACAGGGTTCTGAACCAAAAATTGCCCAGCTCAAAAGCGTCCATTCCTGCTTTTTCAAATAAAGATACTAAGAGAATGAAGAAACAATGATAATAGGAGTAAATTAGAAATTTGCTTAATATTGCATGCTCTATCTGAATCATGAAATATTAATTTAATATTTTTTCCAATATTTTATGTAAGTCTGGGGCTTTAAATTACAGTCATCAGGCCTCTCTAATAGGCCAGATTTTCAGGATTACCTTGGATGAAAGCAGATTAATAACCATATTTACTAATCAGATGATTATTCACCTGTGCTGCAGTTCAGATATCCTGAAAATATGGCACCGATCAGTTGCAGGCTCGCTCATTTGAGCCTGCAACTATTTATGAAGAAGCGGTTTAAACCTCTGCTTCATAAACCGTCTCCGCCAAACTGAAGTTGGTGGATGAAAATCACCCTGTATTCATTTGACCAGGTGATTGACAAGCCCTCCTCTCACACAATTGGTTGCATGAGGGTAGGGGGCAGTATTGCATGAGTGTTCCCTTGTGCAATGCTAAATATTGGGAACACATTAGTCTCACAATTTGCGATAAGATGCAGACAGGTTTACAACATGTGAATCCTGTCTGCTCGCAAATTTATAAGTCTTGCCCTCTGTCATGATATAATCTGAGACTCCAAATAGAGGGTAAAATCATCTGATAGTCTGACATGACAGACCTGCTAACCAAATAAAGCTCAAAGCTCAAAGCAACAGCAATATAAACAATAATACATATTTAGAAATGCATATCAAAGCTAATGATACATTTTTTTAAAAAATAACAGTTTGGTGCATTAATAAGATTACTTAAGAAGAAAACTGAGGGGGAAAATAGCTTGTTTGGAATGAAAAAAAAAATCACAAAAAAATAAAGTTCTAGTATAGTGTACTAACAATTCTGTTAAAAAGGTAAAAATATTAGATATGTGTGGCCACAAAGTTCCAAGATTAGTAGCCCAATGGTACCATCTAGTGGTTATCTTGTGCATTACATAAAGGTAACTGTACACTAATGCTTGCTCCAAAGGATTCACCAGGACGGAATTATAATAATAATAATAATAATAACAACTAATATATAGTGTTTTTCTCCTGATTAGACGCAAATCGATTTACACATGGTGCCTTTACATAAAAGGGTTTGATGTTAGAGATTTTAGTCAACACCAATATTGCTATTGTTTAAAAAAGATAGACCATACCTTTACTACTCATTACCCAGTTTTGCACAACCAACATTGTTATATTAATATACTTTATAACCTTTAAACTTCTAAATTTCTGCCTGTTTCTGAACCACTACACAAAGCCTCTTATCACATGCTTTTTTATTATCTTTTCACAACAGGAGACTGCTAGTTCATGTGGGCATATAGATAACATTGTGCTCTATCCCATGGAGTTGTGCAGGACACAGCACTAATTGGCTAAAATGCAAGTCAATAGATAATAAATAAATAGCCATGTGATAAGGGGGCTGTGGGAAGAGGCTTAGATACAAGGTAATCACAGAGGTAAAACGTTTATTAATATAACACTGTTGGTTATGCAAAACCGGGGAATGGGTAATAAAGGGATTATCTATCTTTTTAAACAACAACATTTTTGGAGTAGACTGTCCCTTTAAAAATGCCCTGGGAAGGGGCTTCTTTCACAGTGCTGGGATGTTCCATGAAGTTGGAGCCGCAAGGCTAAAAGATTGAACACTGCATTTATGGGGCAGTCTTTGCACATTTATCTTCAGGGCATAGGCTGATCGATGAGTCTGAAGTGGGGACATAGGGAACCAATAAATATTATACATAGATTGGTCCCTGATTGTGCAGAGCTTTGTAAGATAGCAGAACTACCTTGAATTGCATGTGCCATTTTATTGGCAACCAGTGCAGAAAGTGGAGGATGTGTGTCACATGGCAGAATTTTGACTGGCCCGTTAGCAGCCTTGTTTTGTACTAACAGGAGGTGATGCAGTACTGGCCAGTTAGCAGCCTTGTTTTTGTACTAACAGGAGGTGATGGAGTACTGGCCCGTTAGCAGCCTTGTTTTGTATTAACAGGAGGTGATGGAGTACTGGCTCGTTAGCAGCCTTGTTTTGTACTAACAGGAGGTGATGGAGTACTGGCCAGTTAGCAGCCTTGTTTTGTACTAACAGCAGGTGGAGTACTGGCCAGTTAGCAGCCTTGTTTTGTACTAACAGGAGGTGGAGCACTGGCCCGTTAGCAGCCTTGTTTTGTACTAACAGGAGGTGATGGAGTACTAGCCCGTTAGCAGCCTTGTTTTGTACTAACAGGAGGTGATGGAGTACTGGCCAGTTAGCAGCCTTGTTTTGTACTAACAGGAGGTGGAGTACTGGCCAGTTAGCAGCCTTGTTTTGTACTAACAGGAGGTGATGGAGTACTGGCCCGTTAGCAGCCTTGTTTTGTACTAACAGGAGGTGATGGAGTACTGGCTCGTTAGCAGCCTTGTTTTGTAATAACAGGAGGTGATGGAGTACTGGCCCGTTAGCAGCCTTGTTTGTACTAACAGGAGGTGATGTAGTACTGGCCCGTTAGCAGCCTTGTTTTGTACTAACAGGAGGTGATGGAGTACTGGCCTGTTAGCAGCCTTGTTTTGTACTAACAGGAGGTGATGGAGTACTGGCTCGTTAGCAGCCTTGTTTTGTACTAACAGGAGGTGATGGAGTACTGGCCAGTTAGCAGCCTTGTTTTGTACTAACAGGAGGTGGAGTACTGGCCAGTTAGCAGCCTTGTTTTGTACTAACAGGAGGTGATGGAGTACTGGCCCATTAGCAGCCTTGTTTTGTACTAACAGGAGGTGATGGAGTACTGGCTCGTTAGCAGCCTTGTTTTGTAATAACAGGAGGTGATGGAGTACTGGCCCATTAGCAGCCTTGTTTGTACTAACAGGAGGTGATGGAGTACTGGCCCGTTAGCAGCCTTGTTTTGTACTAACAAGAGGTGATGGAGTACTGGCCCGTTAGCAGCCTTATTTTGTACTAACAGGAGGTGATGGAGTACTGGCCCGTTAGCAGCCTTGTTTTGTACTAACAGGAGGTGATGGAGTACTGGCCCGTTAGCAGCCTTGTTTTGTACTAACAGGAGGTGATGGAGTACTGGCCAGTTAGCAGCCTTGTTTTGTACTAACAGGAGGTGATGGAGTACTGGCCCGTTAGCAGCCTTGTTTTGTACTAACAGGAGGTGATGGAGTACTGGCCTGTTAGCAGCCTTGTTTTGTACTAACAGGAGGTGATGGAGTACTGGCTCGTTAGCAGCCTTGTTTTGTACTAACAGGAGGTGATAGAGTACTGGCCAGTTAGCAGCCTTGTTTTGTACTAACAGGAGGTGGAGTACTGGACAGTTAGCAGCCTTGTTTTGTACTAACAGGAGGTGATGGAGTACTGGCCCATTAGCAGCCTTGTTTTGTACTAACAGGAGGTGATGGATTACTGGCTCGTTAGCAGCCTTGTTTTGTAATAACAGGAGGTGATGGAGTACTGGCCCATTAGCAGCCTTGTTTGTACTAACAGGAGGTGATGGAGTACTGGCCCGTTAGCAGCCTTGTTTTGTACTAACAGGAGGTGATGGAGTACTGGCCCGTTAGCAGCCTTATTTTGTACTAACAGGAGGTGATGGAGTACTGGCCCGTTAGCAGCCTTGTTTTGTACTAACAGGAGGTGATGGAGTACTGGCCCGTTAGCAGCCTTGTTTTGTACTAACAGGAGGTGATGGAGTACTGGCCAGTTAGCAGCCTTGTTTTGTACTAACAGGAGGTGATGGAGTACTGGCCCGTTAGCAGCCTTGTTTTGTACTAACAGGAGGTGATGGAGTACAGGCCCGTTAGCAGCCTTGTTTTGTACTAACAGGAGGTGATGGAGTACTGGCCCGTTAGCAGCCTTGTTTTGTACTAACAGGAGGTGATGGAGTACTGGCCAGTTAGCAGCCTTGTTTTGTAATAAACAGAAGGTGATGGAGTACTGGCCCGTTAGCAGCCTTGCTTTGTACTAACAGGAGGTGATGGAGTACTGTCCCGTTAGCAGCCTTGTTTTGTACTAGCAGAAGGTGATGGAGTACTGGCCCGTTAGCAGCCTTGTTTTGTACTAACAGGAGGTGATGGAGTACTGGCCCGTTAGCAGCCTTGTTTTGTACTAACAGGAGGTGATGGAGTAGTGGCCCGTTAGCAGCCTTGTTTTGTACTAACAGGAGGTGATGGAGTACTGGCCTGTTAGCAGCCTTGTTTTGTACTAACAGGAGGTGATGGAGTACTAGCCCGTTAGCAGCCTTGTTTTGTACTAACAGAAGGTGATGGAGTACTGGCCCGTTACCAGCCATTTTTTGTACTTTTTTTTTTTTTTTTTCCAATACCGATTTTATTTTCAAAAATATAATGTACAATGTAGAAGTTGCAGCTTCTCGCAAAAAACATTCAGTATTATTTTTAATATACATAAACAGAAAGTATACTTTGAGTAAATACGCTTTATGAGGAAGATAAACATCCTCCCAACCCAACTGATAGGATGTATACTTGGAGATGGAGTACTGGCCTGTTAGCAGCCTTGTTTTGTACTAACAGGAGGTGATGCAGTACTGGCCCGTTAGCAGCCTTGTTTTGTACTAACAGGAGGTGATGGAGTACTGGCTCGTTAGCAGCCTTGTTTTGTAATAACAGGAGGTGATGGAGTACTGGCCCGTTAGCAGCCTTGTTTGTACTAACAGGAGGTGATGTAGTACTGGCCCGTTAGCAGCATTGTTATTTGAAAAATAATCCGTAAGGGAAGTGGAGATTTGTTGAACAATAGCAGGGTCTGATAACATTTGGGCATCTAACTTCCAATTATAGTCATGTATAGGTTTAGAGGGCCAACGTAAATCTCCAATAACCGATGCATCATGGTCCGACCAGGTTATAGGCGTGATATGGGCGGACCTGAACAAAGAAAGACCAGTAACATCCGTGAGTATGTAATCGATACGCGAATATTGCTTATAAGGGAATGAATAAAAAGTGTAATCCTCTTTATCTGGGTAGTGTGATCTCCAGAGATCCTTTACGGTTAGATTTTTAAATATATTAAGTGTCTGTGTTATTTGTGATTGGGGAACCGACGAACGTTCAGCCGAACAATCTTTTAGTGGATTTAATGGCATATTTAAGTCACCACACATTATTAAAATTCCCTTTTGATGTTCCAAAATGTGGTTAGCTAACTGTTTGATAAAAGCTGATTGCTTGGTATTTGGGGTATAAAAAGAGACCAAAGTAATCGGTCTACCGTATAGCAGTCCCACCACATTAATATATCTGCCTTGTTTATCTCTCACAACCTCAATGTCCTGAAATGGAATATTTTTTTTAATCAAGATGCCTACTCCGTGTTTTTTAGATCTAAAGTGAGATGCATAGTAACTGACTCCAACCTAAGATTAAATGTAGTTGGCTCTTTTCCTTTCCGGAAATGGGACTCTTGTATAAATATTATATCAGATTTATTTCTATGGAAATCTCTAAGGGCCTGTGATCTTTTTGTAGGTATATTTAGTCCTTGCACATTGATAGATTGAATCTTTAAAGTATTTGAAGTTGTTTTTTTGGGAGGATGATCAGTCATTGTAGATTAATGTAAGATTCCTAGGACTGATGTCTAGGCAGGTGTATGTGTAAGTGTTGACTCTTACATGACTTGAGTTTTGCAGCGTGAAGAAAGGAAAAGTAGGAAAAAGAGAATACATTTTAAACAATTTAAACATTTTTTTTTTTTTTTTAAATTTTTTATTGAGGAAAAAGAGATATATACAATCATATTAAGAAGGTAATACATATCCCATAAGAAAAGCAGTACATCAATCATCTATTGCATAGTGATAGTGAAAGTCCTCATTTTTCATCCCCTAATGAAAAAAACAGACCACTCTTGGGCCTTGACTGATATCTTGAAGAAAGTCCAGGGGTTCATATTAAATTCAAAAATAAAAAGGAGAAAAAAAAAGAGTTAATTATTCAGGAGAAACTGACATGGACTAACCTTCCACCATAAATCTGAGAAAGAATACAATGAGCATACTCTGTAATTTGTGTTTTAGAGAGTGACAACTTAGCACTATGAATGTTATAACAATTATTGCCCCTTACATTTCAATTCTGGAGATTAAGATTATTAATATTGCCCAGTAACTTATATGCAACAACCAGGTTTACATTTTATTAGAGTCATGTGTGGCCCACAAGTGGAGTATGTGAGTGCATGTTACTGCCTTTCCGTGTACACTGTTTGTCCAATATGATTAATATTAAGACTCACGACACTGTATAGAATGGTAAGTAGAGTTTGATACGCTCTGTGCCCCGGCCGCTGGCCATCGAGCTAATATATACTGTGACGTGCCGTGGGGATATACAATATTGGGAGTGCGCTTTTATTGCTTACTTACAGACACGGTAGTGATAGGACATCAATCTGGGGCCGGCAATTCAATGACATGTATAGCTAAACTTACTAAAATATTATCAAAAAGCTATCTTGTGGAGCCATGTAATGCGTCATAGTTGCTATCTATCACATGCCGTAAACTCAAAATGCAGTTAACGCAAACCTGCAAACAAATGGCTGAAACATCCATAACATTATAACTTGGTTGAATAATTGCACTTTATAAACTGGAGTTCCAAATTATGTTAAGCCCCAGGCTTTGTTTACCCATTAGGGATATCTTCAACAGGATCGTGAAAGTCTCTGAACAGAGCGTTAGGAGAGTGACTCTGTAAAAGCAGGAAAGAGTGATATGTGAGCCCGGTATCGTGTATTACTTGAAGAGTGTCCATCATTGCTTGGGGTACTTCTGAGAGTAGATATAATAGGCCAAGTGAGTCCGGCATAGCCGCTAATGCGTACCGAAATTTCCGCTCAACTGCGACCTCCTGGGGATCCCCCCAGGGCCTCCTCCAGCTATCGCCATTAGGTTGTGCCCCTTCAGCCACTGGGGCTCGGTAGACCTCCTGGAGGGGTCCGCGGTCTCATATTTTATTGGGCGCTTCTGATCCAGTGGTGTTGTGTTTGGGTCAATTGCTGTCTCCACGGCCAGCATGGCCTGCCGAGTTTCACAAGATGGGATAATTACTGAGGTCTCCTCCTGCTTGCTGGCTGTATCAAGGGGGATTGCTTCAGCGCTGTCAGCGGTTGCAGGGGTAAGGCGTTCCATTAATATTTCGTACGGAGCCTTGTCAATCAGTTGCTGGCACAAAAGTTCAAACCTGCGTCATCGTGTTTGGAAGTCGTCTTGTACTTCTGCTTCTCCCAGGGGAGCCATCTTGATCATGCGGTGATGAATGCCGTATGCTTTATTATCTTCTCCTTGTACTGTGTATTCAAAAAAGGCAGTGAAGTAGGTCCACAAATGAATATCTTCATGTAACTCAGTGTGCTATTATAATAATAAAGTCAGTAGGGCAGCAACCCGCTGCCTGCACTGTTTACCCGGAGAAGCCGGGGGAGGTTGTTACCTATTAACAGGCCGCCGCCTTAGGTCTTATTCGTCCGAACTACAGCCCCAATATCATAAAAACAACACATAAATGGTACTGTATAATCACCGCAGCTGTAGTGACTATTATGTATTGAAATATATGGATGTTTTCGTTGTTAGGTGTTCTTAAATCGGCGGATTGTAGAGAAATCCTTTAGAGCTGATAGTAGATGCGTCCTGTTAGGTACGCTGCTCGGACACGCCCCCCAACAATTTAAACATTTTAAACAAAAACATATTCAAAAACAATCTAGTATTTCTGGTGAGGAAGCGATTCCCCCCCAATGGTCTTTCTTAAAGGCATATATTTATATAACATGAAAACCACAATTGCTAGCGAACCCATAAAATTGTGTATAATTTGGTGCAAAAATATTTGTGCCAATTTCTCTGCCCAACAGGGCCTAGTCTGACAACTGCTAGTAACAGCTGGACTCCAGAGATATTATCCTGCACAACCTTATAACTCAACTGCAACATCGAAGTAGTCACCCATGTTCATGCATACTGGTAATAATACATTTACAAAGATACTAAACCCTAAATACATATGTCCCTCGAGAGTAGCTAAACTCCTTATTTGTTTTATGTAACATTGATCTAGTAATATGGCCTAAAGCTTAAATGCAGTAGGATTAAAAATTTAACAAAGGTTCATACACTTACTACAGATATCATATCCTATATGCTATATAATCTTCACGCCATAAATATGTCACAATATAATTTAAAGTAGAACAAACATATACGACCTGTGTATTTGGATATCAGGGCTTTAAAAAAAACTTCTGCAAAGAAGAAAAGGTATTTCTTCCCTGTTAAATGACCAAAGTTCATGTATTTGTAACGTCCTGTATGAGGTTTCTGGATACTCTGGTCCACATTGATCTGCGAGACTTAGGTGGATGAGCTTGAGATGTTCCCGGACTTGTTTTTTCTTGAAATGAAGGAGTACCAAAGGTAAGATTGAGACCTTTAGCTAGAGTGTCCAAGTCCTCCATGTCTTTGTACATGTAAGTTTTCCCATCCTTATGAACTAGTAGACTAAAGGGGAAACCCCATCTATATTTTATATTATGTTCTTGTAGGGTAGACGTGATAAAACGTAATGATCTTCTTCTTTCAATGGTTGCAGGAAATAAGTCCTGGTATTTTTGAAGACTGTGGCCTTGATGAGTTATTACTCTATGGATTCTGGCTTGTTTCCATATAGCCTCCTTTTGTTGGAAGATAACAAACTTTAAAATAACATCCCTAGGAGGGTTTGGCGGATTAGGCTTTGGTCTAAGGGCACGATGGGCTCTTTCAATTGAAGCTTCTGAAAGATCTAGATTAGGTTCTAGATGTTTAAAGAGCCTTAATAGGTAATCCATAAGAGTGTTCTGTGTAACCGTCTCAGGTATACCTCGTAGTCTCAGGTTACTGCGGCAGCCGCGGTTGTCAAGATCCTCCACTTTCAATTGTAGGGATTGAACTATTGAGGTCTGACAATTCAGATGTTGCGTATTTTCACTGACCAGAGTTTCCAATTGTTCTTGACCTTCTTCTATGTATTCAATTTTGGAGTTCATATCATTCATATCCTTTCTGAGGGATGAGATTTCTCCTTTTATGAAGGATTTCAGATCAGCAATATCATTTTTGGACGGTAGTAATGCTATATTTTGTTGAATCTGTGTCAGTTTATCTTGTGATAATGGAGTGTTTACCTCAGAGATCACAGGCTCCATTGTTGAGACTTGTGTAGATGTAATTAAATTGCTGTCAGTGTCTCTTCCCTTAGGCTTAAAATAGGAATTAACTGAAGTAGTAGAAATGATTGCTGGTGTTTTACTGGCTCTTGATGACTTCCTTGTTGCCATGTGGCCATTAACAGTGTTTGAGAGACATTTCAATGGTAGAAGAGAGCCTATGTGTTTAATTACTGCCATACAAGAAACATGTGCTGGTGTACAATAGTTTGTCTTTTTCAAAAAGTCCAGGTATTTCTCTGACAGGATATATGTAACGTGTTTACTCCCTACACGTCCATCTACACGCAGATCTGAAAGTGTAGTTCTGATCAATCTGCCTAGCCTTGATAGGTTAAATCTGTTGCGCAGCAAGATATGAGTATGCCACGAGGTTATCTAAAGTTAAATAGCCACAACCAAAAAACAAATGGTCTGGTTCTGGACACACCTATAAGGATTGTCCCGGAATGTAACTTATAAAGTTCCTTCGTGTGATGGCAAATGCGTGCTACCTAGTTGGGATCCGTGAGCGCAGTAAAAGTATATGGAACACGTGGTCTCCGTCCGGTACACTTAGATTATGTTTAGGCTGGTCTGTTAGTTGGTGCGTCCTTACAAATATCACGGTGTACTGATATTTACCTCACCCAGCTTGTAGTTATGATCAGGTGTATTCCGGATCTGTTCTTATGCCTGATATTGTGATGCCGTTACGTGACAAACAGGCAAGATGGCGCCTGATCCTCTCGCTGTGATCACTTCTCACAGGCAGCTGTCAATGTTACAATTGCACTTTAACCAAATCCAGATGAGCAGCGGCAATCGTGAGATCTTTAGCCAAAGTGCCTATACCTTTTCGGATCAATTTAGGGTATATATAAGACCATTAGGCAGGGAATGGCCACGGAGCTCTTTCACAGTGCAACCATGAGCCTGCACGGTTGCGCCCCGCCTCCGCAGCCTTGTTTTGTACTAACAGGAGGTGATGGAGTACTGGCCTGTTAGCAGCCTTGTTTTGTGCTAACAGAAGGTGATGGAGTACTGGCCCGTTAGCAGCCTTGTTTTGTACTAACAGAGGTGATGGAGTACTGGCCTGGTTAGCAGCCCTTGTTTTGTACTAACAGGGGGTGATGAGAGTACTGGCCGTTAGCAGCCTTGTTTTTTACTAACAGGAGGTGATGGAGTACTGGCCAGTTAGCAGCCTTGTTTGTACTTTTGTACTAACAGAAGGTGATGGAGTACTGGGCCAGTTAGCAGCCTTGTTTTGTACTAACAGGAGGTGATGGAGTACTGGCCCGTTAGCAGCCTTGGTTTGTACTAACAGGAGGTGATGGAGTATACTGGCCCGTTAGCATCCTTGTTTTGTACTAACAGGAGGTATGGAGTACTGGCCCGTTAGCAGCCTTGTTTTGTACTAACAGGAGGGTGATGGAAGTACTGCGCCCGTTAGCAGCCTTGTTTTGTACTAACAGGAGGTGATGAGTACTGGCCCGTTAGCAGCCTTGTTTTGTACTAACAGGAGGTGATGGAAGTACTGGCCCGTTAAGCAGCCTTGTTTCTGATACTAACAGGAGGTGATGGAGTACTGGCCCGTTAGCAGCCTTGTTTTGTACTAACAGGAGGTGATGGAGTACTGGCCAGTTAGCAGCCTTGTTTTGTACTAACAGGAGGTGATGGAGTACTGGCCCGTTAGCAGCCTTGTTTTGTACTAACAGGAGGTGATGGAGTACTGGCCAGTTAGCAGCCTTGTTTTGTACTAACAGGAGGTGATGGAGTACTGGCCCGTTAGCAGCCTTGTTATTTGAAAAATAATCCGTAAGGGAAGTGGAGATTTGTTGAACAATAGCAGGGTCTGATAACATTTGGGCATCTAACTTCCAATTATAGTCATGTATAGGTTTAGAGGGCCAACGTAAATCTCCAATAACCGATGCATCATGGTCCGACCAGGTTATAGGCGTGATATGGGCGGACCTGAACAAAGAAAGACCAGTAACATCCGTGAGTATGTAATCGATACGCGAATATTGCTTATAAGGGAATGAATAAAAAGTGTAATCCTCTTTATCTGGGTAGTGTGATCTCCAGAGATCCTTTACGGTTAGATTTTTAAATATATTAAGTGTCTGTGTTATTTGTGATTGGGGAACCGACTAACGTTCAGCCCGAACAATCTTTTAGTGGATTTAATGGCATATTTAAGTCACCACACATTATTAAAATTCCCTTTTGATGTTCCAAAATGTGGTTAGCTAACTGTTTGATAAAAGCTGATTGCTTGGTATTTGGGGTATAAAAAGAGACCAAAGTAATCGGTCTACCGTATAGCAGTCCCACCACATTAATATATCTGCCTTGTTTTATCTCTCACAACCTCAATGTCCTGAAATGGAATATTTTTTTTAATCAAGATGCCTACTCCGTGTTTTTTAGATCTAAAGTGAGATGCATAGTAACTGACTCCAACCTAAGATTAAATGTAGTTGGCTCTTTTCCTTTCCGGAAATGGGACTCTTGTATAAATATTATATCAGATTTATTTCTATGGAAATCTCTAAGGGCCTGTGATCTTTTTGTAGGTATATTTAGTCCTTGCACATTGATAGATTGAATCTTTAAAGTATTTGAAGTTGTTTTTTTGGGAGGATGATCAGTCATTGTAGATTAATGTAAGATTCCTAGGACTGATGTCTAGGCAGGTGTATGTGTAAGTGTTGACTCTTACATGACTTGAGTTTTGCAGCGTGAAGAAAGGAAAAGTAGGAAAAAGAGAATACATTTTAAACAATTTAAACATTTTTTTTTTTTTTTTTTAATTTTTTATTGAGGAAAAAGAGATATATACAATCATATTAAGAAGGTAATACATATCCCATAAGAAAAGCAGTACATCAATCATCTATTGCATAGTGATAGTGAAAGTCCTCATTTTTCATCCCCTAATGAAAAAAACAGACCACTCTTGGGCCTTGACTGATATCTTGAAGAAAGTCCAGGGGTTCATATTAAATTCAAAAATAAAAAGGAGAAAAAAAAAGAGTTAATTATTCAGGAGAAACTGACATGGACTAACCTTCCACCATAAATCTGAGAAAGAATACAATGAGCATACTCTGTAATTTGTGTTTTAGAGGAGTGACAACTTAGCACTATGAATGTTATAACAATTATTGCCCCTTACATTTCAATTCTGGAGATTAAGATTATTAATATTGCCCAGTAACTTATATGCAACAACCAGGTTTACATTTTATTAGAGTCATGTGTGGCCCACAAGTGGAGTTTGTGAGTGCATGTTACTGCCTTTCCGTGTACACTGTTTGTCCAATATGATTAATATTAAGACTCACGACACTGTATAGAATGGTAAGTAGAGTTTTGATACGCCTCTGTGCCCCGGCCGCTGGCCATCGAGCTAATATATACTGTGACGTGCCGTGGGGATATACAATATTGGGAGTGCGCTTTTATTGCTTACTTACAGACACGGTAGTGATAGGACATCAATCTGGGGCCGGCAATTCAATGACAAGTATAGCTAAACTTACTAAAATATTATCAAAAAGCTATCTTGTGGAGCCATGTAATGCGTCATAGTTGCTATCTATCACATGCCGTAAACTCAAAATGCAGTTAACGCAAACCTGCAAACAAATGGCTGAAACATCCATAACATTATAACTTGGTTGAATAATTGCACTTTATAAACTGGAGTTCCAAATTATGTTAAGCCCCAGGCTTTGTTTACCCATTAGGGATATCTTCAACAGGATCGTGAAAGTCTCTGAACAGAGCGTTAGGAGAGTGACTCTGTAAAAGCAGGAAAGAGTGATATGTGAGCCCGGTATCGTGTATTACTTGAAGAGTGTCCATCATTGCTTGGGGTACTTCTGAGAGTAGATATAATAGGCCAAGTGAGTCCGGCATAGCCGCTAATGCGTACCGAAATTTCCGCTCAACTGCGACCTCCTGGGGATCCCCCCCAGGGCCTCCTCCAGCTATCGCCATTAGGTTGTGCCCCTTCAGCCACTGGGGCTCGGTAGACCTCCTGGAGGGGTCCGCGGTCTCATATTTTATTGGGCGCTTCTGATCCAGTGGTGTTGTGTTTGGGTCAATTGCTGTCTCCACGGCCAGCATGGCCTGCCGAGTTTCACAAGATGGGATAATTACTGAGGTCTCCTCCTGCTTGCTGGCTGTATCAAGGGGGATTGCTTCAGCGCTGTCAGCGGTTGCAGGGGTAAGGCGTTCCATTAATATTTCGTACGGAGCCTTGTCAATCAGTTGCTGGCACAAAAGTTCAAACCTGCGTCATCGTGTTTGGAAGTCGTCTTGTACTTCTGCTTCTCCCAGGGGAGCCATCTTGATCATGCGGTGATGAATGCCGTATGCTTTATTATCTTCTCCTTGTACTGTGTATTCAAAAAAGGCAGTGAAGTAGGTCCACAAATGAATATCTTCATGTAACTCAGTGTGCTATTATAATAATAAAGTCAGTAGGGCAGCAACCCGCTGCCTGCACTGTTTACCCGGAGAAGCCGGGGGAGGTTGTTACCTATTAACAGGCCGCCGCCTTAGGTCTTATTCGTCCGAACTACAGCCCCAATATCATAAAAACAACACATAAATGGTACTGTATAATCACCGCAGCTGTAGTGACTATTATGTATTGAAATATATGGATGTTTTCGTTGTTAGGTGTTCTTAAATCGGCGGATTGTAGAGAAATCCTTTAGAGCTGATAGTAGATGCGTCCTGTTAGGTACGCTGCTCGGACACGCCCCCCAACAATTTAAACATTTTAAACAAAAACATATTCAAAAACAATCTAGTATTTCTGGTGAGGAAGCGATTCCCCCCCAATGGTCTTTCTTAAAGGCATATATTTATATAACATGAAAACCACAATTGCTAGCGAACCCATAAAATTGTGTATAATTTGGTGCAAAAATATTTGTGCCAATTTCTCTGCCCAACAGGGCCTAGTCTGACAACTGCTAGTAACAGCTGGACTCCAGAGATATTATCCTGCACAACCTTATAACTCAACTGCAACATCGAAGTAGTCACCCATGTTCATGCATACTGGTAATAATACATTTACAAAGATACTAAACCCTAAATACATATGTCCCTCGAGAGTAGCTAAACTCCTTATTTGTTTTATGTAACATTGATCTAGTAATATGGCCTAAAGCTTAAATGCAGTAGGATTAAAAATTTAACAAAGGTTCATACACTTACTACAGATATCATATCCTATATGCTATATAATCTTCACGCCATAAATATGTCACAATATAATTTAAAGTAGAACAAACATATACGACCTGTGTATTTGGATATCAGGGCTTTAAAAAAAACTTCTGCAAAGAAGAAAAGGTATTTCTTCCCTGTTAAATGACCAAAGTTCATGTATTTGTAACGTCCTGTATGAGGTTTCTGGATACTCTGGTACACATTGATCTGCGAGACTTAGGTGGATGAGCTTGAGATGTTCCCGGACTTGTTTTTTTCTTGAAATGAAGGAGTACCAAAGGTAAGATTGAGACCTTTAGCTAGAGTGTCCAAGTCCTCCATGTCTTTGTACATGTAAGTTTTCCCATCCTTATGAACTAGTAGACTAAAGGGGAAACCCCATCTATATTTTATATTATGTTCTTGTAGGGTAGACGTGATAAAAACGTAATGATCTTCTTCTTTCAATGGTTGCAGGAAATAAGTCCTGGTATTTTTGAAGACTGTGGCCTTGATGAGTTATTACTCTATGGATTCTGGCTTGTTTCCATATAGCCTCCTTTTGTTGGAAGATAACAAACTTTAAAATAACATCCCTAGGAGGGTTTGGCGGATTAGGCTTTGGTCTAAGGGCACGATGGGCTCTTTCAATTGAAGCTTCTGAAAGATCTAGATTAGGTTCTAGATGTTTAAAGAGCCTTAATAGGTAATCCATAAGAGTGTTCTGTGTAACCGTCTCAGGTATACCTCGTAGTCTCAGGTTACTGCGGCAGCCGCGGTTGTCAAGATCCTCCACTTTCAATTGTAGGGATTGAACTATTGAGGTCTGACAATTCAGATGTTGCGTATTTTCACTGACCAGAGTTTCCAATTGTTCTTGACCTTCTTCTATGTATTCAATTTTGGAGTTCATATCATTCATATCCTTTCTGAGGGATGAGATTTCTCCTTTTATGAAGGATTTCAGATCAGCAATATCATTTTTGGACGGTAGTAATGCTATATTTTGTTGAATCTGTGTCAGTTTATCTTGTGATAATGGAGTGTTTACCTCAGAGATCACAGGCTCCATTGTTGAGACTTGTGTAGATGTAATTAAATTGCTGTCAGTGTCTCTTCCCTTAGGCTTAAAATAGGAATTAACTGAAGTAGTAGAAATGATTGCTGGTGTTTTACTGGCTCTTGATGACTTCCTTGTTGCCATGTGGCCATTAACAGTGTTTGAGAGACATTTCAATGGTAGAAGAGAGCCTATGTGTTTAATTACTGCCATACAAGAAACATGTGCTGGTGTACAATAGTTTGTCTTTTTCAAAAAGTCCAGGTATTTCTCTGACAGGATATATGTAACGTGTTTACTCCCTACACGTCCATCTACACGCAGATCTGAAAGTGTAGTTCTGATCAATCTGCCTAGCCTTGATAGGTTAAATCTGTTGCGCAGCAAGATATGAGTATGCCACGAGGTTATCTAAGTTAAATAGCCACAACCAAAAAACAAATGGTCTGGTTCTGGACACACCTATAAGGATTGTCCCGGAATGTAACTTATAAAGTTCCTTCGTGTGATGGCAAATGCGTGCTACCTAGTTGGGATCCGTGAGCGCAGTAAAAGTATATGGAACACGTGGTCTCCGTCCGGTACACTTAGATTATGTTTAGGCTGGTCTGTTAGTTGGTGCGTCCTTACAAATATCACGGTGTACTGATATTTACCTCACCCAGCTTGTAGTTATGATCAGGTGTATTCCGGATCTGTTCTTATGCCTGATATTGTGATGCCGTTACGTGACAAACAGGCAAGATGGCGCCTGATCCTCTCGCTGTGATCACTTCTCACAGGCAGCTGTCAATGTTACAATTGCACTTTAACCAAATCCAGATGAGCAGCGGCAATCGTGAGATCTTTAGCCAAAGTGCCTATACCTTTTCGGATCAATTTAGGGTATATATAAGACCATTAGGCAGGGAATGGCCACGGAGCTCTTTCACAGTGCAACCATGAGCCTGCACGGTTGCGCCCCGCCTCCGCAGCCTTGTTTTGTACTAACAGGAGGTGATGGAGTACTGGCCTGTTAGCAGCCTTGTTTTGTGCTAACAGAAGGTGATGGAGTACTGGCCCGTTAGCAGCCTTGTTTTGTACTAACAGAAGGTGATGGAGTACTGGCCTGTTAGCAGCCTTGTTTTGTACTAACAGGGGGTGATGGAGTACTGGCCCGTTAGCAGCCTTGTTTTGTACTAACAGGAGGTGATGGAGTACTGGCCAGTTAGCAGCCTTGTTTTGTACTAACAGGAGGTGATGGAGTACTGGCCAGTTAGCAGCCTTGTTTTGTACTAACAGGAGGTGATGGAGTACTGGCCCGTTAGCAGCCTTGTTTTGTACTAACAGGAGGTGATGGAGTAATGGCCAGTTAGCATCCTTGTTTTTACTAACAGGAGGTGATGGAGTACTGGCCCGTTAGCAGCCTTGTTTGTACTAACAGGAGGTGATGGAGTACTGGCCCGTTAGCAGCCTTGTTTTTTTACTAACAGGAGGTGATGGAGTACTGGCCCGTTAGCAGCCTTGTTTTGTACTAACAGGAGGTGATGGAGTACTGGCCCGTTAGCAGCCTTGTTTTTGTACTAACAGGAGGTGATGGAGTAAATGGCCCGTTAGCAGCCTTGTTTTGTACTAACAGGAGGTGATGGAGTACTGGCCAGTTAGCAGCCTTGTTTTGTACTAACAGGAGGTGATGGAGTACTGGCCCGTTAGCAGCCTTGTTTTGTACTAACAGGAGGTGATGG
This sequence comes from Bombina bombina, assembly GCF_027579735.1. Lineage (NCBI taxonomy): Eukaryota > Metazoa > Chordata > Amphibia > Anura > Bombinatoridae > Bombina > Bombina bombina. The sequence goes on along the minus strand of NC_069499.1, from coordinate 991,763,140 downwards.
AGTACTGGCCCGTTAGCAGCCTTGTTTTGTACTAACAGAAGTTGATGGAGTACTGGCCTGTTAGCAGCCTTGTTTTGTACTAACAGGAGGTGATGGAGTACTGGCCCGTTAGCAGCCTTGTTTTGTACTAACAGAAGGTGATGGAGTACCCGGCCTGTTAGCAGCCTTGTTTTGTACTAACAGAAGGTGATGGAGTACTGGCCCCATTAGCAGCCTTGTTTTGTACTAACAGGAGGTGATGGAGTACTGGCCAGTTAGCAGCCTTGTTTTGTACTAACAGGAGGTGATGGAGTACTGGCCCGTTAGCAGCCTTGTTTTGTACTATCAGGAGGTGATGGAGTACTGGCCAGTTAGCAGCCTTGTTTTGTACTAACAGGAGGTGATGGAGTACTGGCCCGTTAGCAGCCTTGTTTTTACTAACAGGAGGTGATGGAGTACTGGCCAGTTAGCAGCCTTGTTTGTACTAACAGGAGGTTATGGAGTACCGGCCTGTTAGCAGCCTTGTTTTGTACTAACAGGAGGTGATGGAGTACTGGCCCGTTAGCAGCCTGTGTTTTGTACTTACAGGAGGTGATGGAGTACTGGCCAGTTAGCAGCCTTGTTTTGTACTAACAGAAGGTGATGGAGTACCGGCCTGTTAGCAGCCTTGTTTTGTACTAACAGAAGGTGATGGAGTACTGGCCCATTAGCAGCCTTGTTTTGTACTAACAGGAGGTGATGGAGTACTGGCCAGTTAGCAGCCTTGTTTTGTACTAACAGGAGGTGATGGAGTACTGGCCCGTTAGCAGCCTTGTTTTGTACTATCAGGAGGTGATGGAGTACTGGCCAGTTAGCAGCCTTGTTTTGTACTAACAGGAGGTGATGGAGTACTGGCCCGTTAGCAGCCTTGTTTTTACTAACAGGAGGTGATGGAGTACTGGCCAGTTAGCAGCCTTGTTTGTACTAACAGGAGGTTATGGAGTACCGGCCTGTTAGCAGCCTTGTTTTGTACTAACAGAAGGTGATGGAGTACTGGCCCATTAGCAGCCTTGTTTTGTACTAACAGGAGGTGATGGAGTACTGGCCAGTTAGCAGCCTTGTTTTGTACTAACAGGAGGTGATGGAGTACTGGCCCGTTAGCAGCCTTGTTTTGTACTATCAGGAGGTGATGGAGTACTGGCCAGTTAGCAGCCTTGTTTTGTACTAACAGGAGGTGATGGAGTACTGGCCCGTTAGCAGTCTTGTTTTTACTAACAGGAGGTGATGGAGTACTGGCCAGTTAGCAGCCTTGTTTGTACTAACAGGAGGTTATGGAGTACTGGCCCGTTAGCAGCCTTGTTTGTACTAACAGGAGGTGATGGAGTACTGGCCCGTTAGCAGCCTTGTTTTGTACTAACAGGAGGTGATGGAGTACTGGCCCGTTAGCAACCTTGTTTTGTACTAACAGGAGGTGATGCAGTACTGGCCCGTTAGCAGCCTTGTTTTGTACTAACAGGAGGTGATGGAGTACTGGCCCGTTAGCAGCCTTGTTTTGTACTAACAGGAGGTGATGGAGTACTGGCCAGTTAGCAGCCTTGTTTTGTACTAACAGAAGGTGATGGAGTAGTTGTTCTACAAAAGCATAATAAAAAGCATTACATTTACAAACACAATGTCACCAAAGCATTGATGATTGTGGTAAGATCTTCCGCAGGAATCATGTGCTTAATCCTGGCTATATTCTTTAACCACTTAAGGAACAGGAAATTTAGAGAAAAACTCCCAAACAGCTCTCTTCCCTCCCTCAACCCCCCCCCCCCCCGATCACCACCATGTTAGGTACTGGCAGTCAGTCTGCCAGTGGGCAGTTTAGGGATAGTATTTTTTTTCTTATATTTCTGTAGTGTAGGTCCTCCTCACCCACACACCTCCTTGATTCCACCCCAAACAGCTCTCTAACCCTCCTCCCTCTAAGTTGGTGCCGCCATCTTAGGTACTGGCAGCTGTCTACCAGTACCCACTTTATAGATTTTTTACATTGTTTTATTATTCATATAAAAAATGTTCCTGTAGTGTAGCGATCCCCCCTCTCCCTCAACCAATTGTTTATAGGACCCCCGGCCCCCGTTCTGTAGTGTAGGTAAATCATCCCTCCCCTCCCTCACTCAACACTTTTATACTCTAGGTAGGTAAGACCCCCTTCCTCCCCCCTCCTGTGATGTGCCACACGCCTCCCTTTCTGCATCAACAATCTGCCTTCACATGGTAAAGGAACCACGATCAGCCCTCTCTTATCATATGAATGCAGATGCCTTTTGCCTCTGGCTGCGGTCTAAGCTGTTAAAGCTGACAGCCGAGACCGCAGCATGAGGCAGAAGGTTTGATGTAGATACTAGATCAACAGGGTATGCTGAACAAAATATCCTGTGACATAATACCTATATCTAAATTGCATAAGGGGTTAAATGAAAGAATGAGGCTTGGACCATGGCTCATATATGTTTCAGGGAATGTTCACTGTCAAGCATTACACCAAGATTTCTTACTAGTTCTGAGGCTTGTGGTTTTGATCCTCCCCATTCTAGATCAATCAGTAAATCTTATTGCAGCTTTGTTTTCATCATTCACCCTCAGCTCATCAAAAGTACTTATGTTTTGTCAGGATTTAGTTTCATCCAACTGGCATTAATCCCCAGAGATTAGCAAGAGGTGTATTGACTGTTTCTATTAGTACATTTGAGTTTGGCTTGAAGATGTATATTTGCGTATTGTCTGTATAACAATGATGGCTTAGGCCATGTTGCCTTATGATATCTCCATTGGGAGCATATACACAAATAAAATGGGAGATAAGATGGAGCCCTGTGTGACTCCAGATGCCAACTGGACAGGAGCAGAGGAGCGTTAGTACCTATGGTCCCAAAACCGTGGTACAGTAAAGTCCCAAATTTTACTTAGAGCCAAAAGTAGTAAACTATCACTGGACTTACAAGGCTCTGCATAGAATAGGATTCCATTCCATCCTTACTGACAGATGGAACTGAGAACTTTGCGATATACTTTTAGTATTTATTTTGATGTTTATCCCTGTAATTTAAAGGGATATAAAACCCAAAATGTGTCTTTCATGATTCAGATCGAGCATGCGATTTCAAACTTTAATTTACTTTTATTATCAATTGTCTTTGTTTTATTGGTTTCTTTTGTTGAAAATCAGGGACCTATAATTAGGAGCCGGACCATTTCTGGAGCACTATATGGCAGCAGTTTTGCAAGAATGTTATCCATTTGCAAGAGCACTAGATGACAGCACTATTTCCTGACATGTAGTGCTCCAGATGCCTACCTAGGTATCTCTTTAACACAGAATAACATGGGAACAAAGCAAATTTGATAATAGAAATAAATTGTAAAATGTTTTAAAATGTTATGCTGTCATAAGAAATACATAAGAAAATGTATGGGATTAATATCCCTTTAAGTCTGAAAACCAAGAATTTTCCATTTCTGACAACTAGAAGGGCACATGGAAGTGTTCAAAAGCCTAACCCTGCCACAACTGTCCCAAACTAGCTCCAGTAGGGATTATCTGATAAGGAACTGAAAATTTATGTTGATTTTGTTAACATAATGATCATGGCTCGCCTTTACTACTTCAAATAAGGCAAGGGTGGGTGGATTTTGACTACTAAAAACATTTTGAAACTCACTCACTATATTAACTTATTGTAAAATGTGTCCCCTCATACGCCAGCCTATACATAGTTGGTGGGAGCTGTGCCATGTTTATGGACATTCTTCAGGTCACACATTATATATTTTAGACGCTACATATATTACCTCTTTTTCTATATCGGATGGTGATAGCCAATCTGTTCATGACTTTTTAGATTACCTAAATGACAACATGATAAATTTGATGTTTTTAAGTGAAGAGAGTGCTACTCTGATTCATTTTCTGGATGTTGAATTACGAGTTGATTTGGAGTTCAATAAGGTTATTTCAGATTTATATCGAAATCCTACAGCGAGCAATACAATAATTAAATTTACTTGTTGCCATCCTTCCCATGTTTTAAATGCAAGGGGCAATTGTTGAGAACAAAAGAATATGTCCTGATACTACAGATTATGAAAAACGGCATTGAATTTGATAATGAGATATGAAATCTGGGAATATCAGAGAGGTCAATTACAGCGAGCGAAGGAACAGGTTGATAATATTCCCAGGGCTAATTTACTACAATACAACAGAGGAAGAAGACAAAGGAGAAATGTTAATGCTTCTAAAAAAACTTAGGTTCATCACTAAATATAGCGTAGAGTATCATAAGGTACAGTATGTAACATTATTCGTGAGTGTCTCCCTATTTTCATAAATGATTCAAAGCTTCATCAAATTTTGGATAATGGTGTCCAGTTTATATAAAAGCGAACTATGACCCTTGTTAACTTATTTCCACCATCACTATTACCTGCTGAACAAAATCCACTTGGTTGTCAAGAATTTTACAAACATGGAGTTTCCAGGTGCAAAACTTGTGATTAAGTTGCATGTGGCAGTTCATTCAGGTCTACCCATACAGGTAAAGTTTATGGTATTCGGTATCCTTTAAATTGTGCAATTACAAATGTGATATGCCTTTTGGCCTGTAGGGGTGCCATACTCAATATGTGGGTCATACTAAAAGAAAATCTTAGATCTAGACCTTCTGAACATATTAGAGATATTGAAAATCCTGGCATTTTTACTCCTGTGGCTAGACATTTTAAATAATGCCATAAAGCAGATACTCTTTTGCTACTTATTCAAGCTATTGACTTTGTTCAACTTCTAAAGTACGGAGGAGACAAGGAGAGTGTCCCGCATCAAAAGGAAGTGAGGTGAATATTTACCTTAGTCACCAGTCAAATGTTACCTGTGCTGGCTGCCCCATCATATTCACTCTCCCCTTATCATTTCCAGAGAGCTTCTTTAATTTCTATGTAAAGCAGCTTGCCACTTGCCCCAGGACTTCTTGCCCATTAGAGGGTCGACATAATATTTCACTCCATGCCAGTAATTATTAGATACATTTTTGTTTTGTTTGCTGCTCTGTGAGTTAACATTATTAAATTTAACTGCTCATTTGAAACTGTTAGAATGCTCAGCAGTAATATATTAATAAGCAATGCAAAACAAAGTGTAACCATGCTCTGCTTGTGCTGTATAGACTAGTCCAACTAAAGCCAAGGATCATAGTGTAGTTTTCTATATTATTCTATATTTTTCTACTCATCCACCTCTCCCAAGTAAATACTATGGGCTATATTTATAAAGGGCTAGAATTCTCCTTTGTATTCTTCTCTGAATTCTTTTCAGCTCGCCCTTGGAGAGGCGCACCAATTTATCAAAAAATTGCATGCATTATTTTGCGCTGTTTGGAAGGCGAGCTGGGACGGATTGTGATTAATTTTTCCACGCGGAAAAAGTAAGTTCTCCTGATTTATCATTTCAAACCCATGGTTTTTTTTATAGTATTTTTTGCCCTCTTCAAGTAATCTATTAGATTTGAGTTTTACAAGAGACAAATTTGTGCATTCATTTTGATGTGTTACCACAATACATTTTTACTTTAACTTTGTTATAATAATGACCCTATATAACCATAATTTTCGCTCTTTGTAACGCAATTTTGCATTCTATATTTAACATACGTTTCTAGACAAACATAGATCTGCTAGAATTAGTAAGTACTACATCAGAAATAGATGTGAACATGACACAAGCTCAAAGACAAAATTTCTAATGCTGTTCTCCACAGTACCTATAGAGAACTATAATGTGCGTATTTGCAGAAGTTTGCGTTCTCCAAAGGCACAAAAAAATGATAAATTGGTAACTGGGCATAATGCTAAGGTGGACTCTAGGAAATGTGACTAAAATTAGCAAATTTAACTTTTTTTAAGCGCACCGGTGCACCTTGGCGAACACAAACTAAGTGAGTGGAATGTATATTTGGATCCAATTTTCTTTAATAAATCAGGGGATTCAGTCATATGCGGATTTATAGGCGCAAATTTAGGAGAATTGCTTTGATAAATTCTACTCCCCATGATTAACCAGGGACGAATTTTCAGTTCTTTTACCTTATATAACTAATAAGCCGCAAGTGCATACTGGTGGGGATGTATGTGTTGTAAGTACAATAACAGGTGTATCTGTCTCATGTTGACATATCTGTCTTAGGGTTGCCAGCTGTCTTCCACAAAAAATATCTGTAGGTGACCAGAGACAAAGAAACTACCAAAACTCAGTAACACATGTAAACAGTAGAGATCTGACTGTCCCTCACTTCTTTTGTGCTACATATTTGTAATGCATTGAGGCATGAGACCTTTTACGTTTAGCTAACACTTAGGGACAATATGTAAATGCACATAGATGAATTACATCTTTGAATAGAAACACATTTGCAATATGCATGTATTAGCAAAAATTCTACTAGTAAAATATATCACTGTTTTAGTGTTATCTATCTATATATTATCTATCTATCTATCGATATCTCTCTTTATATCAGTCAATATCTATCTTCTATATACCTGTATATTTAATCTATCTATAAGGATGCTGCTCTATGTATTCTTTGGATTTCAGTATTTCTAAAACGTGCTCTTTAATGGTTAAAGAAAAAGTCCAATGGATCCTCATCCAAAAAAAGTGGCCTGTCCGTGCTGCATAATACTGTATGTTGTTGCCTACAAATGTAATGTTTAATGCAATGTTTTTCAGGCTGTATAAAGTAGTAGTCGGCTGATGTCGCGCAGGTTTTAAGATCCGCTATCTCCTCCATCAACAGTCTAATAGCGAATATGCGCGCAGTACTTTATGGGAGATGTAGTTTTACTCTATACACTCATTATTGTATTGATTAGTATATTGGTACCTGATGGGACTTGAAATCCCAGCGGCTAGCGTGAAAGATTGGAATTTGCTAGCTACGTGGAGTATGCCGGTAGTTGTAGTTTCTGCTGCTCTAATATACCTTAAATTCGAAAAAGAAGCGCTGGTTATCGGACTACAAGTCCCAGAGAGCAAATGATATATGGACCCCCCAGGATAGTTTGAACTGGGACCCCGGCAAGAGACAGCGATCATAAGAGAGTGACGGGACAGAATCAGCGCAATGGAGGAAGAGATCGTGCGAATTGCAAAGAAATTTGACAAGATGGTATCCAAAAAATGCACGGTGAGTACTGGGGGGGCTGCTGCTGCTGCATTGTAATGGAATACCCACCTCAATACTGACAGCAAAGGTACGCACAAATGCTGAGGTGGGAGAGACTTTCATATAGACATGGAAACCGACCCTAAATGCTGACAGCACTGACCAGCCCGTCAATATTTTATAAAATTGCAATACTCTAAATACCGATAGGAGATGCCCTTGTAAAAATTGATGGTAGAGGCCCAAAATAAGAGTCTGTCTTATATTAACACAAGTATTCTCAATAACAGGTAGGAAACACACAATTGGCATTTATAAAAACAGTCAGTGCTGATAAACACAATAATACAAGATAAGATGCACAAAACAAATACATTTATTAAATTAATTGTAGTGAATACATTTCCAAGGTGAAAATTACCACTGTATGTACCAATATCATAAGTCCCCATCTCACACTTTAGAGGAGGGCGGTGCACAAATAATGCAGCCAGGTAGTATAGCTGCAGTACTTTCCTTATAGAGAGATTTGAGAGAGCAAACATTTTCGAAGTAATTTTATTTTTTTTTCAAATCAAAATAACTTTGATCCTCTTGGTATCTTGTGTTCAACATAATGCATTTTAATGCGATTTTTGCTCTATCTGAATCATGAAAGAATATATATATATATATATATATATATATATATATATATATATATATATATATATATATATATATATATATATTGTATTCTTTTAATGAAATACAAATATATCCTGCTCTGTTAATATAAACTCCCATTCGGTTGACCTCAATGTTCTCCAGTGTATAGACAGCACATGGATCCAACTGCTCAGTCATCCATACATCTTGAATAAAACACTGTCGGCTAGATTTAGAGTTTTGCGGCCAAAGGGGTGCGTTAGCTACGCTTGCTTTTTCCCCCGCACCTTTTAAACAACACTGGTATTGAGAGTTCTCTGAAGGGCTGCGTTAGGCTCCAAAAATGGAGCGTACAGGCATATTTACCGCCACTGCAACTCTAAATACCAGCGGTGCTTACGGACGCGGCCAGCTTCAAAAACGTGCTCGTGCACGATATCCCCATAGGAAACAATGGGGCAGTTTGAGCTGAAAAAAAACCTAACACCTGCAAAAAAGCAGCGTTCAGCTCCTAACGCAGCCCCATTGTTTCCTATGGGGAACACTTCCTAAGTCTGCACCTAACACTCTAACATGAACCCCGAGTCTAAACACCCCTAACCTTACACTTATTAACCCCTAATCTGCCGCCCCCGCTATTGCAGACACCTGCATATTATTATTAACCCCTAATCTGCCACTCCGTACACCGCCGCAACCTACGTTATCCCTATGTACCCCTAATCTGCTGCCCCTAACATTGCCGACCCCTATATTATATTTATTACCCCCTAATCTGCCCCCCCCCCCCACGTCGCCGCTACCTACCTACACTTATTAACCCCTAATCTGCCAACCGGACCTCACCCGCTACTCTAATAAATGTATTAACCCCTAAAGCTAAGTCTTACCCTAACCCTAACACCCCCCTAAGTTAAATTTAATTTTATTCTAACGAAATAAAATAAATCTTATTAAATAAATTATTCCTATTTAACCCCTTAAGGACCAAGGCCTTTTTTCAATTTCTTTCCCTTAAAGACCAGGGCTATTTTTACATTTCTGCGGGGTTTGTGTTTAAATGTAATTTTCCTCTTACTCATTTACTGTACCCACACATATATACCGTTTTTCTCGCCACTAAATGGACTTTCTAAAGATACCATTATTTTCATCATATCTTATAATTTATTATTAAAAAATTATAAAATATGAGGAAAAAATGGAAAAAAACACACTTTTTCTAACTTTGACCCCCAAAATCTGTTACACATCTACAACCACCAAAAAACAAACATGCTAAATAGTTTCTAAATTTTATCCTGAGTTTAGAAATACCCAATGTTAACATGTTCTTTGCTTTTTTTTGTTATAGATAGGGCAATAAATACAAGTAGCACTTTGCTATTTCAAAACCACTTTTTTTCAAAATGAGCGCTAGTTACATTGGAACCCTGATATCTGTCAGGAATACCTGAATATCCCTTAACATGTATATATTTTTTTTTTAGAAGACATTCCAAAGTATTGATCTAGGCCCATTTTGGTATATTTCATGCCACCATTTCACCGCCAAATGAGATCAAATAAAAAAAATTGTTAAATTTTTCACAAATGTTTTCACAAACTTTAGGTTTCTCACAGAAATTATTTACAAACAACTTGTGCAATTATGGCATAAATGGTTGTAAATGCTTCTCTGGGATCCCCTTTGTTCAGAAATAGCAGACTTATATGGCTTTGGCGTTGCTTTTTGGTAATTAGAAGGCTGCTAAATGCCACTGCGCACCACACATGTTTATGCCCAGCAGTGAAGGGGTTAATTAGGGGAGCATGTAGGGAGCTTGTAGAGTTAATTTTAGCTTTAGTGTAGTGTAGTAGACAACCCCAAAGTATTGATCTAGGCCCATTTTGGTATATTTAATTCCACCATTTCACAGCCAAATGCGATCAAATAAAAAAAAACGTAATTTTTTTTTCGCAATTTTAGGTTTCTCACTGAAATTATTTACAAACAGCTTGTGCAATTATGGCACAAATGGTTGTAAATGCTTCTCTGGGATCCCCTTTGTTCAGAAATAGCAGACATATATGGTTTTGACGATGCTTTTTGGTAATTAGAAGGCTGCTAAATGCCGCTGCACATCACACGTGTATTATGTCTAGCAGTGAAGGGGTTAATTAGGGATCTTGTAGGGAACTTGCAGGGTTAATGTTAGCTTTAGTGTAGAGATCAGCCTCCCACCTAACAACACATCAGACCCCCTGATCCCTCCCAAACAGCTCTCTTCCCTCCCCCACCCCACAATTGTCCCCGCCATCTTAAGTACTGGCAGAAAGTCTGCCAGTACTAAAATAAAAGGTATCGTTTTATTTTATTTTTAAGCATATTTACATATGCTGCTGTGTAGGATCCCCCTTAGCCCCAAACCTCCCTGATGCCCCCCAAACAGCTCTCTAACCCTCCCCCTCTACATTATTGGGGGCCATCTTGGGTACTGGCAGCTGTCTGCCAGTACCCAGTTTACAAAAAAATATATATTTTTTTTTATTTTTCCCCCACTTTCTGTAGTGTAGCTTCCCCCCCCAAGACTAAACCCCCACCCCCTCCCAGATCACTTAGATTATATATATCACATTTTATATACCCCCCTCTCTCCCTCTAAATATAAACAAAATCTGTTCCATAGTGTAATGGTTCCCACCCGCTCCCTCCCCGTGCACGTGCCCGCCCCGCCTCCCCCGTGCACCGCCCCCCAGCGATCCCGCCCACCTCTGCATTACGTAATCCACCGATGGCCGCCCCACCCGCCTCCCCACGTCGGCTCCCACCCACCATCGATGTCCGGTGCAGAGAAGGCCACAGAGTGGCTCTCTCTGCATTGGATGGGGTAAAATGTTATTGCAGTGATGCCTCGATATCGAGGCATCACTGCAATAACCGGAAAGCGTCTGGAAGCGATCAGGATCGCTTCCAGCTGATTTCAACCCCAACGTCGTACAGGGTACGTCGCTGGTCTTTAAAGACCAGGTTGTGTGCGACGTACCCTGTACGACGCATGTCGTTAAGGGGTTAAAGCTAAATACTTACCTGTAAAATAAACCCTAATATAGCTACAATATAAATAATAATTATATTGTAGCTATTTTAGGATTTATATTTATTTTACAGGCAACTTTGTATTTATTTTAACCAGGTACAATAGCTATTAAATAGTTAAGAACTATTTAATAGTTACCTAGTTAAAATAATTACAAAATTACCTGGAAAATAAATCCTAACCTAAGTTACAATTAAACCTAACACTACACTATCAATAAATAAATTAAATAAACTATCTACAATTATATCAACTAAACTAAAGTACAAAAAAACAAACACTAAATTACAAAAAATAAAAAAGATTACAAGAATTTTAAACTAATTACACCTACTCTAAGCCCCCTAAAAAAATAACAAAGCCCCCCAAAATAAAAAAATGCCCTACCCTATTCTAAAATAAAAATTGTAAAGCTCTTTTACCTTACCAGCCCTTAAAAGGGCCTTTTGCGGGGCATGCATTTAAATAAACATACAATACCCCCCCCCAACATTACAACCCACCACCCACATACTCCTAATCTAACCCAAACACCCCTTAAAAAACCTAACACTAAGCCCCTGAAGATCTTCCTACCTTGTCTTCACCACGCCGGGTATCACCAATCCGTCCAGAAGAGGGTCCGAAGTCTTCCTCCTATCCGGCAAGAAGAGGTCCAGAAGAGGGTCCAAAGTCTTCATCCTATCCGGCAAACATCTTCATCCAAGCAGCATCTTCTATCTTCTTCCATCCGGCGCGGAGCGGGACCATCTTGAAGCAGCCGACGCGGATCCATCCTCTTCTTCCGGAGACTCCCAACGAATGAAGGTTCCTTTAAAGGACGTCATCCAAGATGGCGTCCCTCGAATTCCGATTGGCTGATAGGATTCTATCAGCCAATCAGAATTAAGGTAGGAAAAATCTGATTGGCTGATTGGATCAGCCAATCCGATTGAATCAGCCAATCAGATTCAAGTTCAATCAGCCAATCAGATTTTTCCTACTTTAATTCCGATTGGCTGATAGAATCCTATCAGCCAATCGGAATTAAAGTAGGAAAAATCTGATTGGCTGATTGAACTTGAATCTGATTGGCTGATTCAATCGGATTGGCTAATCCAATCAGCCAATCAGATTTTTCCTACCTTAATTCTGATTGGCTGATAGAATCCTATCAGCCAATCGGAATTCGAGGGACGCCATCTTGGATGACGTCCCTTAAAGGAACCTTCATTCGTCGGGAGTCGCTGGAAGAAGAGGATGGATCCGCGTCGGCTGCTTCAAAATGGTTCGCTCCGCGCCGGATGGAAGAAGATAGAAGATGCCGCTTGGATGAAGATGTTTGCCGGTCTGGATCTCCTCTTCTTGCCGGATAGGAGGAAGACTTCGGACCCTCTTCTGGGCGGATCGGTGATACCCGGCGTGGTGAAGACAAGGTAGGAAGATCTTCAGGGGCTTAGTGTAAGGTTTTTTAAGGGGTGTTTGGGTTAGATTAGGGGTATGTGGGTGGTGGGTTGTAATGTTGGGGGGGGTGTATTGTATGTTTATTTAAATGCAAAAGAGCTGTTTTCTTTGGGGCCTGCCCAGCAAAAGGCCCTTTTATGGGCTGGTAAGGTAAAAGAGCTTTACAATTTTTATTTTAGAATAGGGTAGGGCATTTTTTTTTATTTTGGGGGGCTTTGTTATTTTTTTTAAATTATTTTAACTAGGTAACTATTAAATAGTTATTAACTATTTAATAGCTATTGTACCTGGTTAAAATAAATACAAAGTTGCCTGTAAAATAAATATAAATCCTAAAATAGCTACAATATAATTATTATTTATATTGTAGCTATATTAGGGTTTATTTAACAGGTAAGTATTTAGCTTTAAATAGGAATAATTTATTTAATAAGAATTATTTTATTTCGTTGGAATAAAATTATATTTAACTTAGGGGGGTTAATACATTTATTAGAGTAGCGGTGAGGTCCGGTCGGCAGATTAGGGGTTAATAATTGTAGGTTGGTGGCGGCGACGTTGGGGGGGGCAGATTAGGGGGTAATAAATATTATGTAAGAGTCAGCGATGTTAGGGGCAGCAGATTAGGGGTACATAGGGATAATGTAGGTAGCTGCGGTGTGCGTTCGGCAGATTAGGGGTTAAAAATATTTACTATAGTGGCGGCGATGTGGGGGGGCCTCGGTTTAGGGGTACATAGGTAGTTTATGGGTGTTAGTATACTTTAGAGCACAGTAGTTAAGAGGTTTATGAACCGGCATTAGCCCAGAAAGCTCTTAACTCCTGGCTTTTTCCTGCGGCTGGAGTCTTGTCGTTAGATTTCTAACGCTCACTTCAGCCAAGACTCTAAATACCGGCGTTAGAAAGATCCATTGAAAAGATAGGATACGCAATTGGCGTAGGGGGATCTGCGGTATGGAAAAGTCGCGGCTGGAAAGTGAGCGTTAGAACCTTTCCTGACTGACTCTAAATACCAACGGGCGGTAAAAACCAGCGTTAGGACCCCCTAACACTGGTTTGGACGGCTAACGCAGAACTCTAAATCTAGGCGTGTGTTTCTGGAATAATTAATTTGAACCAAAAAACATATGGATTGGGTACTGCTATAATGTATTGGGTTTATTAGATACACCAAGATGTGCACCATTAACAGTGACAAGATAGTCCATACATATTGACATTAGATACCCCCCAAAATACTTGCAGGAGAAACCCTAAATATTGATTAAATAGACATTTAGGCTTTTCAAAGTCATTTACCAACATTTTAAACCCCTTCAATAACACTAAAACACAAAAAAATGACCACTGAAAATACAATTAATGTTTTGGAACTTTTCTCTGTGAAGCAGAGTTACAAGTTTGAGTTGTTAATTTCATCTACTAGTAACGTGATAAAACTGTAATATAGTTATCACCTGCAATATGGACCTATAGAGCAGTCTTTGTCTTGCAGGATGGGGCCCTGGACCTGCTCAAGGAGTTGAAGAACATGTCGATAACCTTAGAGTTACTTCAGGTGAACTGAATATTACTCCTAGTAATTCATCAGTGCCATACACAATGCCATGTTTATCTGTGATGCTGACATTTCTTTTTCTTCAGTCTACACGGATTGGAATGTCTGTCAATGCACTGAGGAAGCAGAGTAATGAAGAAGAGGTCATAATGCTGTCCAAATCTCTTATAAAATCATGGAAGAAGCTCCTGGGTTAGAAATTTACTGCATCACATCAGCATATACAGTGACGTTATTCTAACTCCATGCAAAATAGTGATGCATGCTTATGGTTCCCTCCCATACAGAAGGTTTTGAGTGGATTGCATAAATCATGGCCCCTCTCATAAAGTAAATCAGAATGTGAAATGCTTCCATCTGAAAATGATTAATTAGAGCTTAAAGGGATAGGAAAGTCCAAGTTAAACTTTTAATATCACTTCTATTTTTAAATGTGCTTTGTTTTCTTGGTATCCATTATTGAAAATTAATATGTACATACCCTACACTAGTGGATCCTAGCTGATTATTGGTGCCTGCATACATCTGTCACTTGTAATTGGCTAACTAGATGTGTTAAGCTAGCTGCCAGTAGTGCAATGCTGTTTCTTCAGCAAAGGATATAAAGAAAATTAAGCAAATTTGATAATAAAATTTAAATTTGAAAGTTATTAAAAATGTTATGCTATATTTGAAATATGTAATACAAAATGGTGTTTTCCTGTCCCTTTAAGAAAATATGGTTTCTGTCTAGCACAAGTTAGTTTCTGGATTTTTTTTGGCGTTGCTCTTATTCATGTAGTGTTTACTGGTAGGTTACGTCGCACTGTGCTCTCCCCTGCAGAGATTACATCAAGCTTGGCTCCTCCCTTACATAGATGTCTGGGTTACAAAAGGTTTGACCTGTTTCACTTTGTGTTTGGTTATAGCAAAATTGTCCCTTGCCTAGGCAATCTTTGAGAGCTGTGCAAAAACATGTATAAGGTGTTTGGGGATTCATTTAGATTTGACAATTGAATGCAATGTGCAGTAGATGGCACTACAGATGCATCATATTTCCTAGGCAGAGTTTTGTGGAAGAGCTTACACATTTAAGCTCTTCTCAAGCTAAGCTATGTAAACTAGGCATGGACATTCAGATGCTTCCATAGCATTTGAATGTGGAAGAAGGCTGACGCTTGTGGCATTCCGGGTCCCAAAAAGAGATGATTCCTTCTTGTGAAAGTTCAACATGCTAAGATCTGTGCAAATCAAGATCTTAGTGTGTTTAATTTGGAAAAAAAGGAACTGGCTTCAAAAAGAGCCGAACGCCACTAGCGGCCGCCTTCTACCGCATTCAGACGCCTAATGTAAACCTTTTCTCTATCCCATAGATAACTCGGAACAGCGAGGTAAAGAGAAGTCCTCAAACAACCCCACCCCAGCCTCTTCTAAGGAGTCTAGGTGAGTGCAAGAGGGACGAAGTTTAGGGAAGCAACACAACTTCCTACTGTAATTTTGTGGTTTTGATGAACCTTTCTCCTCTTTGAGATATTAACAAATTCCTGCAGCCTGGCTGAGGTAAAATGTTTGTTAGTTTGTATACATGCAAGTTAATATTTACTCCAGTTGAAAGAATTACAAAACACTGCCCCAAAGTCCCATAACAAAACATATATTTGATTTAGAAAGTTTAGCCAAATAAAACATACTTCCTTTTATGTCCATTAACCATAATGATTCTTTGTTATGCTTTAAAAATAATTATTTTGTTTCTTACATGACGTTATGCAATCCTGCCCCTAAAAATAGTCTGTTCATCCTCCAAATACACTGTCCAATATGCATTTAGATCCGTGCATATAATTACCATAATTGATATTGTCCTTTCGCATGCGCATTCGCTATGTTTCATTATCGCACGCACACTTTTTATTGTTTAAGGGGATCCCGCCAGCTTTATCTGGTGGCATGGCGCATGCAAAATATGTTTTATTAGCGATTTTATCAGTGCTCACGCAGGCACTGCTTTATGTGTATAGTGCAGCACTGGCGGACATTATTTACAAGTTATCTGTAAAACTGTTTGATTTATTGATGTTTTCTTTGGGGCTATTAGGAGTCACGAGTTGGAGAAGCAACATAAGGAAATCAACAGGATTTACTAATTATTCATTGATTCCTGAGTTGCTGTCTTCAACTTGTGATTGTCTTCTTTCAAGCTCCATTGTTTTTACAAGTAATATGTAATTCAGAATGCTTTGTAGTTTAGCTATAAAATAATTTGGTACATAAATTGAAAAAAATATATTTAACCCCTTTACCCAATCCGATGTATGTGTGTGTATACGTCATGCGGTACGAAGCCTAATGTACCTCATAATGTAAATATACGTTGCAGCTTCAGGAAGCTCCAGCAGTCTCTGCTCGGCAAACAATCTGTCCTCATATGGTAACGGAGTACAATCGATGCTCAGTTATCATATGAGTTCAGATTGCCATATCGTTACAGACAGTGACCTGTAACAATCTCCTTCAGGTTAGTGGTCAGAATAGAGGCGGAGGGAGTGGGAGCGGCCCTACACTACAGAAAATAAAGTATGGAAGGTAGAGGGAGGGATGGCAAGCTACACTAAAGAAAAAAAAAACCTAAATCAGGGTGGGGGGAGGAGCCTTCTTTTGCAATTGAGGGGAAATGGGAGGACCACTACACTGCAGAAAAAAATAAAATTAGTACCTAAACTGGGTAATGGCAGACAACTGCCAGTACCTAAGATGTTGGCTACCATTAGGAGTGGGAAGGGTTAGAGAGCTGTTTGATCAGGAAGGTGGGATGGAAAGGGGGGATCATCCACTTGAAATGTCCGTCTGCGGGAGAGCCATAATTTAGTGCTCCACTTGTAATCTTGCCCTTAGTTTGTGAAAAAGTTAACCTTTTTTTTTTTTTTTTTTTTTGATTGTATGATCGCATTTGGTGGCTAAACAGTGGCATGAAATATACCAAAAGGGGCCTAGCTCAATATTATTATATTTTTATTATTATTAAATTATTATTTTTATTATACAAGTTGGGATACAGACACAATATAATATGTACTTTAATTACTTCACCTGCAAATTTATACTGCAGTGCCTTGCCATTAACCCTTTCTTTTAAGTTTCCGAATTGTACAGCTCTAACCCCCCACACAATTCCTTCTATGGCTGCATCTACAGTATATCCATCTTTTGATTTTATAGAATGCAAGCTTATTATCTGCTGGAGCTTGCCTAGAAGCAAATAAGCTGATGTGAACTCAGTTGAAATACAATGCCTGTGTGCCTGATGCTAAACACTGATAAGGGGGTTGAATCAGACTACTCCAGAAAGCATGGATTTGTAACTAATTTTGCTCATTTTTTAAAAAAATATTTAAAATACTTGCTAACAATTTTTTTATGTAAATTATTTTAACTTAAAGGGACAGTCTACACCAGAATTTTTATTGTTTTAAAAGATAGATAATCCCTTTATTACCCATTTCCCAGTTTTGCATAACTAACACAGTTATAATAAAATACTTTTAACCTCTGTGATTATCTTGTATCTAAGCCTCTGCAAACTGCCCTTTTTTCAGTTCTTTTGACAGACTTGCAGTTTAGCCAATCAGTGCCTGCTCCCAGATAACTTCTCGTGCACGAGCACAGTGTTATCTATATGAAATACGTGAACTAACACCCTCTAGTGGTGAAAAACTGTTAAAATGCAATCTGAAAGAGGTGGGCTTCAAGGTCTAAGAAATTAGCATATGAACCTCCTAGGTTAAGCTTTCAACTAAGAATACCAAGAGAACAAAGCAAAATTGGTGATAAAAGTAAATTGGAAAATTGTTTAAAATTACATGCTCTATCTGAATCATGAACGTTTATTTTGGCCTAGACTGTCCCTTTAAATAGCCCTTTTAGGATATGCACTTATCTCAACATGTTTTATGTCACTTTAACAAAAAAAAACAAGGCTCCATTTCTGTTTAAATGGAGTGATAGTAAAAATTCTTAGTATTTTGGGGAAGTTTTTCTCTGGCATTGCTGGTGGTGAAGGGGTTAATGAAAAGGATGCATTTAATTATTTGGAAATCATGATTTTAATAAAAACAATTAAATATGTATATATGGAATTTGTATAAATGTATCTAATTATTATAGTATGATTTTAAAAAATATATAGTACTTTTTATATAACATATTTGATTGATTTAATATCTGCACATAAAATGTATTACTATAAATGTACAAGTTAAATGATTCGTTTTACATGCTCGTTGATCTAGGGCACTGGTTTTCAAACCTGTCCTCAACCCCCCCCTAGCAGAAAAGATTTGTCAGGATTAACTTGGGTGAGAACAGGTAAAACAACCATGTTTACTGATCATCTGAAAAGAAAAAGAGATAGATATAGATATATATATATATATATATATATATAGATATAGATATATATATATATATATATATATATATATACTCTCAAAATCTGGCCTGTTAGGGAGGTCTGAGGACAATTTTTAAAACCAGTGATCTGCAGGAAAAAATATCCAAATGTACGTAGTTGCAATTATAACTTTTTATCTTTATTTACATTTTGATATGTAGTTTCATGAATTAAATTATTATAATATGGCTGAAATATATAATATAAGTAAGAAGAACGACAGCAATCCGGTCCAGTGCAAACTTCAATAGATTTATTTAGTGTAATAGTACACAAGGTACAGTAATGGGTGCTTCCCATCAAGTGCAAGAGAAATCCTCTTACGCGTTTCGTGTGAGAGAACACATTTCGTCAGATATTATATATATATATATATGCTGCTCAATGTTCGTTATTGCTAGGGTGGATTCTGTGTACATGCGCTTCCAATACTTACCGATTGCAGCACTGCTCCATGAGAATCTCTGCTTTAGATTAAGCAGATCTCGTCCTCTTCAGTAAGCAGAAGCTTGGCCAATGACGTAAGCGCTTGCGTGTACTTTGCTAACTGGGCACTAACGAATCCAGACGCCATCTTCCTACCTGAGTAAGCCCCACGTGATAGAACTCGTATAATGAGTCCCACAAGGGGGGGAATCCTTTAATTTTGAAAGCGAAATAAAGGGAAAAAAATTAAGAAAAATGCAGCATGTAAGTAATTGGGGGCAAAAAGTATTGTATAATAACGCTCTTTGCATTTCTCAGTTCTTTCTCCCTTTTTAATACAAATGTTTCCTACAGTTCTACAAAGAAGAATGATGCTCCAAAACCATCTCCACCAAGGATGACTCGTTTCCCACCACTTCCGGTCACCACAGATTCTGTCCGCACCAAGTGCAGGGAAATGCTGATTGCAGCTTTACAAACTGATGGTAAGGAGAGGCTCCTATAGTGTCCTGGAAGTGCACACTTTAGTAATATAATGGAAAACCCTGCTTAGAGCATCTTGCGGTTAAATGTTATAATGGAAGACCTTACTCCAAAAAAACCTTAGCAGTTCTGGAGTTTAATCAGAAACCTAACCTATGGAGCTTACATTCTAGGCTCTATTTGTTAAAGGGATATGAAACCCAAAAATTGTTTTTTTTATTCAGACAGAGAATACAATTTAAAAAAAGTTTCCAACTTCTATTATTAAATTTTCTTTATTCCCATGGTGTTCTTTCTTGAAGAGATACCTAGGTAGGTGTCTGGAGCACTACAAATAGGGAATAGTGCTGACATCTAGTGCTCTTGCATATGGATAACATTCTTGCAAAGCTGCTGCCATATACTGCTCCAGACACGGGCACGCTCCTGAGTCCCTGCTTTTCAACAAAAGATTCCAAAGGAACAAAGAAAATGTGATAATAGAAGTAAATTAGAAAGTTATTTAAAATTGCCTGTTCTACTTGAACCATGAAAGAATATTTTGGGTTTTGTGTCCCTTTAAGAATGCCTAAAAGATATTGAGTATTTGCATAATTGGGGATCCTGCTGAAAAAAACATTTAAACATTATATTGGTAAATGGGGGATATTGTTCCAAAGATTTTACATTGTAGTGGTTTAATGGGAGACCATATCTCATGAGCTTATAGTTTTATGACTTAAGGCGGGGCTTACAGTTTTCAGTCTTGCATATACTATCCCTCAAAAAATTACAATCTAGTGGTATAGCAAGGCCTTGTCCCAAAGCTTACAGTTTATTCTAGAGAACCCTATCCCTGGAACTTCATGCTGCATTGCTTGTAACATTGTATGTTGTCTTGGGACCAGTGCTGTCTTATTCTTCTGACTTGATTTGTATACACATGCCTTGTTTATTTTTTACTTTTATAGTTCTGATAAATTACAAATAAAAGAAAATCTAATTCTTGTCATGGGAACTTAAATGTTTTTAGTATGATAGAAGACTTACAGCAAAATGATATATAATATGTCTTGATAAGATTGTAATTTCATAATGGAGCCTAAGGGGCCTATTTATGAAAGGCCTGTTGGACATGGATCCGACATTGCGGGTCATGTCCGACAGACCTCGCTGAATGCGAGAGCAAATACGCTCTCCTCATTCAGCATTGCACCAGCAGCTCTTGTGAACTGCTGGTGCAACGCCGCCCCCTGCAGATTTGCAGCCAATCAGATGCTAGCAGGGGGGTGTCAATCAACCCGATCGTATTCGATCGGGTTGAATTGCGGCAATGTCTGTCCGCCTCCTCAGAGCAGGTGGACAGGTTATGGAGCAGCTGTCTTTAGACCGCTGCTTCAGGCTCGCCAGAAACACGGGGCTTCAAGCTCCATACAGCGCTTGATAGCTATGCCCCTAAGTGGTATATCTAAATTTTTATGACATAGTGGGATGATGGAAAATCCCTTCTGAAATTAGTGGGAATAATTCAAGTTGTATAAGACTGAAGAGATCATTAAACCTGATCTTTATAAAATATACTGTATCTATATTTTCATGTATTTCTCTTTAATTCTTTGTCTAACTTTCTGTTTTTCCCTAACATATTAACATCCTTCGCTCAGGAGATCATGTTGTGATTGGTTCGGACTGTGAGTTGTTAGCGGCACAGATAGAAGATGATATCCTTTTGAACACAAGGAGAGGAAAGTGGGTGAGATCTGACATATTTGGGTTCTGATGACTGAGTTGTAAGAATAGAGTAAGTAATATTGACATTTTAATAAAAATGAATTACTGTATAAAAGAAATGCTGCCAAAATGGAACAGTGATGTATAATAAAAATGTGTTAATCAAATATTAAAAATACCATACAGACCATGAGATAACATCACGTCAAAAGCTTCCTCTGTTAATATCAATAATGCAGTCTTTATTGCAAATGATCCACAGAAGAATTCCTCAAAAAGAAAGAAAGGTCATCCATAGCATAACTCTCTATAAGTATATGAGCACAAATTCCACACCTGCGTAGTTCTACTCACGTGATAAAGAGCTAAACTAGCTATAGTAAAAGAGCTTTTTAGGTATAAAACCTCCCAGATACAGCTTCCAAGGCAAATAAAAGCTACAATCAAATAGCGAAACGTACCTCAGAGTTAAGTATCTATAACAGACTGATCACAGGGAGGGGTGAATGCGTTAAATGGCAAGGGCTTTGTATTCACTGTGTGAAATATACGGTCCCATCTGTTAGGACTATTTAATTTACACTAAAGTGTTATAAGCTTTAAGTTACTGCAAATCCTTAGTGACCAACTGTCTGATTCTGTTTTTAATAAATGTATATCTGGGAGGTTTTATACATAAAAAGCGATTTTACTAGTTTAGCTCTTGATCACGTGAGTAGAACAATTCAGCAATTCAGGTTATGCTATGGATGTCCTTTTCTTTCTTTTATTTTTTTTTCTTTCTTTTTGAGGAATTCTGTGGATCATTTAAAATAAAGACTGCCTTATTGATATTAGGAGAGGAATCCTTTGACTTGATGCTATCTCATGGTCTGACTGTCTGTTATTTTTCATATTTCATAAACACATTTTCATTATACACCTTATCACGTTTTGTGTTACTTAATATCATTGTGATACACTTTTATTGTATACATTTAAGTTCTTTACTCATTTAAATAACTGCTTATAGCAGTAATAAACAAGCACATGCATATTAGAAGAATGGGGCCTATAATGTTTTTTTATCCAATGCCTTTTGGCACACGCCAAAAAAAAAGGGGGGCATACAGTAGGTATTGAAAAGAATCACCCCCCCTTAAAAATAATTAAATTTTGTTGCTTTGCAGCTTGAAATATAGACAGGCATAGTATTGGTTTACCCAGTTGTAATTACTCAGTGCAACTTATAACCCCAACATGTCTGGCAAAAATTAAGACAATTCAAAAACAGAATCATTGAGTTGCAAAAATGATCAACCCTTGTGTCAGTATTTTGTTCAACCACCTTTTGCTTTATTACAACCTTTAGTCTGTATATGGGATATGTCTCTACTAACTTTGCACATCTAGACTGTGCAATATTTGCCCACTTTTCTTTGCCGAACTGCTCCAGTTCCATTAGATTTGATGGTGAACGTTTGTGGACTGCAGTCTTCAAGTCATGCCACAGATATTTAATGGGGTTTAAGTCTGGGCTCTGACTAGGCCATGAAAGGACATTCACCTTTTTCTCCTTCGACCACTGTGTGGTCATTTTTGGTGTGTGCTTTGGGTCATTGTCATGTTGGAAGGTAAACCTTTTTCCCATTGAAAACTTCCTGGCAGAGGGCAGCAGATTTTCCTCAAGAATTTGTTATTTGGATGGTGAGCTGTATTGTATTTTCTCCAGACATATCGTTTGGTGTTAAGGCCAAATAATTAAATTTTAGTCTCATCTGACCATAACACCTTTTTCCATGTGGCATCAGAATCTCCTAGGTGTGTTATGGCACAGCTCAGTTGTGACTGCATGTGGCCTTTCTTGAGGAGTGGCTTTTTCTTTCAACCCTCTCATACAAGCCACATTTGTGGAGAATTTGTGATATTGTTGTAACATGCACACAATGACCACTCTTTGTCATAAATTCCTGAAACTGCTTCAGAGTTGCTGTGGGCCTCTTAGCCTCTCTGACCCGTTTCCTCCTGGCTCTTTCATCCATTTTGGAGCGATGTCCTGATCCAGAGAGGATCTGTGTTATACCTTCCACTTCTTAATGATAGACTTCACTGTGCTTCTAGGCATTGATAAAGCCTTTGATATTTTCTTGTATCCATCTCCTGACTTGTGCCTGTCCACAACATCCCAGAGATCTTTTGACAGTGATTGTTTGCTTCAGTTGTACTACCAGGGACTGAGATGCTTTAGGAAAGCTCTTTTCATGCTGAGCTAATCAATATGCCCACAACTGATCACAGTTGAAGGTCAAATGGCTTTGTGTGTGCCGTTGAGAAGGTGATTAGCTACACCTGATTGAGTTTACAAGTAATTTGAGAAGGGAGTGATCCTTTTTGCAACTCAGTGATTCTATTTTTGAATTGTCTTGTGTTTATTTTTACCTGATATGTTGGTGTTTTATCTTTCACTTGGATGTTATAAGTTGCACTGAGTAATTACAACTGGATAAACAAAAAATGTCTGTCTTTATTTCAGACTGCAAAGCAACAAAATGTGATTCTTTTCAATACCCACTCTTGGGGATGGGCGGAGGAAGACGGAACTGAATCTACAAGAAAGAACGGTAATAATTATGTTTTTAGTAAGTATTTAAAAAAAAAAAATGAATGAATGAAACTTGTTTTTTTTGGGCGGTTATGTGGTTGTGTGCAGATTACACAAGTTTACCATCACTTTAACATAAAAATATATTAAATTTAACTGGACCAGATTACAAGGGGTGTGCTAATGACCAGATTACAAGGGGTGTGCTAATTTTTTTTTCACTCGAGTGCTAATTGTGCTCAAAGTAAAATGAGAGTGGCAACATTAGCACTGGTATTAAAAGTTGAAAGTAAAAAGTTAGCATGCAAGCGAAAGAGTTAAGGGTGCTAACTTCAGGAATTTAGATATTGTGCTCATGATAAATCCCTTTCCCCATAGTCTTCTATGGGGCATGCTACAAAAAAACCTATTTGTAATAGCTTGGACACTAACCTGACACTGCCTTAAACCAACTGCACTAAACCTGAAGATGTGTTAGGAATACTTTACATTCTTATATTCTTCACATAGAAGAAAATTTTCTTTTTATATATATTAAAAATAAAATTATCAAAAGTTACTATTTCTCTCCACCTGTAAGCCACAATCTTCTCTGCCTGTCTTTTTTTTTTGGTTTGTTTTTTTTGTGTTTTAAAATTCAAAACACCCCACAATTTTCAGAACAAAATGGCTTCTTCAGGCAAAAGTCCAGTATTTAGTGTGACCTTCCTTGTCACTAAGCACATCTTGAGCTCTTTTGAACGGTCTTGAGGTTTTCTGAAGTAATCTTCTGGTATATTATACCAGGCTTCTTTCAGTGCTTCTCAGAGTTATTCTTTAGATTTAGGTTGTGTTTTTTATTTCTTTTTCTGTCCAGTTGATCCCATACTGACTTTCTAATATTCAGGTCTGGACTTCGACTGTCAGTGTTTTATCAGCTGTTTTTTTTTTTCTCCAAATATGATTTCTCTGCATTAGCAGTGTGCTTGGGATCGTTATCATGCTGAAAAATAAAACCATTCCCAATCGGGCACTTTCCAGAAGGAATGGCATGATGAATTAAAACCTGTCTGTACTTTTCAGCATTCATGATCCCATCAATTCGGACAATATCGCCAACACCACTGGCAGAAATGCAGCCCCAGAACAGACCCTCCGCTATATTTCACTGAAAGACGCCAGCACTCACTCTTCCATCTCTCTCCAACTCTTCTTCTCACATATTGTTGACGATTGGACCCAAAAATGTCAAACTTGGATTCGTCATTCCATAATACTTTTTTTCCACTGATCTTCATTCCATTCTTTGTGAGCTTTAGCATATCTTAGCCTTTGATTGGGAAGGGCTTAAAAGTGTGTGTGTGTTTTTTACACATATATAGAATTGTGTGTATGTATGTGTGTGTGTGTGTGTATGTGTATATATATATATATATATATATATATATAATTTACTCAAAAAACAAAGTATTGCAGTATGCAGTGATACCTTTTTTTATTGGACTAACATAATATTTAAAAAACAAGCTTTCGAGAGTTTTCCTCTCATAAAAGCAGAGAATGTGTCTGAAGGAGAAAATAGCTGAGAATAGCCAGAAAGAATAAATAAACAGAGGAGAGTAAATAGGCCAGATGAGAGGAAAAACAAAATGGAAAAAGAAACCAATAAGGACAATAAGATGAGAGATTATAGAAAGTTATGGTAGTGTGTGAGAAAGCCAGAGTCTACATTAAGTCCTTCATTTCTGGTATTGAAATGTGTGATAATTTTCATCTCAAACGTCTTTCGTTCATGAGAGTCTTTGAAATTCTCTTTTAAGAATTTTAATCCTGAGGTTAAGGATGGAGTGACCAGTCTGGGTGAACTGATGACCAACAGGGGTACAATATTCATTTTCCTTGTGGTTTTTGATCGAGTGTCTGTGTAGATTCATTCTGAGATGCAGCTTTAGGCCAGTTTCTCCAATGTAGCAACCTCTGTCACACGCTGTACACTGTATCATGTACACCACATTAGCAGATGAGCATGAATAGGATCCTTTAATATTGTATTACGCGTTGTTGTGTCTGGCTGTGTTGTTGTCACATATATGTTGACACAGTTTGCAGAGTGATTTGTTGCATCGTGCAGTGCCATTCTGTGTAAGCTTCTGTTCTGTGGTTAATTTGCTGCGGACCAATCTCTGTCTCAGGTTAGGCGGTTGTTTGAATGCTAGTATGGGGGGTTCAGGAAATATTTTTTTTGAGTGTGGGGTCCTCTGAAATTAGTGGTTGTAGCTCTTTAATAATTTTGCGCACTCCTTCCAGAGTAGGGTTGTAAGTGACTACTAGAGGGGTTCTTGTTTTGTTTTCCTTTTCTTTGTATTGTAGGAGTCTTTCCCGTGGTGTTTTCTCCAACATAGGTGTGTCCGGTCCACGGCGTCATCCTTACTTGTGGGATATTCTCCTCCCCAACAGGAAATGGCAAAGAGCCCAGCAAAGCTGGTCACATGATCCCTCCTAGGCTCCGCCTACCCCAGTCATTCTCTTTGCCGTTGTACAGGCAACATCTCCACGGAGATGGCTTAGAGTTTTTTAGTGTTTAACTGTAGTTTTTATTATTCAATCAAGAGTTTGTTATTTTGAAATAGTGCTGGTATGTACTATTTACTCAGAAACAGAAAAGAGATGAAGATTTCTGTTTGTGTGAGGAAAATGATTTTAGCAACCGTAACTAAAATCCATGGCTGTTCCACACAGGACTGTTGAGAGCTACTAACTTCAGTTGGGGGAACAGTATGCAGTCTCTTGCTGCTTGAGGTATGACACATTCTAACAAGACGATGTAATGCTGGAAGCTGTCATTTTCCCTATGGGATCCGGTAAGCCATGTTTATTACGATCATAAATAAGGGCTTCACAAGGGCTTATTAAGACTGTAGACTTTTCTGGGCTAAATCGATTCATTATTAACACATATTTAGCCTGAGGAATCATTTTATCTGGGTATTTTGATATAAGAATATCGGCAGGCACTGTATTAGACACCTTATTCCTTAGGGGCTTTCCCAAAGCATAAGCAGAGCCTCATTTTCGCGCCGGTGTGGCGCACTTGTTTTTGAGAGGCATGGCATGCAGTCGCATGTGTGTGGAGCTCTGATACTTAGAAAAGACTTTCTGAAGGCGTCATTTGGTATCGTATTCCCCTTTGGGCTTGGTTGGGTCTCAGCAAAGCAGATACCAGGGACTGTAAAGGGGTTAAAGTTTAAAACGGCTCCGGTTCCGTTATTTTAAGGGTTAAAGCTTCCAAATTTGGTGTGCAATACTTTTAAGGCTTTAAGACACTGTGGTGAAAATTTGGTGAATTTTGTACAATTCCTTCATGTTTTTTCGCAATTGCAGTAATAAAGTGTGTTCAGTTTAAAATTTAAAGTGACAGTAACGGTTTTATTTTAAAACGTTTTTTGTACTTTGTTATCAAGTTTATGCCTATTTAACATGTCTGAACTACCAGATAGACTGTGTTCTGAATGTGGGGAAGCCAGAATTCCTATTCATTTAAATAAATGTGATTTATGTGATAATGACAATGATGCCCAAGATGATTCCTCAAGTGAGGGGAGTAAGCATGGTACTGCATCATTCCCTCCTTCGTCTACACGAGTATTGCCCACTCAGGAGGCCCCTAGTACATCTAGCGCGCCAATACTCCTTACTATGCAACAATTAACGGCTGTAATGGATAATTCTGTCAAAAACATTTTAGCCCAAATGAACACTTGTCAGCGTAAGCGCGGCTGCTCTGTTTTAGATACTGAAGAGCATGGCAACGCTGATACTAATATCTCTGAAGGGCCCCTAACCCAGTCTGATGGGGCCAGGGAGGTTTTGTCTGAGGGGAGAAATTACTGATTCAGGGAACATTTCTCAACAGGCTGAACCTGATGTGATTGCATTTAAATTTAAGTTGGAACATCTCCGCATTCTGCTTAAGGAGGTATTATCCACTCTGGATGATTGTGACAAGTTGGTCATCCCAGAGAAGCTATGTAAAATGGACAAGTTCCTAGAGGTGCCGGGGCTCCAGAAGCTTTTCCTATACCCAAGCGGGTGGCGGACATTGTTAATAAAGAATGGGAAAGGCCCGGTATTCCTTTCGTCCCTCCCCCCCATATTTAAAAAATTGTTTCCTTTGGTCGACCCCAGAAAGGACTTATGGCAGACAGTCCCCCAAGGTCGAGGGAGCGGTTTCCACTTTAAACAAACGCACCACTATACCCATAGAGGATAGTTGTGCTTTCAAAGATCCTATGGATAAAAAATTAGAAGGTTTGCTTAAAAAGATGTTTGTTCAGCAGGGTTACCTTCTACAACCAATTGCATGCATTGTCCCTGTCGCTACAGCCGCATGTTTCTGGTTCGATGAGCTGATAAAGGCGGTCGATAGTGATTCTCCTCCTTATGAGGAGATTATGGACAGAATCAATGCTCTCAAATTGGCTAATTCTTTCACCCTAGACGCCACTTTGCAATTGGCTAGGTTAGCGGCTAAGAATTCTGGGTTTGCTATTGTGGCGCGCAGAGCGCTTTGGTTGAAATCTTGGTCGGCTGATGCGTCTTCCAAGAACAAGCTACTTAACATTCCTTTCAAGGGGAAAACGCTGTTTGGCCCTGACTTGAAAGAGATTATCTCTGATATCACTGGGGGTAAGGGCCACGCCCTTCCTCAGGATCGGCCTTTCAAGGCAAAAAATAAACCTAATTTTCGTCCCTTTCGTAGAAACGGACCAGCCCGAGGTGCTACGTCCTCTAAGCAAGAGGGTAATACTTCTCAAGCCAAGCCAGCTTGGAGACCAATGCAAGGCTGGAACAAGGGAAAGCAGGCCAAGAAACCTGCCACTGCTACCAAGACTGCATGAAATGTTGGCCCCCGATCCGGGACCGGATCTGGTGGGGGGCAGACTCTCTCTCTTCGCTCAGGCTTGGGCAAGAGATGTTCTGGATCCTTGGGCGCTAGAAATAGTCTCCCAAGGTTATCTTCTGGAATTCAAGGGACTTCCCCCAAGGGGGAGGTTCCACAGGTCTCAGTTGTCTTCAGACCACATAAAAAGACAGGCATTCTTACATTGTGTAGAAGACCTGTTAAAAATGGGAGTGATTCATCCTGTTCCATTAAGAGAACAAGGGATGGGGTTCTACTCCAATCTGTTCATAGTTCCCAAAAAAGAGGGAACGTTCAGACCAATCTTAGATCTCAAGATCTTAAACAAGTTTCTCAAGGTTCCATCGTTCAAGATGGAAACCATTCGAACTATTATTCCTTCCATCCAGGAAGGTCAATTCATGACCACGGTGGATTTAAAGGATGCGTATCTACATATTCCTATCCACAAGGAACATCATCGGTTCCTAAGGTTCGCATTCCTGGACAAGCATTACCAGTTCGTGGCGCTTCCTTTCGGATTAGCCACTGCTCCAAGGATTTTCACAAAGGTACTAGGGTCCCTTCTAGCTGTGCTAAGACCAAGGGGCATTGCTGTAGTACCTTACTTGGACGACATTCTGATTCAAGCGTCGTCCCTTCCTCAAGCAAAGGCTCACACGGACCTCGTCCTGGCCTTTCTCAGATCTCACGGATGGAAAGTGAACGTGGAAAAGAGTTCTCTATCTCCGTCGACAAGGGTTCCCTTCTTGGGAACAATAATAGACTCCTTAGAAATGAGGATATTTCTGACAGAGGCCAGAAAATCAAAGCTTCTAGACTCTTGTCGGATACTTCATTCCGTTCCTCTTCCTTCCATAGCTCAGTGCATGGAAGTGATCGGGTTGATGGTAGCGGCTATGGACATAGTTCCTTTTGCGCGCATTCATCTAAGACCATTACAACTGTGCATGCTCAGTCAGTGGAATGGGGATTATACAGACTTGTCTCCGAAGATACAAGTAAATCAGAGGACCAGAGACTCACTCCGTTGGTGGCTGTCCCTGGACAACCTGTCACAAGGGATGACATTCCGCAGACCAGAGTGGGTCATTGTCACGACCGACGCCAGTCTGATGGGCTGGGGCGCGGTCTGGGGATCCCTGAAAGCTCAGGGTCTTTGGTCTCGGGAAGAATCTCTTCTACCGATAAATATTCTGGAACTGAGAGCGATATTCAATGCTCTCAAGGCTTGGCCTCAGCTAGCGAGGGCCAAGCGCCATACGGTTTCAATCAGACAACATGACAACTGTTGCGTACATCAACCATCAGGGGGGAACAAGGAGTTCCCTAGCGATGGAAGAAGTGACCAAAATCATTCTATGGGCGGAGTCTCACTCCTGCCACCTGTCCGCTATCCACATCCCAGGAGTGGAAAATTGGGAAGCGGATTTTCTGAGTCGTCAGACATTGCATCCGGGGAGTGGGAACTCCATCCGGAAATCTTTGCCCAAGTCACTCAGCTGTGGGGCATTCCAGACATGGATCTGATGGCCTCTCGTCAGAACTTCAAAGTTCCTTGCTACGGGTCCAGATCCAGGGATCCCAAGGGCGGCTCTAGTGGATGCACTAGTAGCACCTTGGACCTTCAAACTAGCTTATGTGTTCCCGCCGTTCCCCTCTCATCCCCAGGCTGGTAGCCAGGATCAATCAGGAGAGGGCGTCGGTGATCTTGATAGCTCCTGCGTGGCCACGCAGGACTTGGTATGCAGATCTGGTGAATATGTCATCGGCTCCACCTTGGAAGCTACCTTTGAGACGAGACCTTCTTGTTCAGGGTCCGTTCGAACATCCGAACCTGGTTTCACTCCAGCTGACTGCTTGGAGATTGAACGCTTGATCTTATCGAAGCGAGGGTTCTCAGATTCTGTTTATCGATACTCTTGTTCAGGCCAGAAAGCCTGTAACTAGAATGATTTACCACAAAATTTGGAAAAAATATATCTGTTGGTGTGAATCTAAAGGATTCCCTTGGGACAAGGTTAAGATTCCTAAGATTCTATCCTTCCTTCAAGAAGGATTGGAAAAAGGATTATCTGCAAGTTCCCTGAAGGGACAGATTTCTGCCTTGTCTGTGTTACTTCACAAAAAGCTGGCAGCTGTGCCAGATGTTCAAGCCTTTGTTCAGGCTCTGGTTAGAATTAAGCCTGTTTACAAACCTTTGACTCCTCCTTGGAGTCTCAATTTAGTTCTTTCAGTTCTTCAGGGGGTTCCGTTTGAACCCTTACATTCCGTTGATATTAAGTTATTATCTTGGAAAGTTTTGTTTTTGGTTGCAATCTCTTCTGCTAGAAGAGTTTCAGAATTATCTGCTCTGCAGTGTTCTCCTCCTTATCTGGTGTTCCATGCAGATAAGGTGGTCTTACGTACTAAACCTGGTTTTCTTCCAAAAGTTGTTTCTAACAAAAACATTAACCAGGAGATTATCGTACCTTCTCTGTGTCCGAAACCAGTTTCAAAGAAGGAACGTTTGTTGCACAATTTGGATGTTGTTCGCTACTCTAAAATTCTATTTAGATGCTACAAAGGATTTTAGACAAACATCTTCCTTGTTTGTTGTTTATTCTGGTAAAAGGAGAGGTCAAAAAGCAACTTCTACCTCTCTCTCTTTTTGGATTAAAAGCATCATCAGATTGGCTTACGAGACTGCCGGACGGCAGCCTCCCGAAAGAATCACAGCTCATTCCACTAGGGCTGTGGCTTCCACATGGGCCTTCAAGAACGAGGCTTCTGTTGATCAGATATGTAGGGCAGCGACTTGGTCTTCACTGCACACTTTTACCAAATTTTACAAGTTTGATACTTTTGCTTCTTCTGAGGCTATTTTTGGGAGAAAGGTTTTGCAAGCCGTGGTGCCTTCCATTTAGGTGACCTGATTTGCTCCCTCCCTTCATCCGTGTCCTAAAGCTTTGGTATTGGTTCCCACAAGTAAGGATGACGCCGTGGACCGGACACACCTATGTTGGAGAAAACAGAATTTATGTTTACCTGATAAATTACTTTCTCCAACGGTGTGTCCGGTCCACGGCCCGCCCTGGTTTTTTTAATCAGGTCTGATAATTTATTTTCTTTAACTACAGTCACCACGGTACCATATGGTTTCTCCTATGCAAATATTCCTCCTTAACGTCGGTCGAATGACTGGGGTAGGCGGAGCCTAGGAGGGATCATGTGACCAGCTTTGCTGGGCTCTTTGCCATTTCCTGTTGGGGAGGAGAATATCCCACAAGTAAGGATGACGCCGTGGACCGGACACACCGTTGGAGAAAGTAATTTATCAGGTAAACATAAATTCTGTTTTTTAGGGCAGATTTGATTTTTTTAGATATTGTCCTTTCCTTGTAGCCCTTTTGCCTAAATGACTCTGACAGTGTACTCAGGTGCTGATCTCTGTCTTTTGTGTCAGAGCAAATGCGGTGATATCTGATAGCATGGCTGTAGACGATACCTTGTTTGGTGTGATTGGGATGGAAGCTGGAATTGTGGAGGTAGCTGTACCTGTCTGTGGGTTTTCTGTATATAGATGAATGAAGGATGCCATTGGTGACAGTTATTGTGCAGTCCAAGAAGTTCACACTATGATTTGAAAAGTCCATTTTAAGGTTTATTGACGGGTGAAATGAATTAAATGATTTGTGGAAATCTAAGAGGCTTTCTTCTCCTTCTGTCCATATTATGAAAATATCATCGATGTAACGATAATATGTATACGGTTTGTGGGGCTGAGTACATAAGAATCTGTATTCTAGGTACGCCATGAAACGATTGGCGTATTGGGGTGACATTTTTGTGCCCATCGCTGTCCCTGTCATTTGTAGGTAGTAATTGTTGTTAAAACTGAAATAGTTGTGTGTGAGTATGAATTCTATAAGCTGGGCAATAGTTGCACTATCATATTTGTGTGTTGTTTGGTGGGATGAGAGAAATTTACTGCAGGCCTCAATAACATCCTTATGCGGGATGTTGCTGTATAAGGATTCCACATCCATAGTGGATCAGTAGTTATCATGAATACCCAGGACTACACTACAGAAGGTTACAGACAGTTGTCTGATGTAAACTACTACAAAAAACTGGACACGGACCCGACCAAGGTATATTAAGCTAAACTCACAAAACTTATCAAAACATTTCCTAAACACATACAGCAAGAATTAGAAAATCTGGTACCTTCCAATCCTCAGATGGGTACCTTCTACATGCTACCCAAAATCCACAAGCCAGGAAACCCAGGACGCCCCATTATAACAGGTATGGGAACACTCACTGAACAAATATCTGGCCTAATAGAAAACACTCTTAAGCCTCTTGTTATTAAGACTGATAGCTTTATACAGGACACTACAGACTTCCTTAATAAACTTAACCAGATAAATGAACTACTTAGAAACACTATGCTAGTTACTATGGATGTGGAATCCTTATACAGCAACATCCTGCATAAGGATGGTATTGAGGCCTGCAGTAAATTTCTCTCATCCCACCAAACAACACACAAATATGATAGTGCAACTATTGCCCAGCTTATAGAATTCATACTCACACACAACTATTTCAGTTTTAACAACAATTACTACCTACAAATGACAGGGACAGCGATGGGCACAAAAATGTCACCCCAATACGCCAATCTTTTCATGGCGTACCTAGAATACAGATTCTTATGTACACAGCCCCACAAACCGTATACACATTATCGTTACATCGATAAGAAAGCCTCTTAGATTTCCGCAAATCATTTAATTCATTTCACCCGTCAATAAACCTTAAAATGGACTTTTCAAATCATAGTGTGAACTTCTTGGACTGCACAATAACTGTCACCAATGGCATCCTTCATTCATCTATATACAGAAAACCCACAGACAGTTACAGCTACCTCCACAATTCCAGCTTCCATCCCAATCACACCAAACAAGGTATCATCTACAGCCAAGCTATCAGATATCACTGCATTTGCTCTGACACAAAAGACAGAGATCAGCACCTGAGTACACTGTCAGAGTCATTTAGGCAAAAGGGCTACAAGGAAAGGACAATATCTAAAAAAATCAAATCTGCCCTAAAAACACCATGGGAAAGACTCCTACAATACAAAGAAAAGGTAAACAAAACAAGAACCCCTCTAGTAGTCACTTACAACCCTACTCTGGAAGGAGTGCGCAAAATTATTAAAGAGCTACAACCACTAATTTCAGAGGAGCTTACACAGAATGGCACTGCACAATGAAACAAATCACTCTGCAAACTGTGTCAACATATATGTGACAACAACACAGCCAGACACAACAACGCGTCATACAATATTAAAGGATCCTATTCGTGCTCATCTGCTAATGTGGTGTACATGATACAGTGTACAGCGTGTGACAGAGGTTGCTACATTGGAGAAACTGGCCTAAAGCTACATCTCAGAATGAATCTACACAGACACTCGATCAAAGACCACAAGGAAAATGAATATTGTACCCCTGTTGGTCATCACTTCACCCAGACTGGTCACTCCATCCTTAACCTCAGGATTAAAATTCTTAAAAGGGAATTTCAAAGACTCTCATGAACGAAAGACGTTTGAGATGAAAATGATCACACATTTCAATACCAGAAATGAAGGACTTAATGTAGACTCTGGCTTTCTCACACACTACCATAACTTTCTATAATCTCTCATCTTATTGTCCTTATTGGTTTCTTTTTCCATTTTGTTTTTCCTCTCATCTGGCCTATTTACTCTCCTCTGTTTATTTATTCTTTCTGGCTATTCTCAGCTATTTTCTCCTTCAGACACATTCTCTGCTTTTATGACCCCCCTCTCACCCCCCTCCCTTCCATTTGTTGTATGTTATGTGTATCTATATCAGAATGATCAGTATTGCTTTAGACCTGAGGAAGAGAGGAAAACTCTCGAAAGCTTGTCTTTTAAATATTATGTTAGTCCAATAAAAAAGGTATCACTGCATACTGCAATACTTTGTTTTTTGAGCATATATATATATATATATATATATATATATATATATATATATATATACACACACACACCACACACTCTCAATGCTTTATTTTAATATGTTTATTTTATATGTGGTTTGGGAACTTTTTTATTTTAACCTTACACTTTACTTAAGGTCTCAAGAAGTGTTAAATATTCTATTGCAGTTTCAGCTTTTGTTCATGTGCAAACTATAACTTTAAACTTGTAATATTAGTGCTATTGCTATTTAGAATGTATAGATTGTGCTAGAGCAATATTGGCCGTACAAACCCTTCTCTGGTAAATCTGATTAACCATGGATTTATCACAACCCGCACTATGATTAGCTTGCCACTTGTAATCTAGCCCACAGTGTTTAATACAGTACTATAAAGGAACATGTGACCCAAATACTGAACGACTTGACAGTGATGCAGCATATCTGTAAAAAGTTGATTAGAAAATATCACATAAGCATCTTAACCTTGATAAAAGTTTTGGTCATTTTGTTATTATTATTTATTTTTAAGTTGAATAGATCTTGCTAACTGCTGGCTGATTTATGGTGAAATTCCAAGTTTGACACTATGACTGGTCTGCCTGGTCACAAGATAAAAACATGGTATTGGCAGAATGGAGAAGTGGATGTTTGCTCTGAGCTAGCACAGCTAGAGTTTTGTATCGAGTTATTGGCTGTGAGGCTGTTGGAGCAGAATCTTAAAACTGGAGGTTGATTTGTTTTTTTATAAGAACAGCACGTAATACACCCAAGCAAATTGTATATGACTCTATCTGAACTCTTTTCGAGGATAAATTACTAGTGTGTGACACTATTAAGACATTTTATGCACAGTTATTAAAGTCACTTTGGCACAGATTTCAACAGTGTTTTATGAGATGTCACTTATATTTTTAATATATTAAGTTTATTTACATTGTGCAAACTTATATATCTTATAGTTTTAGATGTTATCACAGAAATTATGTTTTATATTAAAGCATGTAGTTCAGAGCTTTAAATTTAGTATTACTTATGCCAGTTTGTACAGGGGACTGGAATATAACGTATTGACTTCCAGTTGTTTTACTCTGTCACTTGGTCTCAAACTTGGCTGCCTCCATCACCTTCGTTTGCTTGCCTCTATAATCTGGATCATTTGCATATTCAGGATCCAGAGGAAACTTACCCAGAATGCCCATGTGTTGTTGCCACAACACAGTAAAATGATCCAGATACCAGAACAATGATTTGAGTACACCAGAGGTGAATGTGTCTAGTCCTCCATTGGTTCAGGCTTCTATGCTGTATTCACATGTGAGAAACTACTTCTTGCACAGGTACCCAACATTACCCGAAATTAGAAGAATATGTAAAGAATGAATTGTATCATAATTGTATCCGAGTGTAATTCCTGTCTTTTAAATGAGGGGTCACACGCTCTAAATTGCAGCTGATTACCTGCTCCAGTTGCATCCAGTTCTATTTAGGGGGTTCTGGCTATTTGTAAGAGGCAACTAATACCCACTCACCATAGAAATTATATAATTTGAGAGTGTAAGGCCCTATAATTAAGTTAAGAGTTTATATGTCCTTAGAACTGCAGGTGTTTGCAATACTGATAATAATCAGCTGGCAGTAACAGTCTCATTTTGTTTTGATGTTGATAATAGGGCAAGTAGATCCGTGTTTCTCTGAACTAAAATAAATAAATAGAGGAATTAAAAAGAAATTAGAGAACTGGGAAAAAGTAGATTTATATTTTGTGAAAAAATGCATAAATTGTGTACAGACACAAAAACTATTTCTCCAACATAGGTGTGTCCGGTCCACGGCGTCATCCTTACTTGTGGGATATTCTCCTCCCCAACAGGAAATGGCAAAGAGCCCAGCAAAGCTGGTCACATGATCCCTCCTAGGCTCCGCCTACCCCAGTCATTCTCTTTGCCGTTGTACAGGCAACATCTCCACGGAGATGGCTTAGAGTTTTTTAGTGTTTAACTGTAGTTTTTCATTATTCAATCAAGAGTTTGTTATTTTCAAATAGTGCTGGTACGTACTATTTACTCAGAAACAGAAAAGAGATGAAGAATTCTGTTTGTATGAGGAAAATGATTTTAGCAACCGTAACTAAAATCCATGGCTGTTCCACACAGGACTGTTGAGAGCATTAACTTCAGTTGGGGGAACAGTTTGCAGTCCTTGCTGCTTGAGGTATGACACATTCTAACAAGACGATGTAATGCTGGAAGCTGTCATTTTCCCTATGGGATCCGGTAAGCCATGTTTATTACGATTGTAAATAAGGGCTTCACAAGGGCTTATTTAGACTGTAGACATTTTTTGGGCTAAATCGATTGATATTAACACTTATTTAGCCTTGAGGAATCATTTATTCTGGGTATTTTGATATAATAATATCGGCAGGCACTGTTTTAGACACCTTATTCTTTAGGGGCTTTCCCAAAGCATAGGCAGAGTCTCATTTTCGCGCCGGTGTTGCGCACTTGTTTTTGAGAGGCATGGCATGCAGTCGCATGTGAGAGGAGCTCTGATACTTATAAAAGACTTCTGAAGGCATCATTTGGTATCGTATTCCCCTTGGGTTTGGTTGGGTCTCAGCAAAGCAGATACCAGGGACTGTAAAGGGGTTAAAGCTTAAAACGGCTCCGGTTCCGTTATTTTAAGGGTTAAAGCTTCCAAAATTGGTGTGCAATATTTTCAAGGCTTTAAGACACTGTGGTGAAAGTTTGGTGAATTTTGAACAATTCCTTCATGTTTTTTCGCAATTGCAGTAATAAAGTGTGTTCAGTTTAAAATTTAAAGTGACAGTAACGGTTTTATTTCAAAACGTTTTTTGTACTTTCTTATCAAGTTTATGCCTGTTTAACATGTCTGAACTACCAGATAGACTGTGTTCTGAATGTGGGGAAGCCAGAATTCCTATTCATTTAAATAAATGTGATTTATGTGATAATGACAATGATGCCCAAGATGATTCCTCAAGTGAGGGGAGTAAGCATGGTACTGCATCATTCCCTCCTTCGTCTACACGAGTCTTGCCCACTCAGGAGGCCCCTAGTACATCTAGCGCGCCAATACTCCTTACTATGCAACAATTAACGGCTGTAATGGATAATTCTGTCAAAAACATTTTAGCCAAAATGAACCCTTGTCAGCGTAAGCGTGGATGCTCTGTTTTAGTTACTGAAGAGCATGACGACGCTGATATTAATATCTCTGAAGGGCCCCTAACCCAATCTGAGGGGGCCAGGGAGGTTTTGTCTGAGGGAGAAATTACTGATTTAGGGAATATTTCTCAGCAGGCTGAATCTGATGTGATTACTTTAAATTTAAATTGGAACATCTCCGCAT
This sequence comes from Bombina bombina, assembly GCF_027579735.1. Classification (NCBI taxonomy): domain Eukaryota; kingdom Metazoa; phylum Chordata; class Amphibia; order Anura; family Bombinatoridae; genus Bombina; species Bombina bombina. The sequence goes on along the minus strand of NC_069499.1, from coordinate 991,725,327 downwards.
TTTGCTTAAGGAGGTATTATCCACTCTGGATGATTGTGAAAATTTGGTCATCCCAGAGAAACTATGTAAAATGGACAAGTTCCTAGAGGTGCCGGGGCTCCCAGAAGCTTTTCCTATACCCAAGCGGGTGGCGGACATTGTTAATAAAGAATGGGAAAGGCCCGGTATTCCTTTCGTCCCTCCCCCCATATTTAAAAAATTGTTTCCTATGGTCGACCCCAGAAAGGACTTATGGCAGTCAGTCCCCAAGGTCGAGGGAGCGGTTTCTACTTTAAACAAACGCACCACTACTCCCATAGAGGATAGTTGTGCTTTCAAAGATCCTATGGATAAAAAATTAGAAGGTTTGCTTAAAAAGATGTTTGTTCAGCAGGGTTACCTTCTACAACCCATTTCATGCATTGTCCCTGTCACTACAGCCGCATATTTCTGGTTTGATGAACTGATTAAGGTGCTCGATAGTGACTCTCCTCCTTATGAGGAGATTATGGACAGAGTCAATGCTCTCAAATTGGCTAATTCTTTCACTCTAGACGCCTCTTTGCAATTGGCTAAGTTAGCGGCTAAGAATTCTGGGTTTGCTATTGTGGCGCGCAGAGCGCTTTGGTTGAAATCTTGGTCGGGCTGATGCGTCTTCCAAGAACAAGCTACTAAACATTCCTTTCAAGGGGGAAAACGCTGTTTGGTCCTGACTTGAAAGAGATTATCTCTGATATCACTGGGGGTAAGGGCCATGCCCTTCCTCAGGATCGGCCTTTCAAGGCAAAAAATAGACCTAATTTTCGTCCCTTTCGTAAAAACGGACCAGCCCAAGGTGCTACGTCCTCTAAGCAAGAAGGTAATACTTCTCAGGCCAAGCCAGCTTGGAGACCAATGCAAGGCTGGAACAAGGGAAAGCAGGCAAAGAAACCTGCCACTGCTACCAAGACAGCATGAAATATCGGCCCCCGATCCGGGACCGGATCTGGTGGGGGGCAGACTCTCTCTCTTCGCTCAGGCTTGGGCAAGAGATGTTCTGGATCCCTGGGCGCTAGAAATAGTCTCCCAGGGTTATCTTCTGGAATTCAAGGGACTTCCCCCAAGGGGGAAGGTTCCACAGGTCTCAGTTGTCTTCAGACCACATAAAAAGACAGGCGTTCTTACATTGCGTAGAAGACCTGTTAAAAATGGGAGTGATTCATCCTGTTCCATTGAGAGAACAAGGGATGGGGTTCTACTCCAATCTGTTCATAGTTCCCAAAAAAGAGGGAACATTCAGACCAATCCTAGATCTCAAGATCTTAAACAAATTTCTCAAGGTCCCATCTTTCAAGATGGAAACCATTCGAACTATCCTTCCTTCCATCCAGGAAGGTCAATTCATGACCACGGTGGATTTAAAGGATGCGTATCTACATATTCCTATCCACAAGGAACATCATCGGTTCCTAAGGTTTGCATTCCTGGACAAACATTACCAGTTCGTGGCGCTTCCTTTCGGATTAGCCACTGCTCCAAGGATTTTCACAAAGGTACTAGGGTCCCTTCTAGCTGTGCTAAGACCAAGGGGCATTGCAGTAGTACCTTACCTGGACGACATTCTGATTCAAGCGTCGTCCCTCCCTCGAGCAAAGGCTCACACGGACATCGTCCTGGCCTTTCTCAGATCGCACGGCTGGAAAGTGAACGTGGAAAAGAGTTCTCTATCCCCGTCAACAAGGGTTCCCTTCTTGGGAACAATTATAGACTCCTCAGAAATGAGGATTTTTCTAACAGAGGCCAGAAAGACAAAGCTTCTGGACTCTTGTCGAATACTTCATTCCGTCCCTCTTCCTTCCGTAGCTCAGTGCATGGAAGTGATCGGGTTGATGGTAGCGGCAATGGACATAGTTCCTTTTGCGCGCATTCATCTAAGACCATTACAACTGTGCATGCTCAGTCAGTGGAATGGGGACTATACAGACTTGTCTCCAAAGATACAAGTAAATCAGAGGACCAGAGACTCACTCCGTTGGTGGCTGTCCCTGGACAACCTGTCACGAGGGATGACATTCCACAGACCAGAGTGGGTCATTGTCACGACCGACGCCAGTCTGATGGGCTGGGGCGCGGTCTGGGGATCCCTGAAAACTCAGGGTCTTTGGTCTCGGGAAGAATCTCTTCTACCGATAAATATTCTGGAACTGAGAGCGATATTCAATGCTCTCAAGGCTTGGCCTCAGCTAGCGAGGACCAAGTTCATACGGTTTCAATCAGACAACATGACGACTGTTGCGTACATCAACCATCAGGGGGGAACAAGGAGTTCCCTAGCGATGGAAGAAGTGACCAAGATCATTCTATGGGCGGAGTCTCACTCCTGCCACCTGTCTGCTATCCACATCCCGGGAGTGGAAAATTGGGAAGCGGATTTTCTGAGTCGTCAGACATTACATCCGGGGGAGTGGGAACTCCATCCGGAAATCTTTGCCCAAGTCACTCAACTTTGGGGCATTCCAGACATGGATCTGATGGCCTCTCGTCAGAACTTCAAAGTTCCTTGCTACGGGTCCAGATCCAGGGATCCCAAGGCGGCTCTAGTGGATGCACTAGTAGCACCTTGGACCTTCAAACTAGCTTATGTGTTCCCGCCGTTTCCTCTCATCCCCAGGCTGGTAGCCAGGATCAATCAGGAGAGGGCGTCGGTGATCTTGATAGCTCCTGCGTGGCCACGCAGGACTTGGTATGCAGATCTGGTGAATATGTCATCGGCTCCACCTTGGAAGCTACCTTTGAGACGAGACCTTCTTGTTCAGGGTCCGTTCGAACATCCGAATCTGGTTTCACTCCAGCTGACTGCTTGGAGATTGAACGCTTGATTTTATCGAAGCGAGGTTTCTCAGATTCTGTTATCGATACTCTTGTTCAGGCCAGAAAGCCTGTAACTAGAAAGATTTACCACAAAATTTGGAAAAAATATATCTGTTGGTGTGAATCTAAAGGATTCCCTTGGGACAAGGTTAAGATTCCTAGGATTCTATCCTTCCTTCAAGAAGGATTGGAAAAAGGATTATCGGCAAGTTCCCTGAGGGGACAGATTTCTGCCTTGTCGGTGTTACTTCACAAAAAACTGGCAGCTGTGCCAGATGTTCAAGCCTTTGTTCAGGCTCTGGTTAGAATCAAGCCTGTTTACAAACCTTTGACTCCTCCTTGGAGTCTCAATTTAGTTCTTTCAGTTCTTCAGGGGGTTCCGTTTGAACCCTTACATTCCGTTGATATTAAGTTATTATCTTGGAAAGTTTTGTTTTTAGTTGCAATTTCTTCTGCTAGAAGAGTTTCAGAATTATCTGCTCTGCAGTGTTCTCCTCCTTATCTGGTGTTCCATGCAGATAAGGTGGTTTTACGTACTAAACCTGGTTTTCTTCCAAAAGTTGTTTCTAACAAAAACATTAACCAGGAGATTATCGTACCTTCTCTGTGTCCGAAACCAGTTTCAAAGAAGGAACGCTTGTTGCACAATTTGGATGTTGTTCGCGCTCTAAAATTCTATTTAGATGCTACAAAGGATTTTAGACAAACATCTTCCCTGTTTGTTGTTTATTCAGGTAAAAGGAGAGGTCAAAAAGCAACTTCTACCTCTCTCTCTTTTTGGATTAAAAGCATCATCAGATTGGCTTACGAGACTGCCGGACGGCAGCCTCCCGAAAGAATCACGGCTCATTCCACTAGGGCTGTGGCTTCCACATGGGCCTTCAAGAACGAGGCTTCTGTTGATCAGATATGTAGGGCAGCGACTTGGTCTTCACTGCACACTTTTACCAAATTTTACAAGTTTGATACTTTTGCTTCTTCTGAGGCTATTTTTGGGAGAAAGGTTTTGCAAGCCGTGGTGCCTTCCATTTAGGTGACCTGATTTGCTCCCTCCCTTCATCCGTGTCCTAAAGCTTTGGTATTGGTTCCCACAAGTAAGGATGACGCCGTGGACCGGACACACCAATGTTGGAGAAAAAAGAATTTATGTTTACCTGATAAATTTCTTTCTCCAACGGTGTGTCCGGTCCACGGCCCGCCCTGGTTTTTTAATCAGGTCTGATAATTTATTTTCTTTAACTACAGTCACCACGGTACCATATGGTTTCTCCTATGCTATTATTCCTCCTTAACGTCGGTCGAATGACTGGGGTAGGCGGAGCCTAGGAGGGATCATGTGACCAGCTTTGCTGGGCTCTTTGCCATTTCCTGTTGGGGAGGAGAATATCCCACAAGTAAGGATGACGCCGTGGACCGGACACACCGTTGGAGAAAGAAATTTATCAGGTAAACATAAATTCTGTTTTTTTAGCGAAAACTATTTTTTTTAGTGGAAACAATGGCTTCATTTGAAAATATTACTAAATATATTTCATGCACCTTCCTATGGGTGCTGCCATTTTGGAACCAGAGTTTTTACTGCAGGTATCTGAAGGAGAGTTGCTAAACATGTGCAAACAGGTCAGCACAAAAATGCAATGAACACTAGAGTTAAGCATGGCAGCACCCATGACTAGAGGGAGGCAGAGGATAACCTCAACACTATGCTAATATAGGGCTAGATTACGAGTAGAGTGCTGTCTTTAGCCTGAGGAGCGTAAATGCTATCTATGGGTGGTGTTGAGGAGAAATGTCTGCTCATATTACAAGTTGAAAGTAAATGCGATTTCCGTTCAAGCTGAAAGGTTGCATAAAGAATTGGGCCGTGGGAAACAGTTGCACTAAGCTACTCTATTAACCCATAAACTGCTACACACCCATATCGCAAACTACCCCTCTACACTATTAACCCCTAAGCCGCCACAACCCCCATCACAAAAAAAACTCTAAAATCAAAACCAGCTAACCCCCTTAACCTATGACCCCCTAAGTTGACCTAAAAATAAACCTTACCTTACTTAGGGGGGAACTAACATTACAGGGAGAAACAAAACCTACCATTACAGAAAACAAACAAATTACCAAAAATAATAAAAAACAAAACAGATGTGCCTTTTCTAAAACTAAAGCCCCACTAAAAAAAAAAACTCCCCAAAATTAAAAACCTATACTAACCCTTAACTAACCCTTAGATACAGCCCTTAGAAGGGCTTTCTCTTGTAAGGTGTATCCAGTCCACGGATTCATCCTTTACTTGTGGGATATTCTCCTTCCCTACAGGAAGTGGCAAAGAGAGCACACAGCAGAGCTTTCCATATAGCTCCCCCTCTAGCTCCACCCCCCAGTCATTCTCTTTGCCGGCTCTAAGCACTAGGGTCTCTCTACGGGAGGGTAAAGTGAATGTGGTGTTAGAATTGTAGTTTTTATTATCTTCAATCAAAAGTTTATTTTAAATGGTACCGTTTTGTACTATTTACTCTCTAGCAGAAAAGTGATGAAGATTTCTGCTGAGAGGAAAATGATTTTAGCATGTTGTAACTAAAATCCACTGCTGTTCCCACACAGGACTGAGGAGTACCAGAAAACTTCAGTTGGGGGGAACAGTTTGCAGGGGAACTGCAATAAGGTATGTTCAGTCATTTATTTCTAGACAAGACTGAGATAATGCTAGAAGAGACTGACAATATCCCCATGAGTGGAGGGTAAGCTATGTTCAGAGACTTAGTATGGAATTGAATGCTTACATAACAGGGCTAATTTTGCTGGTTGACACTAATTCAGGGCAATCGATTGCTTTATTAGTAAAAAAGACACTTTGAAAGTCCTCTGGGGTTATTACCCACATGGCTATTTTTTATTCACTTGGGAGGGATTTCTTAGGCCCCACAGCTCCGGAGTAGAGTGGGAGGGGCCTAATTTCGCGCCTCAGTTGCGCATTTAGAATTACACAGAAGTTCATGCTGCTTCATATGGAAGGTCCTGCTGCTGTTTGAGGGGCTAAAGGAAGCTATATTCCCCCAAATCTGGTCCCTAAGGGCAGGTAGGGCCACAGCAGTGCTGTGGCAAGGTGCTGTAGTAATTTTAACCGGGTGTTGGCTTTAGGCTGCTCCGGTTTGGGCATTAAGGGGTTAATCGTTTTGCTACTTGGGGTGCAATCTTGCTAAGGCTCTGGGTACATACTGTGAACATTTAAAAGGATTACTGCATTTTTCACTGTTTTGTAAAATTGTGTGCCTTTTTTATCTCTTAAAGGCACAGTAACGTTTTTTCAAATTGTGTTTTTTATTTGATTAAAGTGATTTCCAAGCCTGTCTGTGTATACTACTAGTCTGTTAAACATGTCTGACACTAAGGAAAATCCTTGTTCAATGTGTTTAGAAGCCATGGTGGAACCCCCTCTCAGAATGTGTCCCACTTGTACTGATATGTCTATACACTTTAAAGATCATATTGTTGCACTTAAGAATGTGGCCCAAGATGATTCTCAGACTGAAGGTAATAATAAAAAACTGAGGGTAGCCCGTCTGCCTCTCCCCGAGTGTCACAACCAGTTACGCCCGCACAAGCGACGCCTAGTACCTCTAGTGCGTCTAATTCTTTTACATTACAAGACTTAGCGGCAGTCATGGATAATTTTCTTGCAACTTTCTTATCTAAACTGCCCGTGTTACCTGCAAAGCGTGATAGCTCCGTTTTAAGAACAGATTATGAGCATTCTGACGCTTTGGTAGCCGTATCTGATATACCCTCACAACGCTCTGAAGTGGGAGCGAGGGATTTGATGTCTGAGGGAGAGGTTTCTGATTCAGGAAAATTTCCTCCTCAGACAGATTCAGATACATTGGCTTTTAAATTTATACTAGAACACCTCCGTGTGTTGCTCAGGGAGGTATTAGCTACTCTGGATGACTGCGACCCTTTGGTGGTCCCAGAGAAATTATGTAAAATGGACAAGTACTTAGAGGTCCCTGTTTACACTGATGCGTTTCCGGTCCCTAAGAGGATATCGGATATCGTTACTAGGGAGTGGGATAGACCAGGTGTCCCTTTTGTCCCTCCTCCTGTTTTTAAGAAAATGTTCCCCATATCTGACTCCATGCGGGACTTGTGGCAGACGGTCCCTAAGGTGGAGGGGGCTGTTTCTACACTTGCTAAACGCACAACCATACCAATTGAAGACAGTTGTGCTTTTAAAGACCCTATGGATAAAAAAATTAGAGGGTTTACTTAAGAAAATTTTTGTTCAACAAGGTTTTCTTCTCCAACCTATTGCCTGCATTATTCCTGTAACTACTGCAGCTGCTTTCTGGTTTGAGGCGCTGGAAGACTCGCTCCAGACGGAGACCTCATATGAGGAAATTATGAATAGAATTAAGGCTCTAAAGCTAGCTAATTCCTTTATCACTGACGCCGCTTTCCAAATAGCTAAGTTAGCGGCGAAAAATTCAGGTTTCGCCATTTTGGCGCGCAGGGCGCTATGGCTAAAGTCCTGGTCGGCCGATGTGTCGTCTTAATCCAAGCTCTTGAACATTCCTTTCAAAGGAAAGACCCTCTTCGGGCCTGAATTGAAAGAGATTATTTCAGATATCTCCGGGGGAAAAGGCCATGCTCTCCCTCAGGACAAGCCCTTTAAGACAAAGAACAAAGCTAATTTTCATTCCTTTCGCAATTTCAGGAACGGCCCTGCTTCATCCTCGCCGGCTGCAAAGCAAGAGGGTAACTCTTCACAGCCCAAGGCAACCTGGATACCTTACCAGGGCTGGAATAAGGGTAAACAGGCCAAAAAGCCTGCAGCTGCCACCAAGACAGCATGAAGGGGTAGCCCCCGATCCGGGACCGGATCTAGTAGGGGGCAGACTCTCTCTTCGCTCAGGCCTGGGCAAGAGATGTACACGATCCTTGGGCATTAGAGATTGTAGCCCAGGGATACCTTTTAGAATTCAAGGACTCTCCTTCAGAGGGGGAGCTATATGGACAGGAGAATATCCCACAAGTAAAGGATGAATCCGTGGACTGGATACACCACAAGAGAAAGTAATTTATCAGGTAAGCATAAATTCTGTTTTTTTTTTTGTTGTTGTTGACAAAACTTAGTTTATACATCACTACAAAGATATATTAAATATTCAAATCGCTTCAAGTATAAAAGAGAATTGCAGAGGGGTATAAGCTAAAGTCATTTGGAACTCTTTTCCATGTTTGAGAAAATATTCAGTAAGCAGAATTTATCGAGTCAACCTCAAACATAAACAAAGATGATGAGCCTGCTTTGTCATCCCATATGGAAGCTCTTTAGGTTCAATTTTACAAGATCTAACATTTATATGAAACAATGAGTTCAGTAATAATATAAAGCTAAGTTCTAATATTAAAACATAAGGAATGTTACGTTATGCTTATAGCCAACTACATTTTCAAAGTAGTTTAGGAAATATATAGTAATTAACAGCAGAAAAGAGAGGCAAGGTCCAACATCAACATTTTTATGGTACTAAGCAAATAAATATGAGTACATATGACAATATCAAACTTTGGGTTTTTAGTATATATGTCAGACTGTTTCCCGCATTAGCATAATCCAGAATAAGAGTCAGGCAGGGAGAATGAGAAGAAGAAAAGAAAAATAAATTTAACAAAGAAAGGAAGAAACTAAAATAGGACGGAGGCAAAGCAAGAGAGAGCAAAACACACATCTCTCCCATTCCCAAAACCCCCCATGCCTAGGTAAAGTCAAAACTAGGCAGTTACACCACATTAGGGGATATCATTCCCCGAGGTCCACATCTGCAGCATTACTCCATGTACTTCAATTTTTGCAATTCTCAAGTAATGGTACCCTTCTAATTGTAACATAGTTTTCACTTTCATTCTCCATTCCATCCAAAGTATGGATGTTGGTTGTTTTCCAGTGAAGAGGGATAAGGCCCTTAGCAATGGTCAACATCAGAATGAAAAGAGATCTCTAAACCTTGTTTTGGAATTTAAAGGGAAAGTGGAACAACAATAGACTTGTGTCTCTGTGCAACTCCATCTACAATATTCTACACATCTCCTTCCAAACTGCATTCCAGTAGTTTTTCAATAAAGGGAAATCCCACCACACATGTAGCATAGTGCCATACAACCTTTATCCCCTCCAACACATGCCACTTGTAGTCTGGAATATTTACTTTAGCCTAGATGGTGTGAGGTACCGTTTGTTTCAAAATTTGTAATGCGATTCCTGATTATGGGCTGGGACTGAAACACATTTACTGATTTTAAACATCTGCTGCCACTCTTGGGTTGTAAAGATCTTACCCATTTCTTTGTGCCATCAGGGGCATATGTTGGAAGAATATCCTCTGTCGATGTGAGGAGTTTATATAGATCAATGAAGTTAGATTTCTGGGCATGTGGTGCATAATGCATAGTTTTAAAGGGACAGTCTAGGCCAAAATAAACTTTCATGATTCAGATAGAGCATGTAATTTTAAACAATTTTCCAATTTACTTGTATCACCAATTTTGCTTTGTTCTCTTGGTATTCTTAGTTGAAAGCTTAACCTAGGAGGTTCATATGCTAATTTCTTAGACCTTGAAGCCCACCTCTTTTCAGATGCATTTTAACAGTTTTTCACCACTAGAGGGTGTTAGTTCACGTATTTCATATAGATAACACTGTGCTCGTGCACGGGAAGTTATCTGGGAGCAGGCACTGATTGGCTAGACTGCAAGTCTGTCAAAAGAACTGAAAAAAGGGGCAGTTTGCAGAGGCTTAGATACAAGATAATCACAGAGGTTAAAAGTATATTATTATAACTGTGTTGGTTATGCAAAACTGGGGAATGGGTAATAAAGGGATTATCTTTTAAAACAATAAAAATAATAAACAAAAAATGTTCTTTAAGTTAGTTTGTGGAGTCTTGAGTTAAGGATATACTTAGGAGCGTAGATTTAGTGAGGTTAAGAAGAAAGTTAGATACCTCTGTGTATCTTTTTAAATTCTGTAAGAACTGCTGGAATTGATGCCTCTACGTCTGTAATTGTGAGTAATAAGTCGTCGGCATACATTGCCAACTTATGATCTATTTCCCCTATTCTAAGACCTCTAATTTGCTTGTTTGCTCTTATATTGCTGGCTAGGGCTTCAATAGATAGCCAACAATAAGGGAAAAAGGGGGCACCCTTGCCTTGTCTCATTTGTAATACAAAACGGTCGGATAAAATAATATTCACCTTGATTTGTGCTTTTGGCGCTGAATAGAGGGCGAAAACCACATTCATTTTTTTTCCCCTAAACCCCGTTTTTTCTATGGTTTCTTTAAGAAAGGACCAATTAACTCTAGAGAATACCTTATTCCATGTCGGTAGAGAGCAGAGCTAAAGGAATTGACTTTGTTTTGGAAAAGGCTATGAGTTGAAGCATCTTGAGGGTATTATTTTTCGCTTCTCTACCAGGAACAAAGCCTACCTGGTCTATAGAGATAAGTGTGGGCAAAAATGTATTGATTCATATGGCCAAAATCTTTGCTAGAATCTTAACATCGCTGTTAAGCAAAGATATAGGCCTATAACTCCTCTGGTCTGTCCACAGGTTACCCTGGCATGGGTAATACTGTGCCATAGGCTGTTAGCATAGAGGGCAGATGTGACACTGTGTCCTTCAGCTCATTAAATAAGTTTTGAAGATGGTGTAGGAGAATAGAGATAAATGTTTTATAGTATTTAGCTCCTTCACCAACATTAAGATTGTATGAGTTCTTGTAATAAGAATGGAAGACTTTAGCATTGTTAGGACTGTTAAAGAGTTCTTGTCTTTGCTATCTTTAATAGCATGAATATCCATTTTTAACTGTCTACGTCTAAGGGCTCGAGCAAGAAATTTCCCTGCTTTATCCCCCTCTTCATAAAACTTCTGCTTTAATGCTAGGGCTTTATACTGATTTTCTTCCTGTAGTAGCTGTTTAAAGTCTAATCTAGTTTGGGTGAGTTAGGATTCCAGTTGGACATCCAAGGGATTTGTATTATGTTTTTTATGATTACATTGACTTAAGTATCAAAATGGTTCAATATATTCTATTGTCCTAAATGTTACTGTCCTGTCACCTTCAGTAGCCATAATGCTTGTCGGGAATCCCCAGCGATATGAAATCTTATCTTGTAGAACAGTTTCTGAAACTCCCATAGTGAGCAGATTATTCTGCCTACTCCGGTTGTCTAGGTATTCTACACAGTCAAGTAGGTTTTGCACCATAGTAGTGTTATACTGAACTTGAGATGAGGATTCTTTTATTTATTTTGTATAGAATTTTGGGTCTGTTCCATACTAGATACTCTCTGTGTTAGTTCTGAAACATCTTTTCGGTATTCAATAGGTTTTTAAGCTCTGCCATGATGTCTTTAATATCCTCTTTTGAGGAAAGGGTCTTAAGGTCCTCCTTAGTGACATACTGTGAAGGAAGATCAGGTATAGAGTAAACCTGTGTAGACACCACATGTTCATGATCAGCATGTGGAAATATATTGCCAGCTTATGGGTGTTTCAGCTGTCTTGACGTAGTGATTCATATTTTTAGCTTTTGCTCCCTTATCGGATATATTAGACTTCTTTTGTGGCATTACTAGGGAGTATAAGATAAATTAAAGAGAAAAGGACTGTGTATAAATGATTTATAAAGTCACTGAATATTGAAGGAGGCACAATTCCAGATTGATAAGAATGAATTAGCATATCAAGATTCAATCATATATAGTCCCATTAAGATATGTGAAGTACAACTCAGGAACAGTCTGCTATGTAATGAAATGGAGAGGTGGTTTTTGAAACAGCTGGCTATGCACACATATAAAGTAACATTCAGCCACTTTGAGTCTTGGGGAGTCAAGGCTGCTATAGTTAGTAAAGGTGACCAAATGCTGGGACAGTGTATAATAGCATTATAGTATAAGACTTTACTGTGCACAATGATCCCTTTGTGTAGTTAAAGCCACAATGTTGAAGCCTGTGACACTGTATGCTGCACCCGAATTGCAGCCCATACTTCACCACAGACCAATCCTTTATTTTCCTAGATCCCGTACCACTTAGAGTATATGTCCTGAGAGCTTACGTAACGGTAGATCAGGTGACACTTTTGCAGCTGCTGTGGCTAAAGACCATTTACCACCACTCGGTAATCTTGCAGTAAAGCTGTGTGGGGCTTCAGGTTCTGTTGCGCACTATAGATTAGGGCAAAGGCTGTGGTCGGGGCTGTCATGATTCCCTGATGTCATCTGTCCAGTTACCAGTAATAGTGGAGTAAAGGAGTGAGAGTATTTTGAGGATCAGTTATATCCTTCCATGCCCACTAGACAGATTTGGGCCATCACATAGCTCGGGAGCTCTAGGCAGCTGCGGCCATCTCCCAGCGTGGGCAAGCACCACCCTCCTTTAGAAGGGTTTTTTGTAGGGCATTGCCTAAAAGTGAATTAGGTCTTTAAAATAAATACTACCCCATTCTGCAAGTAACTCCCCCAAAAAAGTAACTAAAAAAATATTCTAAAATTGCCCTGAATAGGACATTTGGTTAACTTTGCCTTTAGAGGGGCATTTAGCTCTTTCGTCCCCAAAGTTCTCTTCATGCGGTCACCAACTGCACACTGAATTTTGAATGTGACGTACCCGCTTTACATAGGGGTACTCTTGCATTCCTATTGGCTAATTTTAAAATTCATATCAGCCAAAAGAAAGTGTATCTGCTATTATACAAAATATCATACATACTGCAATTATCAGAAGAGTTTTCATACCCCTATACATAAAAAATATAAACAATAGTATAAATAAAAGATGTCACATATGTACAATTGCATATGTTTAAATGGAATCTGAATAATCCAATATGAAAAAAAAATCATTGTGAAAAAAGGGTCCCTGTCAATCTAGAACCCCAGCCGGCTCGAGTGTCCAGATTGACAACAGACCCTAAAATATAAAAGACTGTGTGAAAAATATTTAATCATATTTGTGTATTCCATCCTAATTTATATTATGTTAGGGTGGAATAGATGTGGTCGGTATGAATATTGTATTCATTGTCCTAAAAAAAAACCCACACATTTTTTCATAACAATGAGGACTTCAAGATCAAGAAATGTATTAATTGGGAGACCACCTTTTGGTATACACTTATTAAAGGGACAGTATACACTCATTTTCATATAACTGCATGTAATAGACACTACTATAAAGAATAATATGCACAGATACTGATATAAAAATCCAGTATAAAACTGTTTAAAAACTTACTTAGAAGCTGTCACTTTGGCTCTGTTGAAAAGGTAGTTGGAAAGCCCACTGCAAGTGGCAAATAAGACACTCCCCCCCTCCCCCTTCTTTTGCATATGAAAAGACCCTTTACACAAACAGGAGCAAGCTGGAGTAGGTAGTCGAGCGTATTCACATAAAACTTTGGGGCTTGGTTAGGAGTCTGAAAATCAGAGCAATGTTATTTAAAAATAAGCAAAACTATACATTAATTTTAAAAAAAAACTTTATGGGCTATATAAATAGATTATCTACAAAACATTTATGCAAAGAAAAAATGAGTGTATAATGTCCCTTTAAGGTGTAGCTGCAATCTTTATTATGTGGGCCACACTACACGCCCACTACGCAAACATCTGTATAACATAAAAATTACAAAGAGAAAACCCAATAGTGCAGCACAATTTTGATGCCAACAGTATATTGTGAAATGAGTGCATATATTACTCACATTTGGTAGCGCACTAGAAAATAGTGCTGAATATTGCAGGCTGGATGTCAAAGTCATTAGGTGACTGTAATACTTTGGTCTCCCAGGAGGAATAATGATGAGTTCAGGAATCCAAAGCCAGCTCCAGAAAAGGAATAAAGTAGTACAATGCAGGTACTACTAAAACAAATTTAATTTTTAAAACGATAAAATCAACAATGCAACGTGTTTCTCAGCTAAAAGTAGCTGTTTCATCAGGCATAAAATAATAATGGTGTGTGTCGCCTTATATACACATCATAAGATTTGTTTCCATGGTTACATCTATATGCATTAAAAACACAAACATAAAAAAGGATGAGACTTCAATTTAAAATTCTCAGATATGTTCTGTAATATGTTTCCTGAACTCATCGTTTTCTGGGTTAGTAATATATTCCTGTATCTTAAATTTACACTCTTGATTTCTACATAAAAGAGCTTAAAGGGACACTATACCCAAACATTTTCTTTCATGATTAAGGTAGAGAATATAATTTTAAACAACATTCCAATTTACTTCTATTACCTAATTTGCTTAATTCTTTAGATATACTTTAATGAAGAAATAGCAATGCACACGGTGAACCAATCACAGGAGGCATCTATGTGCAGCTACCAATCAGCAGCTACTAAGCATATCTAGATATGCTTTTCAGCAAAGAATATCAAGAGAATGAAGCAAAATAGATAATAGAAGTAAATTAGAAAGTTGTTTATAACTGTATGCTCTTTCTAAATCATGAAATAAAAAATTTGGGTTTCATGTCCCTTTTAACTAGAAGTCTTCCGGTTTTTGAGGCATCTGATTGGTTTTTAGAGGGTCATGTGATCAAATCTAAAATGGTTTGTAATTGGATGACAGTTATAAGCAACCTGACAGGCTGAAATAAAATATACATGACAGCTGGCAGGTCATCTACAAATTAACCCAAAAGTATACTATCATGTGCAGAATAGTGTGTAAAAGTTAGACATCAATTTTATTTAGTTTCTGTTTCTAAGTCGCATGTTTATTTACTAATAAAAATTATGTATAAGGAGAAAAAATAATTTATGAATGAAAAGGGGAGTTCTATCTATTCATGCCGTTTTTTCAAGTGTCCAATTGGATGTTAGAATCACATGATCTTAATGGGGAAAAAAAACTATAGCTGGATTCTATTTGTTCATTCCGTTTTTCTAGAGATCAAATTGGACACAGAAATCACATGATCTTAATGTTAAAATACATAACTGGGTCAAGGATTATAAAAGATCTCTGTGTAATTGTGATTCTTTATAGATAATATTTGAAATAACTGTAAATTGGAAAACAAGAGCAGTTAGTTGATTTCTGTTTAATTATGTTTGTAATCGCTAGAAACAAAAAATATGTGAATGAATAGTAAGTGCTGTTAGTTGATGATGAATGGTAAAGTAGGAGTTACTGATTTGAGTCATCATTGGGATAACTGTTGATAGTATGTATATGTAGGCTTACCATAATTTTTAGAGGTGAAACTGGGACCACCTGGTGCGGTGCCAGTGGGGGTGTGGTCAGGAGTGTGGTTAAGGGGGCGTGGCAATTACCGGTCCTTTTAAAGTAGTAGCTTTTATGTGTGTAATGTTTTGTGGATACTCTACCCTTCCTCAGTCATACAAGTGAATCACACAGTTTAAATAGACCATAACACCACCCCCTAGTAAAAAAGGCACCATTACGTTGTCATGGCAAATAAGTCATTAATCTAAATCTCAGATGCTAAATAATGCCAAACATCAAGCATAATTATCACTTTCACAATTTAATATCTGCAGAGTATTATGTGTTTATGTGTCTAATTAAGGAACAGAGCCAAATACTGATAAGGCATAAATACAACATTGAATGAAAGTAAAAAAGAAACACGTACCTGCTAAAGCTATTTAAGAGGCTACTCTATACCATAATGCAGGAAGATTATAGCCAAAATGCTATCCTGCATGAAGTAAAGCAAGATCCAGGCCAAAAATCCTGCCTGTCTGTACTTCCTAGTCATACCCATATGATTCCCCTAAAGGTGTATTACCGGCAATGACACCAAGGGTCGGGGGGGGAGAAGGTGTTAAATTCTTAGAAACATAAACCAAGTAGTACTACAAAATTTAAATATAACCTACGCTGCTCACTCAGCCTGTATTACTAAATGTAAACTTTGAAGGACACGAACGTTAAGCTAAGCAGGGCTGCATGTAACAAAGTACCAGCATCCAACTATGCTGGAGAGCCACAGTCCAGTCATTTTGAATAATGTGTTCGGGTTTCAGGTGGTCTGAAACCCGGACACATGATTTGAAACCTGGAGGTGGCAACCCTACTGGGACAGAATGAACAACTGGGTGGGACACTGGGACAGCGCCTCCAAACCGGGACAATCCCAGTAAAAGTGGGACTTCTGGTAAGCCTATGTATATGAGTGATGAATGAGTGACGTGATAAACAATAAAATAGCTGCAGTCAGCCTGCGATATCAGCACTTCTATATAGCGCTCCACTTTTGTGAGTATTCTCCTATATAGCCTTTTTTTAATTATCCATCAGAAAGGTTTTTTTCTGCACCATGAGGCGCTCTTCTTTGTTTTATTTATAGAACCACCTCCCAAGCCCAATCCTTTGGAAGAAGAATCAACTTGTGAATCCAGCAAATACACCTCACAATTTTACAAGGACTTTAACATTGTTCTTTTGAATATTACACATACATATTTTCTTTATTTATAATCTTTATTATTTTTATTTCATAATTTTATTTTTTATTTTTGTTTTGTCTTATTTTATTATATATTTTTTTTATTATCCTATTTTTGATATTGAGTTTTTATATATATATATATATATATGTATATGTATATGTGTGTGTATATGCATCATATGACCAGATTGTGCCATATTGAATAATAATATATATCATACATAGCACCCTCTTTTTTGAAACCTTTCCCTCTTTCTGAGAGAAAGTTTAAAATTCTATTTTGATAACATAAAAATTGGTTTCCAAAAACATTGTTTCTCGCCATTTTGACCAGGTCCATCAAAGAAATAGGAAAGATCTGATGTTTCTGGTCATTGGACATATCCCCCTTTACAGAAGAAGAGGAGATTGAGGGAGCAAACTAAATCTGTGTGAAACCTTTTGGATACTTAATGTATAAACACAACAACAACACAAGAACCTAAAGGACTTAACGAAAACTTTGACCTTGTTTCTTTTCTTTAGGAGGTTTTCTTCTGTTAAGATACATTTTTATCTAGACTTCTTTCAATTTTCTGTTTCATATGTTTATGTACTCACCTATTTTTGTCACAATCACACTTTATACAATGATGTATACACTTACAAAACCATATAGGGTAGCATGTATAACATAATATATAAGATGGATTCCCCTAATATGATTAATTCTTTTTCACACAGTCTTATATGTTTTAGAGTCTGTTGTCCATCTGGACCCCTGAGCCGAGGTTCCGAATTATCAGGAACCATTTTTTTTATTTATTTTTTTCAAAATTTAATGTTTTTCATATTTGATTTTTCAGATCCTATTTGGACATATGCAATTGGGGGCTCACTAGTTTTCTGAACATTATCTATGTATATATGTGACACTTTTTATTTATACTATTTTTTTATCTATATTTTTTATTTATAAAAGTATGAAACATCTTCTAATAATTATAGTATGTATGATATTTTGTATAATTGCAGATACACTAATTGTCATATGTCCAAATATTCAGTGTAGCTATAGGAGTTTATATCCTGTATGAAGACTGATGTGCTTTTAAAGGGACAGTCAACACCAGAATGTCTGTTGGTTTAAAAGATAGATAATCCCTTAAAGGGATATTCCAGTCAAAATGTAAATGCACATAGGTGAATTAAATCTTTGAATAGAAACCTATTTATAATATACATGTATTAGCAAAAATGCTTCTAGTAAACGTTTTCACTGTTTTAGTGTTATCATTTTTCTCTGCACGTGCATGTGAAGCATAGTTACATATTCTCAGTGTATTAGCATTTTAAATACTGCAGCTGCTCAGAGCATCAGTGAGGTTTGTATCATGTCAGCAATTAACAAATTGAGTCATTACCAGATGGTACAAGCACCTTAGGCTCTCTTATCAAGTGCTGTGTTAAATGCTGGTGCACGGTGCATACTGAAATACACTTTGTATATTACTGAAATGTATCCTTGTGGATTCCAATTTTGGCTGGAATGTCCCTTTTAATTACCCATTTCCCAGTTTTGCATAACCAACACAGTTATAATAATACACATTTTTCCTCTGTAATTACCTTGTATCTAAGCCTCTGCAGACTTCCACCTTATTTCAGTTCTTTTGATAGACTTACATTTTAGCTAATCATTGCTCACTCCTCGGTAAATTCACATGCATGAGCTCAATGTTATCTACAGTATACAAGAGAAGTGAGTACACCCCAGTGCAATATCACTTAAATGTGAAATGATTCAAAATTGTATAACCTAACAGTAACTGCATTACGTCTAAGTTTTACAGTGGGGTATTTGCTCTTATGTAAAATTATAAACTAACATTTTTGATTTACTATATTAAAAATACCAGCCCCTGGGGGTGTCCGGGCTATGGTCCAAGATGGCTGCCAAACTGGGAGCTCTGTAACACAGATCTACATTCCGACAGTAATTTGAAAATTAAATAACCATCCAGCACGAATTGATATCTCACGACACAGGGGACACTTAGCTGGATGGAATAATATAAAAAAAAATATATCTTAATATAGCAGGACTTCCCAGAATGGATCGCTGAGTGTCTCTGGCGGGAAACTGGGTAAGCAGAGAATACTGTGATCCTCTGCCTAACATTCCCAACATGGAGGAGGACCTCTACTCTAAGATACGAGCCCTATTTGCTGAATCTGAGCAGCAGATACAGATTCAACTGCCTCATGGCATTAGTTGGTTCTCCTATGAAGAAGCCTCCCAAGCCGTGGGATGAGAGCATACTTATCAGTACTGATCTTCTGGAGAGGGAGCAGCAGGAGGCTAGCCCTAGGGAGGAAAGTTCTGGAGACGTCAGCAACTTAAGATCTTTTAAAGTATATGATTTGCCTGAGAAGGAGACAACTACGACTGAAGCGGCTACCACCAACAAACAAGGAAGAGCAGAGGCCCACAGCGGTTACTCTGTTGGAGATATTCAGACTGCTGCTGCTTACCTGGACATGTGGGGGAGAGCGGGCGGCTCCCCAGTGAACGGCTTTGAGAAGGAGCTTTGGGCGCTGGTAGCCCACTGTTCTCCTGTTGCCTTGGGACTCTGCATTGGCTATGGCCTAGGGACGTGGCGCATGCTGGATTTCTAAGGTAGATGCGGCTCCCAAATGGATGGACCAGATATCCGGAGGCTTCCTGGATTTGAGCACTGTTGCAAGAGTCAGGGTTGGATAGCGTAAACGGCATACTGGTAGATTCTGGATTGCCAGACCTTGCCTGGCCCCAATCAGAAACTACACCTCTCCTTGAACTTAGATTCCATACATTGCCCTGTGAATTGCTATACCTGATGCCGAGACTTTTATTAATGTACCAAATACTGCTGGGCCCTTGGGTTTATTGTTGGATTTGTTTCTGTATACCTATTGATCGGCCCACAGTCCCATACTTAGATGTATGCCTAATTCCTACCTTATAAGGCAAAAGGTAAGCCGGTTAACTGAGAAAGATTTGCCCAAACTCCAGCTTATTAATAGGATAGCGGTATTTACTGGGGCTTTAGACTTTACTAGGTGTTAAGGGCACTGTATTCGTTTCATGACAGGCAGTCCTCCTCCCCTAATGCATATTTCTCATGCTGCAGGTCCGTAAGAGGCCTGTACCCCCAGATTAGAAGGTAGTGTTCATTGAGGTCCAGATGTGACCTTACTAGGCAAAGGGGAAGATTAGTAAACTAGAAAAAGTGCAATTTAAAAACTTTTTATATATGTGACAATATATGTGTTTTTTTGTTTGTTTTTTTTCTTACCCTTGAGAGATATATTTGTCCAGCTGTGTTGACATACTACTCTATTAGAGAGTGCACAGCTTATATAGTCATTTGGAATCTTAAAAGTTTTTTGTGTGTTACTTAATACAGTGATGCATGTGCAAAACTATTTCATTATCGCTAAGATAAACTTGTTTAGATGAGTATATAATCGAAATGATCTATTTGAAACCTACTAGCTGTATAAGTTTACTTACTGTAGTGATGCAGGTACAAGAGTGTTTTACCATTTCTGGACATTTTTGACATTTAATTCACTCCAAACGTAATCTGCACAGATTACGTTTGGAGTCAATTACGGATATTAACACGTTTGGAAAGTCCTGTGTGGATGAGTGTTCGTTATCGGACATAAACTGTTCAAGCACACCTGGTACCGAAGGTTTTATGCCTCTGGAAGTGACCCGGAAATTTGAGAGGTGGTGATTAGAGAACTAAACTTTATCATATTATTGCCATCATCTTCACAATTGTTAACAGCTGACATTAACAGAGCTGCATAATAGCAAGCTTCTATTAGGATCCCCCTGAGACTGTATAATTCATCGGTACTACTATGCCAGTTGGAAACTCTGATTGTTTGATAAGTTAAGTTTTTAAAGTCTCCAATAAGGTTTTAAGCACTACAATATAGGAGATTGTTGAAGGAGTATATATTGCAATTGTTTTGTGATTTCCACTATCTTTTTTATCGATGTTTTTATTTTACATGTGATATTTAATATATTATCAATTATAGGAAATTGTTTACAGAATGTATGAGTGGAGAATGGAAGTTTTTGGGCCAAAACGAATGATTGATTTTTAAACAACATAATGGAATTGCAAAGAATTGTTTAATAAACTATTTGTGTTAAAAAGCTTTCTGTATCCAGAGATTTTATCCGCAGAGGTTATTAATCACAGGAATTAGTTTGAAAGTGATATAACCAAGGTGTCATTGTGTTACATTAATTGTACACACACATTTCTCCACGTAAAGTTTATTAACCCATAGCTCATTTTTAGCGCCACCTAGCCTTTTAAACTTGGTACTCCTTAGATATATGACTACCTAGGAAGGAGGCAGTGTAACTAGGTTGGCTAGTTGGGGGAAGTCCAGCGCATTACTTCACAGCAATTCTACAAATAGTACCCTTCAAAAAATTTAAATTTTGACATACTGTATGTATTTGCGGATGTTTGCTCTCTAACTTGCTTGCAGATATTTGTACTGCATGTTGTTCTTTGTATTGTTCAAACTTCAATAAAAATAATGTTAAAAAAAATAAATACCGGCCCCAAAGCAGGAAATCAATGCAACAAAAGTCGGCGCACCTTTCATTACTGAAAGCTAGATTGTGCAAGTAGCGCACTGTCCGTGGCGGACAGCCACTGCGGCTCTGATTTTTGGCACTGTGTATCGATCTATACCTCCTGATTACTACTGCAACTGTGTTTTGACTGCTTTTTAGTTGGTCACTAATCTTCCTGTATCCTTTTCTATCTTTGTGAAGTCTCACAATCAGATTTTTCAATTCCTCTGGCAAATCTTTTCTATGTGGAGTCATGATGCAGACTTGCAGATAGACACATCCCATTGGTCAAAACATTAGACTGTTCTGGTAACTATGCTCATGCAATACGGCTAATTGGGAATCATAGGTGTACTCAATTTTGTTTCAGTGATCTAACTTGTGTGTCAGTGACCACATTTGTATTCACTTTTGTTGCATTAAGTTTCAACTTTGGGGCCTGTATTTTCAATATAATCTTTAAGTATTTGTTTTTGATTGTTTATTAATGGAAATACTCTACTTGTCAACTTAGAAATAAAACAATTATTGAGAGGTGATACAATTCTAAATAATTTGATAATTAAGTGATGTTGCACAGGGGTGTACTCAGTTCATGTGTTTCATATACAATATACAACATAAGTAATGCCTTCTAGTGGTGAAAAACTGTCAAAATGCATTAAGATTAGAGGTGGCCTTCAAAGTCTAAGAAATTAGCATATGAACCTCCTAGGTTTAGCTTTCAATTAAGAATTCCAAGGGAACAAAGCAAAATTGGTGATAAAAGTAAAATGAAAAGTTGTTTACAATTGCATGCCCTATTTGAATCATGAAAGTTTTTTTTGGACTTGACTGTCCCTTTGAACCTATATGAGGCTACCCTCTAATAAGATAGATCAGTATGATATAGAGATAAGGTTGTCTTGTCCGAGTATTTTGATTCTATAATGAATATACATTATATGACAACCAATATCTAATTGTTATATGCCATATATTCTAGGCGGAACGTGGCAAGTACAATAGATTAGTATCTTTATCCTTTTTTAGTTTTGACAGTGAAAATCCTGTTTGTTTGTTTGTAACAACTGAGACTCGTTACTTAGCAGAAACTGTGGTTGGTTAGTAATGACACGTGATCAGAATCACACTTGTTTATACTCCAAAATCTATACACAAATCCCTACAAACAGAAACCACGATTCTAGGTGCAACCGTAAATGATAAATTGATATGTTTGATCTTTGGTGAATGTTGAGGTAGAGGGTGCATTTGTGAAGGTTTGTCTGGGATAAAAAATTAGAGGTGTAGTGCCGTTATAAGTGTGGAATGTTAATGCCGTTGTATATATGCTTATAGAATAACGAGTGTTCTTCTGTGCAGGGATTTATTTTCTGCAGGCATTTGTGCATTGAGACATTCCTTAATCTTCTGTATATGTGCTCTCATTTTACAAGTGGTTGCTTTTCATTTCTTTCATGTAATTGGCAAGAGTCCATGAGCTAGTGACATATGGGATATACAATCCTACCAGGAGGGGCAAAGTTTCCCAAACCTCAAAATGCCTATAAATACACCCCTCACCACACCCACAATTCAGTTTTACTAACTTTGCCTCCTATGGAAGTGGTGAAGTAAGTTTGTGCTAAGATTTCTACGTTGATATGCGCTTCTCAGCATTGTTGAAGCCCAATTCCTCTCAGAGTACAGCGAATGTCAGAGGGACGTGAAGGGAGTATCACTTATTGAATACGATGATTTCCCTAACGGGGGTCTATTTCATGGGTTCTCTGTTATCGGTCGTAGAGATTCATCTCCTACCTCCCTTTTCAGATAGACGATATACTCTCAATTTACCATTACCTCTACTGATAACTGTTTCAGTACTGGTTTGGCTATCTGCTATATGTGGATGGGTGTCTTTTTGGTAAGTATGTTTTTTATTACTTAAGACACCTCAGCTATGGTTTGGCACTTTATGCATTTATATGAAGTTCTAAATATATGTATTGTACTTATATTTGCCATGAGTCAGGTTCATGTATTTCCTTCTGCAGACTGTCAGTTTCATATTTGGGTAATATAAATATCTTTTAAAGAAATTTTTTTCTTACCTGGGGTTTAGTCTTTTTTGAATTGACTACTTCTTGCAAATTGCGGGCGGCATTAGGCCCTCGGGTGCGTCAAATGCTAAACTTTATTGCGTCATTCTTAGCGCGAAAATATTTTTGGCGCAGAAAAATACGTCTATGATGCAACTTCGTCATTTCCGGCGTCATACTTGACGCCGAGACCTTTCACACGGTTGCTTCATTAGTGACGCAAGTGTGTTATTTCCGGTTATTTTTTGGCGCCAAAAAGTTTACATTACGTTGTGCGTCATACTTGGCGCCAAACTTTTTCATTATTTCAATACCCCATTGATGTTTGCCTCTTGATTTTTTCTCTATCAGAGGCCTATGCTATTTGCTTTTTTTCCCATTCCTGAAACTGTCATATAAGGAAATAGATAATTTTGCTTTTTATGTTGTTTTTTCTCTTACATTTTGCAAGATGTCTCTATCTGATCCTGCCTCAGAAGTTTCTGCTGGAACATTGCTGCCTGACATCGGTCCTACCAAAGCTAAGTGCATTTGTTGTAAAATTGTTGAAATTATTTCACCGAATGTCATTTGTAATAGTTGTCATGATAAACTTTTACATGCAGTTAGTGTATCCATCAGTAATAGCACATTGCCAGTTGTAGTTCCTTCAACTTCTAATGTGCATGATATACCTGTAAATTTTAAAGAATTTGTTTCTAATTCTATTTTGAAGGCTTTGTCTGCATTTCCACCTTCTAATAAACGTAAAAGGTCTTTTAAAATTTCTCATTTAGTTGATGAAATTTCAAATTACCAACAACATAATTTATCCTCTTCTGATGAGGATCTATCTGATACAGAAGATCCTTCCTCAGACATTGACACTGACAAATCTACTTATTTATTTAAATAGAGTATATGCATTCTTTATTAAAAGAAGTGTTAATTATTTTGGATATTGAGGTAACCAGTCCTATTGACGTTCAGTCTAATAAACGTTTAAATGCTGTTTTTAAACCTCCTGTGGTTTCTCCAGGGGTTTTTCCTATTCCTGAGGCTATTTCTAGGGAATGGAATAAGCCAGGTACTTCTTTTATTCCTTTTTCAAGGTTTAAAAAATTGTATCCTTTACCAGCAAAATCTATAGAGTTTTGGGAAAAGATCCCCAAAGTTGATGGGGCTATTTCTACTCTTGCTAAACGTACCTCTATTCCTATGGAAGATAGTACTTCCTTTAACGATCCTTTAGATAGGAAGCTTTAATCTTATCTAAGGAAGGCCTATTTATATTCAGGTCATCTTCTCAGACCTGCAATTTCTTTGGCTGATGTTGCGGCTGCATCAACCTTCTGGTTGGAGAATTTAGCGCAATTCTGACTTGTCTAGAATTATTCGCCTATTGCAATATGCTAATCCTTTTTTTTTTTAATGCAATTTTTGATATTATCAAAATTGATGTTAGATCCATTTCTTTAGCTATTTTAGCTAGAAGAGCTTTGTGGCTTAAATCTTGGAATGCTGATATGACATCTAAATCTAGATTACTATCTCTTTCTTTCCAAGGTAATAATTTATTTGGTTCTCAGTTGGATTCTATTATTTCAACTTTCACTGGGGGAAGGGAGTTTTTCTGCCTCAGGATTAAAAACCTACGGGTGAATCTAAGGCTTCTAACCATTTTCGTTCCTTTCGTCAGAATAAGGAACAAAAACCCAATCTTCCCCCCAAGGAGTCTGCTTCCAATTGGAAGCCTTCCTCAATTGGAATAAATCCAAGCCATTTAGGAAACCAAAGTCAGCCCCTAAGTCCGCATGAATGTGCGGCCCTCATTCCAGCTCAGCTGGTAGGGGGCAGATTAAGGTTTTTTCAAGGATATTTGGATCAAATTTGTCCAAAATCAATGGATTCAGAGAATTGTCTCTCAAGGGTATCGAATAGGATTCAGAGTAAGACCTCTTGTGAGAAGATTTTTTTCTCTCACGTATCCCAGTAAATCCAGTAAAAGCTCAGGCTTTCCTGAAGTGTGTTTCAGACCTGGAGTCTTCAGGGGTAATCATGCCAGTTCCTCCTCAGGAACAAGGTTTGGGGATTTATTCAAATCTATTCATTGTACCAAAGAAGGAAAATTTATTCAGACCAGTTCTGGATCTGAAAATTTTGAATCGTTATGTAAGAGTACCAACTTTGAAGATGGTGATTATAAGGACTATTCTGCCTTTTTTTCAGCAAGGACATTATATGTCCACAATAGACTTGCAGGATGCATACCTTCATATCCCGATTCATCCAGAACATTTTCAGTTTCTGAGATTCTCTTTTCTAAACAAGCATTACCAATTTGTTGCTCTTCCATTTGGCCTAGCAACAGCTCCAAGAATCTTTTTAAAGGTTCTGGGCGCCCTACTCTCTGTAATCAGAGAACAGGGTATTGCGTTGTTTCCTTATTTGGATGATATCTTGGTACTAGCTCAGTCTTTGCGTACTGCAAAATCTCACACAAATCAACTAGTGTTGTTTCTTTGGAAACATGGTTGGAGGATCAATTTACCAAAAGTTTCTTGATTCCTCAGACAAGGGTCACCTTTTTAGGCTTCCAGATAGAGACAGAGTCATGGACACTGAATCTAACAGACAAGAGACGTTTAAAATTGGTTGCACCATGCCGGCACCTTCAGTCTCAGTCATTCCCTTCAGTGGCTATGTGCATGGAAGTTTTAGGTCTCATGACTGCAGCATCGGACGCAATCCCCTTTGCTCGTTTTCACATGAGACCTCTACAGCTTTGTATGCTGAATCAATGTACAACACTCTCTGACATGGTGGATAGATCACCATTGTTTAGTTCAAGGGGCTTCTTTTGTTCGGCCAACCTGGACTGTGATCACAACAGATGCGAGTCTTTCAGGTTGGGGAGCTGTTTGGGGATCTCTAACAGCACAAGAGGTTTGGAAATCTCAAGAGGCGAGATTACCAATAAATATTTTAGAACTCCATGCAATTCTCAGAGCTCTTCAGTTTTGGCCTCTGCTAACAAGAGAACCGTTCATTTGTTTTCAGACAGACAATATCACAACAGTGGCATATGTTAATCAACAGGGTGGGACTCACAGTCCCCAAGCTACGAAAGAAGTATCTTGGATACTTGTTTGGGCGGAATCCAGCTCTTGTCTAATCTCTGCGGTGCTTATCCCAGGTGTAGACAATTGGGAGGCAGATTATCTCAGCCGCCAGACTTTACATCCAGGGGAGTGGTCTCTCCATCCAGATGTGTTTTCTCAGATTGTTCAGATATGGGGTCTTCCAGAGATAGATCTCATGGCCTCTCATCTAAACAAGAAACTTCCCAGATACCTGTCCAGGTCCAGGGATGTTCAGGCGGAAGCAGTGGATGCGCTGACACTTCCTTGGTGTTATCATCCTGCTTACATTTTCCCGCCTCTAGTTCTCCTTCCAAGAGTGATCTCCAAAATCATCATGGAACAATCATTTGTGTAGCTGGTGGCTCCAGCATGGCCACACAGGTTTTGGTATGCGGATCTGGTTTGGATGTCCAGTTGCCCGCTTTGGCCACTTCCGTTCGGCGAGACCTACTATCTCAAGGTCCGTTTTTCCATCAGGATGTCAAATCATTAAAGGGACACTCAGGTTAAATTACATTTTCATGATTCAGATACAGCATGTAATTGTAAACAACTTTCCAATTTACTTCCATTAAAAAAAATGTGCACAGTCTTTTATATTTACAATTTTTGAGTCACCAGATCCTACTGAGCATGTGCAAGAATTCACAGACTATACGTATATGCATTTGTGATTGGCTGATTGCTATCACATGGTACAAGGGGAGTGGAAATATACATAACTTTGAAATTTGTTATAAAAAAATCTATTACTCATTTGAAGTTCAGACTAAGTGCTGTTGCATTGTCTTGTTATCTTGCATTTGTTGATTATGCAAATCTAATGTGTTGACTGGTCCTTTAAATTTGAAGGTATGGAAATTGAACGCTTAGTACTAAGTCAAAGAGGTTTCTCTGACTCAGTGATTAATACTATGTTACAAGCTCGTAAATCTGTTTCTAGAAAGATTTATTATAGAGTTTGGAAGACTTACATTTCATGGTGTTCTTCTCATAAATTCTCCTGGCATTCTTTTAGAATTCCTAGAATTTTACAGTTTCTTCAGGACGGTTTGGATAAGGGTTTGTCTGCAAGCTCCTTGAAAGGACAAATCTCCGCTTTCTGTTTTATTTCACAGAAAGATTGCTATACTTCCTGATATACACTATTTTGTACAGGCTTTAGTTCTTATTAAGCCTGTTATTTAATCAATTTCTCCTCCTTGGAGTCTTAATTTGGTTCTGACGGCTTTACAGATTCTTCCATTTGAACCTATGCATTTTTTGGACATTAAACTACTTTCTTGGAAAGTGTTGTTCCTTTTGGCCAT
The DNA here is from genome assembly GCF_027579735.1 of Bombina bombina. Taxonomy (NCBI): domain Eukaryota; kingdom Metazoa; phylum Chordata; class Amphibia; order Anura; family Bombinatoridae; genus Bombina; species Bombina bombina. Next base: position 991,697,839 of record NC_069499.1, on the reverse strand, counting down.
CTCTTCTGCTAGAAGAATTTCTGAGTTATCTGCTCTTTCATGTGAGTCTCCTTTTTCTGATTTTTTCATCAGGATAAGGCAGTTTTGCTGACTTATTTTTACCTAAGGTTGTGAATTCTAACAACATTAGTAGAGAAATTGTTGTCCCTTCCTTGTGTCCTAATCCTAAGAATTCTTTGGATGTGGTAAGAGCTTTGAAATATTATGTGGAAGCTACTAAAGATTTCAGGAAGACTTCCAGTCTATTTGTTTTATTTTCTGGTCCTAGGAAAGGTCAGAAGGCTTCTGCTATTTCCTTGGCTTCTTGGTTGAAACTTTTGATTCATCAAGCTTATTTTGAGTCGGGTCAGGCCCCGCCTCAGAGAATTACAGCTCATTCTACTAGATCAGTCTCCACTTTGTGGGCTTTTAAGAATGAAGCTTCAGTTGATCAGATTTGCAAAGCGACAACTTGGTCTTCTTTGCATACATTTACTAAATTCTACCGTTTTTGATTTATTTGCTTCTTCTGAAGCAGTTTTTGGTAGAAAAGTTCTTCAGGCAGCTGTTTCAGTTTGATTCTTCTGCTTTTGATTTAAGTTTTTTTCTTTCAAAAATGAAAATAAACTTATTTTTTTGGGTTGTGGATTAATTTTTTCAGCGGAATATGGCTGTTTTTATTTTTATTCCCTCCCTCTCTAGTGACTCTTGCGTGGAAGATCCACATCTTGGGTATTGATATCCCATATGTCACTAGCTCATGGACTCTTGCCAATTACATGAAAGAAAACATAATTTATGTAAGAACTTACCTGATAAATTCATTTCTTTCATATTGGCAAGAGTCCATGAGGCCCACCCTTTTTATGGTGGTTATGATTTTTTGTATAAAGCACAATTATTTGCAAATTTCCTTTGTTGATGCTTTCTACTCCTTTCTTTATCACCCCGCTGCTTGGCTATTCGTTAAACTGAATTGTGGGTGTGGTGAGGGGTGTATTTATAGGCATTTTGAGGTTTGGGAAACTTTGCCCCTCCTGGTAGGATTGTATATCCCATATGTCACTAGCTCATGGACTCTTGCCAATATGAAAGAAATTAATTTATCAGGTAAGTTCTTACATAAATTATGTTTTTGAAAGTGGCAGCCTGTGTACATATATTTGAAGGGAATATTTGTACAAAATATTTTCACAACCTCGGTTGATTTGTATGAATAAAAGAAAATCAATTGGCCAATGCTAGCATTGATTTTGACACAATGTCAACTCGTAGGTTTACATAGATTATGGTTGGACCTGGGAAATGCTTTAAATAAGAGCAACAGACCTCTGAGTAATCGCACCTGATAAAGGGGTATGTCCCTGGAACGTGTTGTGGAGAAGCATTACGGGTCTGGCCAGGCAAGTGTTTGTTGCTCTTGTTTAAAACACTTGCTTTTAGATGTTTTCATACAATTGTTACAATTAGTGTTGCAAGTTCAGCAAAGTAGTTATCACATTGTCTAACTTGTTTCGTCTTTTGATTTAGTGCACTCAAAACCAACGTGTATCCAGACACTTTGGCCCATATTTATCAAGGTCTGGCAGACCTGATCCGACACTGCGGATCAGGTCCGCCAGACCTCGCTGAATACGGCAAGCAATACGCTCGCCGTATTCAGCATTGCACCAGCAGCTCACAAGAGCTGCAGGTGCAACGCCGCCCCCTGCAGACTCGCGGCCAATCAGCAGGGGGGTTGTTAATCAACCCGATTGTACTTGATCGGGTTGATTTCCGGTGATGTCTGTCTGTCTGCTCAGAGCAGACAGACAGGTTATGGAGCAGCGGTCTTTGTGACCGCTGCTTCATAACTGCTGTTTCTGGCGAGCCTGCAGGCTCGCCAGAAACACGGGGCATCAAGATCCATACGGAGCTTGATACATATGGAGCTTGATACATATGCCCCTCTGTCTACACTCTATCTGTATTTTAGGCTTTTGTGGATGCAGCAATATTTTATTCACTTAGTAATACTTTTTATTTGATATATTGCAGATGTACTTTGTTATTTGAAAGAGATGTGTATGTATTTATGTATGTGTATGTTACTTTTTAATATGGAGGATTGACATTTTTTTTTCTACACTGTCAATGTAACTTGTATATGGCTAAGGTGTATAAACATTAAGCTGAGGTGAAAGCTCAAACTGCTGTCTCTAGAATTTGATCCTTAACTATCCATACTTGTTTATCGTGAGGTTCAAAACACTGACATGAAATACAAGAACAGAATCAGGAGTCGCATCGCCAACCTCAAGGACTCAAAGAACCCAGATCTGAGGAAGAATGTTCTGTGTGGAGTTATAACACCAGAGCAGATTGCTGTCATGAGCTGCGAGGTAAGGAGGAGAGAGGAAAGCAAAGTAAATTAGGGCAGATGACAAAGCAGAAGAGAGGAAAGAGCATAGAAATGGTTAAGGAGCATCTGTAGCACATACAATTGGGGAGGGAAGGTGGCAGCATGATGGAAAGTAGAGAGTAGTCTGGGATATGAATAGGTAGTAGGAGATTAGATCACATAGTAAAGAAATGCGGAGCGGGAGAACAGAAGGAAAGGTCAGATGGGAAAAGAGTAGCACAAAAAGGAAAATAAGAAGAAACAAAAACAGAACTAGGGGAGGAGAGGACAACTGAGAAAATGGAGAACATAGGAATGCACAGTATGAGATGAAAGAGAAAGCATCATCGTGCAATGTGGAGTGAGCAAGTGAAATAAACAGGAGGAGAGGAATGCACAGAGAAATAGGAGAGGTTATAGGGTAGCAACATTAATAGGAGAGCCTCACAGTGTGGGTGGAAAGAGAGGTGAGGCGATATGCCAGGGGGATAGAGAGGGAATAAGAACTCTAAACATGAGCGTAAGGCTAGAGATGGAGAATTTAGCAGAAAGTGAGAGGGTGATCAGGTGAGGTAACTCGAGCAGATACTACACTGTAAGTGGTCTTGGTGCACCTGTGGGAGGAGGGGAGCAGGTAACACAGTGCCCCCACAGGAAATGGCCAGCAACGAGCTGAAGGAGATGAGGAAAGCAATGACCAAGGCTGCAATCCAGGAGCATCAGATGGCAAAGACTGGAGGGACGCAAACTGACCTTTTCTCCTGCGGCAAGTGTAAAAAGAAGAACTGCACCTACACCCAGGTACGCAGCTAATGTTGACTCAACAGTGAGCTCAAATGTGCATAGTTTAGGCTGATGGTTGTTTGTACAGTATCTTCACAAGTTTAGACCTGTGTTTCGTACCAAGGCCTTTGTCAGACGTTTCAGTACCGCTTCTTATATTTATTGTTTAATGGATTAGTTAGGTAATAAAAGCCCTGATGGGTGTCTTTATTAGGTTTGTTCCCTTACAGTAAGGCTTGACACATCCTTAGAGTCACAGGCCTTTGTATTTTTTATATAAATTTGACAACAAGCACCATAGTCTGGCTTCATCTTATTCTTATTGGCTCCTCAGCCTGATATAAATTTGCGAGGCACTGCTTCCAGCACTATGGCAAACTAAATGATTAAATTCAAACTTGTTTGTTTATTTTCTGTAAGTTTAATGGTTTACTTACCCTTCAGAGATGCTGTTGTCTGTTTTTTTTTTACTGTGCATTATATTCATAGTTGTTTTTATAATAAATTGTCAAAGTATATTTATATTCCTGTATTTTTATTTCTTCAAATGTTCTTACTTTTCTTTATGTATTTTACTATACATAATCTGTGTTTGGTTTTTAGTATGAGAGATTATTTCACAGATTTATAGCATGGCACAAAGCTATATAGTGTATGAGTTTTCCCTATTTGTTCTGGTGAGTGTAGCTATGATTTATGTGTTCCCCAGGTGCAGACACGCAGTGCTGATGAACCAATGACCACGTTCGTTGTATGTAATGAATGTGGAAACCGTTGGAAGGTGAGAAACAATGGACACCATCACTCAATGGCTTCTATTTGCCTTAAAGGAGCATTAAACGAAAAATTGCTCATAAAATGCTTAAGAATTTTTTCACTCCCTCCATAGAGGCTTTAATTACCTCATATATTAGTGTACTACATGTTAAACAGTAATTGCATTGATCAGTGAAGGAAAACATTTATAGCTGTCCTCTGTCCACAGCAAAGGAGACAATGCAAACCTATTTAAGAGGCTTTTCACTGGGTATATCCCTGGACTATTGTACAATAACAAAACCCTGCAACTTTCACTAACAAAATGACAAAATATTAATATTTATGCTGATTTTTTTTATGCAGTACAAAACATATTTGCTGATAGTATATATAATACATCAAATTGTTTTGATGTGCATTTAATTGCCATGTGCCCTACCTTACACATTGTTTCATACATTCCTGATAGACATCTGTGACAAAGTGCTTTTGGGTATAAAATGCGTAGGAGCATTTATTTTGTAGTATTTACATGGTAATAAAAAATCTGTTCCACTGTTACAAAATCTCTAATCTTTGTATGTATGACATGGTACCTAGAGGGGCATAACTCAGGTGTTTTACATTAATCAGTGAGATTGGTTAAACATATGCTTTATTCTCAATAACAAGTCACAAGCAGACCAGTAGTATGCATGCTTTTTGCTATGCTCAGCTCAATTCATACAAATGATCAGTTACCAAATTTTCTCTTGGTATCCTTTGTTAAAACTTAAAGGGACATAAAACACAATTTTCTTCTTTCATGATTCAGATAGAGCATGTGATTTTAAAATTTATATATAATGTTCTCTTGATATCCTTTGTTGAAAGGGATACCTAGGTAGACTCAAGAGCTGCTGATTTGTGTCTGCACATATATCCCTTATGTTATTGGCTCACCCAATGCATTCAGCTAGCTCCCAGTTGTGCATTGATGCTCCTTCAACAAAGGATACCAAGAGAATGAAGCAAATTAGATACAAGTTAAATGGAATGTTGTTTAAAATTGAATAATGAAAGAAAAAAAATTGTGTTTTATGTCCCTTTAACACCTTTCTCGACAGCATTATGAGAGAGGATTAGGAGTGTGCACGTGTTGAACACTATGTGGCAACAGTGCTATGCATATACATATAGTGCTTGTCTTGTACACACTACCAACCCTACATTGGTATAAAAAAAGGAATGTATGGAAAGTTTTAACAAAGTATAGCAGGATTTAAATAAAAAAAAAAAAGTCTACACTTATCTCGGGGGTTGTTAACCACCTTACAATTATAGACCCCTAAAAAAGTGCCCAACATGTACCCATCTCCCTTTGCCAGAGTCAGACTATCAAAATCCTCATCATCCTCAGTCCTATTTGGTACCAATATGAATTCAAATATGTCAGTAGCTTGTTTTTATTTTACATATGGATAGCTAGGAACCATACAGCTTAGCATATTTCTTTAAACCAGACAAGTCACAAATACACAAGTTAGCTACAACCATTTAGATTTTTACTGTTGTTTTTGTGCAATCAAACCATGGAATTGAATTACTGATAACGGTGATAGTTATTAACCCTTAATGACCAGCAGCGTTCCCTGTACCTTTCTATGAAGGTGCCGCTTTCAATAGCGCTATTATAGCCACACAATCCCTTAACGCCCAGGGACGTACAAGGTACGTCACGACCGTTAAAGGGTTAATCTTATCTTTCTTTTTTTCCTTTTTTTTATTTTTTTATATTATTCAGAGATCCAGTCCAATTCCCCATTAAGTGGTTTCCATACCCCTGGTTAGTATCATTAAAATGTTAATGTTGGCTTTCCTATCCCTTCTAGTCTAGTACTGTTGATTTACCGTTTTTGTCTGTTGGAAGTCTTCACTAGTGAATTCAGACATACTTGAAACCTGATTATGACTTCCTATTTTAACAAAGTACAATAATTGCCAAGAAATACATTTTTTAAATAACTATTCATATTTATGTCTGTTAAAGGGCCACGAAAAAATATCATTATCTAATTTGTAAAGGGGTTACACAGTAGAAATACCACTCAAGGCTAGCACTAGATTGGATCTCAGGTGCTTTTAAATATTTTCTCTTTAATTAAAACATTTTTATGTAACTTTTATCTTTTATTTATAGTTTTGTTGATGGATCTAAGGCATTCCATCTAAAGCGTCCTATTCCAAAGCATAGCATGAGAAGCAGGAGGAAATGGCCGGAAGAGTCTATGCCATTTATGCACCACATCTTCCCTTCAGCTGTAGCATATGGCTTATTTTTTGTTTGTTGGTTATTTGTTCAAAAATATGTTAGTCAATTTAGAATTTTGTGGGATTTTTTTATTTTTTGCCATTTTTGTAAAATATTTCTAAAACTTTTGCTGCAAAGGTCACACCAGTTAAGTGTGACTAGTTTTTGCTTGCTAGTTGAGGTTTCTTTCATAAATGAATGAAAAATTCTAAATGTTGAATGTATTTGGACACGTTATTTGAACTTTGTTAATTAAATATCATCATTTACAACTGTGTCATGTTTGTGCCATCTGCATACACAGACAAGAGGATTCTGGGATTGGCTCTTAAAAACATGGGTCCAGGGAGATTTCAAGACAATAGGAAAAATCGGCACTATCGGCTGGAGGATAAGTTAGTAGGTTCTAGGATGAAGCCACCATCACAGTTAAAAGATATGTTTAAAGCAGCAGAGGTGGAATGACCTACCTGCAGATGTTCCAATAGATTAAGTGAGTAGGCCGCTGGTAGTGAATCATTTGCCTAAATGGAAAATAAAAATGTTCAAAGTATAATGGCACTAAAGAATTAAATAACAAAAGTAGTGCAATATAAATGAAAATAATGTGAAATGATACACTAACAATTTCTGTTGATAATATCTATTTGGTAAGCTGATGTGTGATGTCAATGCTCACACAATTCTTGGCACCAGTTATGATTTTCAAACTGGTGTTCCATTTCCATGCTCCTTATATTGATGGTTCAAACAAATAACATCATACATGACACTACAATAAAATCTCTATTAAAAGTCACTTGGGGCTTAAATATAGATCATGTATTGTTTTATCACTGTTCTTTGTTTTCCTCCCTCAATATCGTTTTGCAAATGTCTTTACTTATTCTGGTTAACATTACTGATGTTATTATGCAAAATATATTGTATTGTGCTGTCAGTTGTTAATCTTTTCAATAAACAAAATACAATTTAAAAGAAAATGTCACTCAGTTCTTCTATAGCTTCTGACAAACTGAATTAATATCCATATATAATTCTGTCAAACATGGGGCAAAAGACTGAACTGCATGAGCATATATGCTTGTCAAAGTAACAATGGCAAGAAATAAATATATTGACATTAATTTAGTTTGCTAAAAATAAATAAAACAAGAGGAGTTCATCTCAAGCTCCTTGCAAACTGCTTCCCATAGCAAGTAAGGAGACTATCGCCTAGATTTTGAGTTTTGTCGGTAAAAACTCGTGAAGCTAACGCTCCTTTTTTTCCAGCGCACCCTTAAGCCAACGCTGGTATTACGAGTTTTCTGAATGGCTGCGTTAGCCTCAGAAAAGTGAGCGTTGAGCCAAATTTAGCTCCACTTCTACCTGTAATACCAGCGTTGCTTACGGTAACGGTAAGCTGGAAAAACGTGCTTGTGCACGATTTCCTCATAGGATACAATGAGGCTGAGCTGGCTGAAAAAAAACCTAACACCTGCAAAAAAGCAGCGTTCAGCTCCTAACGCAGCCCCATTGTTTCCTATGGGGAAATACTTTCTAAGTCTACACCTAACACCCTAACATGAACCCCGAGTTCACCTAACACCCTAACATAAACCCCTAATCTTACACTTATTAACCCCTAATCTGCCGCCCCCACATCGTCGCCACCTGCATTATATTATTAACCCCTAATCTTCCGCTCCGGACACCGCCGCCACCTACATTATCCCTATGAACCCCTAATCTGCTGCCCCCAACATCGCTGACACCTATATTATATTTATTAACCCCTAATCTTCCACCCCCAATGTCGCCGCCACAGCCTACCTACACTTATTAACCCCTAATCTGCCGACCGGACATCGCCGCCACTATAATAAATGTATTAACCCCTAAACCGCCGCACTCCCGCCTCGCAAACAATAATAAATTTTATTAACCCCTAATCTGCCCTCCCTAACATCGCCGCCACCTACCCACAATTATTAACCCCTAATCTGCCGCCCCCAACGTCGCCGCTACTATAATAGTCATTAACCCCTAAATCTAAGTCTAACCCTAACACCCCCCTAACTTAAATATAATTTAAATAAAATGAAATAAATCTATAATTAAATAAATTATTCCTATTTAAAATACTTACCTATAAAATAAACCCTAATATAGCTACAATATAACTAATAGTTACATTGTATCTATTTTAGGATTTATATTTATTTTACAGGCAACTTTGTATTTATTTTAACTAGGTACAATAGCTATTAAATACAGTAGTTAATAACTATTTAATAGCTACCTAGTTAAAATAATTTCAAAATTACCTGTAAAATAAATCATAACCTAAGTTACAAATACACCTAACACTACACTATCAATAAATTAATTAAATAAATTACCTACAATGATCTAAACTAAAATACAATTAAACTAAACTATATTACAAAAACAAACACTAAATTACAAAAAATAAAAAAATATTACAAGAATTTTAATCTAATTACACCTAATCTAAGGCCCTTAATAAAATAAAAAAGCCCCCCAAAATAATAAAATTCCCTACCCTATACTAAATTACGAAAGTAATCGGCTCTTTTACCAGTCCTGAAAAGGGTTTTTTGCGGGGCATTGCCCCAAAGTAATCAGCTCTTTTACCTGTAAAAAAAAATACAAGACCCCCCCAACATTACAACCCACACACCCCTACTCTAAAACCCACCCGATCCCCCCTTAAAAAAACCTAACACTACCCCATTGAAGATCACCCTACCTTGAGCCGTGTTCACCCAGCCGGGCACCACTGGTCATCCGATCCGTCCACAAGTCTTCATCCGATGGGGCAGAAGAGGACATCCGGACCGGGAGAAGGCTTCATCCAAGCGGCATCTTCTATCTTCATCCATCCTGGCGCGGAGCGGGTCCATCTTCAAGACATCCGACGCGGAGCATCCTCTTCTGACGACGGCTAACACTGAATGAAGGTTCCTTTAAATGACGTCATCCAAGATGTCGTCCCTTGAATTCCGATTGGCTGATAGGATTCTATCAGCCAATCGGAATTAAGGTAGGAAAAATCCGATTGGTTGATTTAATCAGCCAATCGGATTGAAGCTCAATAGAATGCTAGGTCAGTTCTATTGGCTGATCCAATCAGCCAATCGGATTGAGCTTCAATCCGATTGGCTGATTAAATCAACCAATCTGATTTTTCCTACCTTAATTCCGATTGGCTGATAGAATCCTATCAGCCAATCGAAATTCAAGGGACGCCATCTTGGGTGACGTCATTTAAAGGAACCTTCATTCAGTGTTAGCCGTCGTCAGAAGAGGATGCTCTGCGTCGGATGTCTTGAAGATGGACCCGCTATGCGCCGGATGGATGAAGATAGAAGATGCCGCTTGGATGAAGCCTTCTCCCGGTCCGGATGTCCTCTTCTGCCCCATCGGATGAAGACTTCTGGACGGATCGGATGACCAGTGGTGCCCGGCTGGGTGAACACGGCTCAAGGTAGGGTGATCTTCAATGGGGTAGTGTTAGGTTTTTTTAAGGGGGGATTGGGTGGGTTTTAGAGTAGGGGTGTGTAGGTGGTGGGTTATAATGTTGGGGGGTCTTGTATTTTTCTTTACAGGTAAAAGAGCTGATTACTTTGGGGCAATGCCCCGCAAAAAGCCCTTTTACTTTTGTAATTTAGTATAGTGTAGGGAATGTTTTGGTGGGCTTTTTTATTTTATTAGGGGGCTTAGATTAGGTGTAATTAGATTAAAATTCTTGTAATATTTTTTTATTTTTTGTAATTTAGTGTTTGTTTTTTTTGTACTATAGTTTAGTTTATTTAATTGTATTTTAGTTTAGATAATTGTAGGTAATTTATTTAATTAATTTATTGATAGTGTAGTGTTAGGTGTATTTGTAACTTAGGTTAGGATTTATTTTACATGTAATTTTGTAATTATTTTAACTAGGTAGCTATTAAATAGTTATTAACTATTTAATAGCTATTCTACCTAGTTAAAGGGACAGTCAACACCAGAATTTTTGTTGTTTAAAAAGATAGATAATCCCTTTATTACCCATTCCCCAGTTTTGCATAACCAACACTGTTATATTAATACACTTTTTACTGCTGTGACTATCTTGTATCTAAGCATCTTCTGACCGCCCCTAATCACATGACTTTTAGTTATTATCTATTGACTTGCAGTTTAGCCAATTAGTGCAGTGTCTGCCACAACTCACGGGCGTGATCACAATGCTATCTGTATGGTTTACCTGAACTACTCTCCCCTGCTGTGAAAAGCAAATACAAAAGCATGTGATTAGAGGCGGCCTTCAAGGGCTTAGAAATTATCATATGAGCCTTTCTAGGTTTGCTCTCAACTAGAATACCAAGAGAACAAAGCAAAATTGTTGATAAAAGTAAATTGGAAAGTTGTTTAAAATGACATGCCCTATTTAAAAAATAAAAGTTTTTTTGGGCCTTGATTGTCCCTTTAAAATAAATACAAAGTTGCCTGTAAAATAAATATAAATCCTAAAATAGCTACAATGTAACTATTAGTTATATTGTAGCTATCTTATAGTTTTAAATAGGATTAATTTATTTAATTATAGTAATTTTAGTTAGTTTTATTTAAATTATATTTAACTTAGGGGGGGTTAGGGTTAGGTTTAGGGGTTAATAACTTTATTATAGTAGCGGCTACGTTGGGGCGGGAGATTAGGGGTTACTAATTGTAGGTAGCTGGCGGCGATGTTAGGGAGGGCAGATTAGGGGTTAATAAAATTTATTATTGTTTGCGAGGCGGGAGTGCGGCGGTTTAGGGGTTAATACATTTATTATAGTGGCGGCGATGTCCGGTCGGCAGATTAGGGGTTAATAAGTGTAGGTAGGTGGCGGCGGCGACATTGGGGGTGGAAGATTAGGGGTTAATAAATAAAATATAGGTGTCGGCGATGTTGGGGGCAGCAGATTAGGGGTTCATAGGGATAATGTAGGTGGTGGCGGTGTCCGGAGCGGAAGATTAGGGGTTAATAATATAATGCAGGTGGCGACGATGTCGGGGGCGGAAGATTAGGGGTTAATAATTGTAGTTAGGTGGCGGCGACGTTGGGGGGGGCAGATTAGGGGTTAATAAATATAATATAGGTGTCGGCGATGCTAGGGACAGCAGATTAGGGGTTCATAGCTATAATGTAGGTGGCGGCGGTGTCCGGTCGGCAGATTAGGGGTTAAATAATTTTATTTTAGTGTTTGCGATGTGGGGGGGCCTCGGTTTAGGGGTTCATAGGTAGTTTATGGATGTTAGTGTACTTTATAGCACTGTAGTTAAGAGCTTTATGTTCCGGCGTTAGCCCATAAAACTCTTAACTACTGACTTTTTTATGCGGTAGGAGTCTTGGCGGTAGAGGCTGTACCGCTCACTTCTTCCAAGACTCGTAATACCGGCGTTAGGCAAATCCCATTAAAAAGATAGGATACGCAATTGACGTAAGGGGATTTGCGGTAGCCAAAAGTCGCGGAAGAAATGTGAGCGGTACACCTGTACCTGCCTGACTCATAATAGCAGCGGGCATTAAAAAGCAGCGTTAGGACCCCTTAACGCTGCTTTTTAAGGCTAACGCAGAACTCAAAATCTAGGTGTATATAGGCACAATATACTGCAATACTGCACAAAGTAGCAACTTACACTGCTACAGTCTAGTGCTACATTTTAGTGCAGTTTAATTTGTATTTGCATCTAGTTTCCTGTACATTTTTGTCACTTTAGAAAGCATAGCATTTGTGAAACTGATCAGAATTTATTGTATATGTTCTTAGCTTGGAGAGGGAATGCCAAGCACAGTCCACTATGACACCTATTTTACACAGCAATATAATATAAATTGACATAGTAACTTTTAAAAATTACATTTGACACGCAGTGTTATTCCCAAAATACAGTCTAAAATGAATAAAACATTTAGGCCTATATTTTACTGGCGTTAGGCAAATCCCATTAAAAAGATAGGATACGCAATTGACGTAAGGGGATTTGCGGTAGCCAAAAGTCGCGGAAGAAAAGTGAGCGGTACACCTGTACCTGCCTGACTCATAATACCAGCGGGCATAAAAAAGCAGCGTTAGGACCCCTTAACGCTGCTTTTTAAGGCTAACGCAGAACTCAAAATCTAGGTGTATATAGGCACAATATACTGCAATACTGCACAAAGTAGCAACTTACACTGCTACAGTCTAGTGCTACATTTCAGTGCAGTTTAATTTGTATTTGCATCTAGTTTCCTGTACATTTTTGTCACTTTAGAAAGCATAGCATTTGTGAAACTGATCAGAATTTATTGTATATGTTCTTAACTTGGAGAGGGAACGCCAAGCACAGTCCACTATGACAGGGGTCGCCAACCTTTCAGACCTCAGGGACCACTAAACTCACAATTTTGAATCCCGTGGACCACTAACAGGATTTTTTTTAAAAAGGTACAAACCTCTATGTGTTTATAAGAGAGAAATTGTTTTTTTAAGATTTTCTTTTTTATATACTTTAATTCCACTATTTCAAGCCAAGACTATACTAACCTCTGCTGGCTTTAGAATGGAAACATCTCTCTCTGAGCAGCACGCCGGGTGGGAGGAGTTAAAAATACAATCTAGCTACGCAAGTTGCGCAGTACTACGCAATTTGCGTAGGGAGATTGTTATTTAACTTCTCCGTCGGTTTACGCTGACGTCCAGTCAGGCACTGTAGGGAGTTGCGGAGAGACGGGGGTGTCACCATAAGAGGAGATTGATTCCTGCTTGAAGGTGTCAAGGACCACCAACATCTTCTCATGGACCACCAGTGGTCGGCGACTGCTGCACTATGACACCTATTTTACACAGCAATATAATATAAATTGACATAGTAACTTTTAAAAATTACATTTGACACGCAGTGTTATTCCCAAAATACAGCCTAAAATGAATATGCCTATATTACAAGTAGAGGGCAATTGCTACAGTGACATTTTTTTTATTGATTTTTCAAAATAAATGACAATTTCATATCTGTAACAAGACAGCAGTAAGGTTACACGGTGAATTATAACAATATAGAGAAAGTACATCATGAAATTATTTTACTTTTTTCCAGTTGTAGTTATTATTATTATAAAGTATAACACAGTCCAGACTGTATGTGGTAATTGGTACATAAATAAAGAGAAAAATTGTTCTTCCAGGATGTAAAGGCAACTGTAAAACATTCATATTTAGGTAATACATTGGTAATTAACTCATCCTGGGCTGATGAAATACGTAATTGGTTACTAATAGTGTTATTATGGGAGTGTCTACCCTCTCTTGGCCGACAGTATGGTGGGTAAGAATATAAAAATAGCCGATTAAGGTATATAAAGGGTGTGGGTGGGGAAAGAAGAGAAGAAAAAAAAAAAAGGAGGAGGGGGAAAAGAAAGTAGAGGTTGATATAAAAGTACCTAAGATGCTGAATAAAGATACTGGTTAGAAGTGTTCCCGCCTCTCAACATGTGTAAACAGAGAGCAGGAAAGGCATATTTAGTATAGTAAATGTTTTCATAAGAGATAATTCCAGCAATATTAGGATGAGTAGCTATGTTCTCTACAGGAAACCCACTGGGCCACGGTAGCTGGTGTATTCACTGACATTGTCTCCAGTCTTCCCAGCACATGCAATGTAATGTAATTTTATTATTAGCAGCAAACACGCTGCTCTACATAGTTTCTATGTGTGTTAAGATGGTTAAGACTTGGTTCCACCTCGGGCCCTGAGGTTGGCGCCAAGCCCATGCGAAAGCTAGTTTGACTGTCATAAAGATACATATGCTCAGATGGGCAATATGCTGGGGAGTATTACTTGGAGAAAGGATGATTGAAATTCTGCTATAGAAGATATAGAGTCATTAATCCATAAATCCTTGACTATGCCAAGGCCTCTCCACAACATCGGGTGAGAATCTGGCAATGCCATCATTAGGCCTGTGAGAGTGTATTGGGGATGGGTGAGGGGATATCCTAGGTGAGTGTTGGATCCTATCCCAAAATTTAAGATTTGAGTTAATAATATAGTTTTCTGTGAGGATGGGATTTCTTGCATGTTTTGGTACCCAGACAAGATCACGATGATGTTCTGTATAATGGTAGCTTGCTCCAGTTCCGCCCATCTACAGTTTGAATTAATTCTTCCCCATGCTAGAATGTGTGCCAGTCATGAACCCTCATAATAATTATATAATCACAACAAATCCCAGCCAAGGAGTCTTAGAAATAAATTTAATTACAAATGCAAAAAATAATAGAAAAGAAAAACACAAAAGATGAGAGCTTACTCATATCCACACATACCCCATCCACCAAACATATCCATACTCCCTCAAAACAATCCTAATCATAAAATGTAGAATTATACTCAAAAATAAGAATAATAAATCTAAACAAGAAAACACCCCCCAGGCGTCCCCAGGGAGTGAAGACACACTCCACTTGTCACTCAAAAAAAGATGTTAGTAAAGCTTTAAATGTAGCCAAAAAATCGTAGTGCACAATATTTCACAATATAACAATGTCCTCCTATGACATCAATTTTCTATCCAGAAAATAAACAGTCCATATTATGATGTTTGTATCCAGACTGAAAAAGAAAAAAGAAACTTTCTCTTGCAAGGTGTATCCAGTCCACGGATTCATCCTTTACTTGTTGGATATTCTCATTCCCTACAGGAAGTAGCAAAGAGAGCACACAGCAAAGCTGTCCATATAGCTCCACCCCCCAGTCATTCTCTTTGCTGGCTCTAAGCACTAGGGTCTCTCTCGGGAGTGTAAAGTGAATGTGGTGTTAGAATCAAGCCTGTCTATAAACCTGTGGCTCCGCCATGGAGTTTGAATCTAGTTCTTTCAGTTCTTCAAGGGGTTCCGTTTGAACCTTTACATTCCATAGACATTAAGTTGTTCTCTTGGAAAGTTTTGTTTTTGATAGTTATCTCTTCTGCTCGAAGAGTTTCAGAATTATCTGCCTTACAGTGTGATTCACCTTACCTAGTGTTCCACGCAGATAAGGTAGTTTTGCGTATCAAGCCTGGTTTTCTTCCTAAAGTTGTTTCTAACGAGAATATTAACCAGGAAATAGTTGTTCCTTCTCTGTGTCCTAATCCATCTTCGAAGAAGGAACGTCTATTACACAATCTTGATGTAGTTCGTGCTTTAAAGTTCTATTTACAAGAAACTAAGGATTTCAGACAAACATCTTCCTTGTTTGTTATCTATTCTGGTTAGAGGAGAGGTCAGAAAGCGACTGCTACCTCTCTTTCCTTTTGGCTGAAAAGCATCATCCGTTTGGCCTATGAGACTGCTGGCCAGCAGCCTCCTGAAAGAATTACTGCTCATTCTACCAGAGCAGTGGCTTCCACATGGGCATTCAAAAATGAGGCTTCTGTTGAACAGATTTGTAAGGCAGCGACTTGGTCTTCACTGCATACTTTTGCCAAATTTTACAAATTCGATACTTTTGCTTCTTCGGAGGCTATTTTTGGGAGAAAGGTTTTACTAGCAGTGGTGCCTTCCGTTTAAGGTACCTGTCTTGTTCCCTCCCTTCATCCGTGTCCTAAAGCTTTGGTATTGGTATCCCACAAGTAAAGGATGAATCCGTGGACTGGATACACCTTGCAAGAGAAAACAGAATTTATGCTTGCCTGATAAATTACTTTCTCTTGCGGTGTATCCAGTCCACGGCCCGCCCTGGCATTTAAGTCAGGTAAAAAAAATTTTGTTTAAACTACAGTCACCACTGAACCCTATGGAAGGAGCGAGATGGGATAATCATAACAGTGAGTCCATTTCCACACTGAAGATCACGCCGGAGAAAGAGTCTCACGGTATTGGCAAATCTGATGACACAGGTAACATCGTAGATTACGACTGGCCCTACAGCTTCACTATAATTTCAATTACCTGTACAGAGACACTGATGCTTTAATCTATTGATCTGCCCTGGTACAGGTTAGGAGCATTCAGGTGTATTATACAACACTGCAGCTATACCGTGAGTGAATATTAAAGGGTGTGAGGTTGGATTTACTGCATGAATGTACCTCGCTATCAGCATGACAACCGGCAACATATATCGGTGGTTACAACATTGAGGTTTAAGCCGCATATTATATGGGTTGTATTGTCACTGTGTAAAGTGCCTTCTTCACAAGCATTCAAAAGGATATCCTAATGTGCATCAATTTCACTGACTGAGCTTATAAGTTATAACGTTTTATACCCACAGGATCTGGGTCCAAGTGCTGGTTTAATTTATTATTTCTCAGACCACTTTTCATACATTGTATCAAGAACTTTTATTTTCGTTTTTGGGTCTGATACATGAAAGGACATTTTAGTTTTGTATCTGTATTTTGAACTTTACACAAGAAAGTTTCTTTTTTCTTTTTCAGTCTGGATACAAACATCATAATATGGACTGTTTATTTTCTGGATAGAAATTGATGTCATAGGAGGACATTGTTATATTGTGAAATATTGTGCACTACGATTTTTTGGCTACATTTAAAGCTATACTAACATCTTTTTTTGAGTGACAGGTGGAGTGTGTCTTCACTCCCTGGGGACGCCCATGGGGGTGTTTTCTTGTTTAGATTTATTCTTATTTTTGAGTATAATTCTACATTTTTTGATTAGGATTGTTTTGAGGGAGTATGGATATGTTTGGTGGATGGGGTATGTGTGGATATGAGTAAGCTCTCATCTTTTGTGTTTTTCTTTTCTATTATTTTTTGCATTTGTAATTAAATTTATTTCTAAGACTCCTTGGCTGGGATTTGTTGTGATTATATTATTATTGAGTCTTGGGCCAGACTCCATCCCGTGCCGGAGCACTTCTGACTATCTGGTGGTGCGGTCACTATTTAGTATTACCTCATAATAATTAGTAAGTTTTGGCATGGCTGTCCCTACTGCAGATACCAGGTTAAATAAGATCTTCATAGCCATCCTAGGGCATTTTTGGTTCCAAATAAAGGTGTTGCATAATTTCTGAAATTGTGTTATCAGTGATTTTGGGACAGTAATTGGTAAACATAAAAAAAAAAAAAAATTATGCTTACCTGATAAATGTATTTCTTTCCGGATACGGTGAGTTCACAGAATCGTCAATTACTGTTGGAAATATCACTTCTGGCCAGCAAGAGGAGACAAAGAGCACTACAGCAAAGCTGCTAAATGTCACTTCCCTTCCAACAATCCCCAGTCATTCGACCAAAGGAAAATTGAGAAAAAGGGAATATCACAAGGTGTAGAGGGGCCTGAGGTTAAAGTTAAAAATAACAGTCTTAAAATAAAGGGCGGGCCGTGGACTCGCCGTATCCGGAAATAAATACATTTATCAGGTAAGCAAATATTTTGTTTTCTTTCCTAAGATACGGTGAGTCCATGGAATCATCAATTACTGTTTGGAACCAATACCCTAGCTAGAGGACACTGATGATTAGGGAGGGTCACGACAGATAACCTAAACAGAAGGCACCACCGCTTGAATAACCTTTCTCCCAAACGAACCTCAGCCGAGCCAAAAGTATCAAATTTGAAAATGTTTGACAGGGTATGTAGAAAAACCAAGTTGCAGCCCTGCAAAACCGTTCCAGAGAAGCTTCATTTTTGAAAACCCAAGAAAAAGAGACAGCCATAGTGGAATGAGCTGCAATTCCCTGCAAAACCAATTATACTTCTCAACCAGAGAGAAAGAGAAGTAGCAGAAGCTTTCTGACCTTTACGTTTCCCAGAGAAACAAACAGGACAGAAGACTGGCAAAAATCCTTAGTCGTCTGAAAATAAACTTTTAAAGCATGCACAATCTCTAAGTTGTGCAACAAACTTTCTTCAGAAAAGAAGAACTATGACAAAGAGAAGGAACAACAATTTCCTGATTAAAATTTCTGTCTGAAACCACTTTAGGAAGGAACCTAACTTAGTATGAAGAACCGCCTCATCGGCATGAAAGATAAGGTAAATCATACTGCAAAGCTGAGAGTTCCCACACTCTCCGAACAGAAGAGATAGCAATAAGAAACAAAACTTTCCAAGATAACAACTTAATATCTATGGAATGCAATGGCTCAAACGGAGCTTGCTGCAAAACTTTAAGAATAAAGTTAAGGTTCCCAGGAGGAACAACAGATTTAAACACAGGCCTAATACTGACCAAGGCCTGACAAAAAGATTGCATATCTGGCACGTCCGCCAGACGCTTATACAGCAAAAAGGATAATGCAGAAATCTGACCCTTCAGAGAGGACACAATTCTAAGAATCCTGACTCTACTCCAAGAGTAGCCCTTGAATTCACACCAACAAAGATATTTTCTCCATATCTTATGGTAAATCTTTCTCGTAACAGGCTTGCAAGCCTGAATCATGGTCTCAATGACGACTCAGCTTCAGAGAATGAAATTTGAATGAAAGAAGGGACCCTGAATCAGAAGGTCCTTCCTCAGAAGAAGTCTCCAAGGTAGAAGAGTTGACATCTCCACTAGGTCTGCATACCAGATCCTGCAAGGCCACGCAGGGACTATTAGAATTACTGACGCTCTTCTCCTGTTTGATACAAGCAATGACTCATGGAAGGAGAGCAAACGGAAGAAACAGGTATACCAGCCTGAGGATCTCTTGACCTCAAATCGTACCTTGGCAGCTTGGCATTATGCCGGGACGCCATCAGATCCAACACCGGCACCCATTTGAGGATTAAGTTAGATGGAGTTCCCACTCAGAATGAAAAATCTGTCTGCTCAGGAAATCTGCTTCCCAGTTGTTCCCTGGAATTTGGATGGTAGATAGACAATTGTGAGCTTCCGCCCACTGAACAATCCAAGTTACCTGCTCCATGGCTTAGGAACTCTGTGTTTCTCCCTAGTGGTTGATGTAAACCATTAAGGTGAAAAAGTTTGATTAGAACCAAGCTAAGGACAACTGAGGCCAAGTCATCAGAGCATTGAAAATCGCTCTCAACTTCAAAATGTTTAAGAGGAGAGCAGACACTTCCAAGTCCATAATCCCTGTGCCTTAAACAAAACCCAGACTGCTTCCCAGTCCAGCAGGTAGGCGTCCGTGGTCACATCACCCAGGAATGTCTCTAGAAGCATGCGCCCTGAGACAGATACTCCTGAAACGTTTTATAGAACACAGTAAAGGGAAGAATGTCTATGGTTAACCCTCAGACCAATTCCATCCATACATAGAATCACTGAAAAGTGAAGGTAACAACAACTACAGCTAGGTCTAAACTCCCAACCTTCTGGTTGCAAAATGGCTATATACCGGACCACAAGAGCCTTGCTGTTGACCGGACAGAAGACTACAGTGAAAGGAAAAGGAATAAATTCTTGATTATCTGACCTTTGTTAAAAATCTTCTCCTAAATACAGAATCTATTAAGGTCCCCAAATAATCACCCTTGTAGATGGAACAAGGGAACTCTCTCCAGATTAATTTCCCATCCATGGGAAAGTAGATTCGACAAGTTTTCTAGAAAGAGAGTTTGATCGAAGTAAGGATGACACCTGAACCATATATTGTCCAGAAAAACACCCTTGCAATACCCCAAGACCTTAAAGTCTGTCTAGGAAGACGAAAACTCAGAAACTTGAGAAGATCCCAAATCAAGGGAACAATAAAACCTTCAGGTCTATGTTCCATATGAACAGGCCTTCTTAAAACAAAGGAGAAGGTCAGAATCTGAGTTACTTGAGATAATTACCAACTCCCGTTCCCATAATTGGGACTGGAACTATCACTCCCAGAGAAGAAGATCTTGAACCCCGTTCAAGGAATGCCTCTCATCATACCTGAGTTGCAGATACTCTAGAAAAGAAATCTGCCCCTGGGAGAAAACCTTACATTGGACTCCAAAAGGCATGACTGACCCTGCATAAAGAGGAAAAATAAAATTTCCTTTAGTCTTACTCTCTTGATGTGAGGTAGGAAAACTCTTTTGTACCCTTAAAGTCAGAGAATAATTCTGCTAGACCAAGTCTAAACAAGGTCTCGTCCTTAAAAGGAGACCCCTGAAACGTGGATTTGGAGGAAGCAAAGTATTGAAACTGCAACTGCAGAACTATAAAGCCTAGGTTGTACCACTAAACCATAGGTAGGCTTCTCAGCTGACCAAGGATTCAGCCGCAATGCCCGGCGGCTAGTACAGTAAGTCTAATAAGATAAGACATTGCTCTAAATGAACAATCAAACCTCCAGCATCTTATCCATGGATCCGTAAAGGATCAGCTACCCTCCATAAGGATAAAAATTCTCTGAGCCATAGCAGAAAAGCTCTCTTCTACTTAGGGCACCGTGCATTTTAATGAGGTCAACAACAGGAAAATCCATTAAAGGACGGGAGACAGGGAGAAAGGTATCCCTAGCTTCTACACCTGTAAAAAATTTCCATAGCATGTCTCGAAACATTTCTGCAAAGGAAGGAACATCATAGAAATGATCAAGTTTACAAACCTTCCAAGTGTTGACAACGACAGGGATATTGATGTCCAAATAGCTTAAACCTCCTTTAACAGTACACAAGGTGTGCAAGCATACATCTGAAGGAGATGACTTCAGCATCAGATGAAGGAATTATACTGTCCAAATCAGAGTTCACTCTAAGAAACTACCTGCAAATCTTCCTCACCAGACTTAGGAGAAACACCTGTGCAGCAGAAAGTGGAGCAGAAACCATACTATCCGAACTTTAAATGTCCTCTTGCATTTTCCCTGTAGGTATGGAAAAAACGATAAAGCCGCAAAAGACCGCCGAGGATACCTGAGCTGCAAAATCTGTAGGCAAATATACTCCTCCAGGAGATAACGAGGAACCGCAGGGCACTGCATGTGACGCCATAGAGGCTTGGGACGTATAAGGAGAAAGCTGTGGCATTGCCTAAACAGCATCATCCTAGGAGACAATGGCTCAGAGGCAACACTCTGTTCTAACTCAAGAGATCCAGCGAGGAACAACACATATAATTGCATATTTAAAAACAATATTTAGTGTCTGAGAACCAAACAGAATTTATTGGAAAAGAAAAATCTGAGAGAACATGATGAATTCACCATTTAATATTTTAATATTTAATATTACAAAACCAAGCTGTAACTAAAATTAAAGACTGAGAGGTCATGTAGAATTCACCATATGTTATTTTAAAATTCAAAATATTATTATTAAAAACAAAACTGTCACTTTAAATCAACAGATAAATAAAGAAACAAGTACATCCTAGACTGACTCTCCAGGAAGGTATCTGCTATAGCATACACAATATAAAAGAAAACAGTATATGGTGGAGATAATAAAAAAAAAAAAAAAACGTTCCCATAGATATGGAATAGTTCCAAATTCGATATGATCATAGAAATCTTCCAGAGGCAGTTGAATTGAAATCCGTAGATAACATTTTTTAGTTCAGTATCCCTTAAAAATTTAGTTCCTTAGTCCACAACGGAGATCTCAGTCTGACTGTTGTAGATGTACTTAGTAACAGGGAGACCTATCAGCGCTCCGATTAACAGCTGGAGCAGACTGAAAATGGAGTGGGTCACGTGATCAGACCCGGCCAGACTGAAATGGCGCTGCATCTCTTTAGTGAAAGAACCCAGGTGGGGACACGGCAGTAGCATAGGAATGAAGCGCGAAAAATATATTCAACATCGTGCTTCATTCTCTATGCACAGAACCACAAAAAAGGCTAAATAAAGGCACCCTCCTATAAGACTTATAGAAAAAAGGAAGGAGCCAGAAAAACAAAAACGTCTCACCCCCATAACTTGCGCAGTTAAACATCTCCTCCTCTGGAAGAGCGCGCACACTAATCTTTCCCTGAACAGCTTGCAATAACCACAATATCGTTTATGCACTCTCAAAAAAATATAAGATAAATAAATAAAGGAGACATTAGCCTCTTAGGCACTGTCTGTGCCTCTAAACGAAATACATGAGCCTATTTCTTTTACAAGATATGACGAGTCCACGGATTTCATCCTTACTTATGGGATATCGCCTCCTGGTCAGCAGGAGGAGGCAAAGAGCTCCACAGCAGAGCTGCATAAATAGCTCCTCCCTTCCCCCCAACCCAGTCATTCTCTTTGCCTGTGTTAGTGAGAGGAGTGAGGTAAAGTGAGGTGTTAGTTTAGATTCTTCAATCAAGAGTTTTTTATTTTCAAATGGTGCCAAAGTGTGCTATTTTATTACAGAGCAGCTTCTGATAGTCTTTTTAAGACTGTGGGAACTGGTGGATTTTTGTCTCCACTGCGCCTCCCATGTTTAAGCTGCGTTTTTCTGTGTGCGGTCTTGGAGATTGTAACTAAGACCCTTTAACTTTCACAGGACCTCAGGAGGGAGAGTAGACCTCTTGATACTGTGAAGTTGTGCATGCTGTTCCTAAGCATGGAGGTAAGTGCAGTTTTTTATTCTGGGACGCAGCAAAAATACTTCAGATTAACTGTACTTGCACCTTTATATTGGGGGCTGAGAAAGGTCCCTTTAACATTTATATCCAGACATTCTAGCAGTCTAATAACCTAGAAGCACTGGGATATGGGTACAAGACCGACATAGTTATTATCCAGTCACTCTGGCATGGTGTTATGGGCCTAGAAGCACTGGGAGTTATGTGTGGGGTTGTACTATAACCGGACACTCTGGCATTTCTTGTTGGGCCTGAAGCGCTGGGACATACAGTGTGGGGTTACATTGAATGGGCTAAGCTGACGCTGGGGACAGTTCCGGAGAGAGTATGTTTTTATTAAGGCTCCGGTAAATGGCGGCTTGGTTGATGCGATTGACAAGTTGTTTACGCCCACGATGGGCGTGGCTTAGTGTTATTTGCGCGCTTTGACAGTGCAGTTTCTTCTTGCGGTCCTGGTTGCCAGCATTTCCTCACGGCTCCTAAGCCTGCTTGTAGGAATATTTACAAGCGACTTAGGTGCGCCGTGCTTGCAGTGTTCAGACTGATTGTGGGGGCAGGTAGGAGCCGCAGCGGAGCTGCGGTGAGGTGACTAAGTAATTTTCGAAATTATAACTGTTTTAATTATAACTGTATAGGGAATGTAAAAAATTGCTCTACCTCATTAATACAATACGCAGTATATGCTTTATTATAGTCTATTTGTTAAGCTGATTGTGTATCAGTGACTTGACCACGTTTGCTCCTGCATCTGCTACCATGGATGACATTGAGCAAAATACATGTCCCATGTGTTTAGATGCCGTTGTGGAACCCCCTGTTACACTTTGTGACACTTGTATTGGGAGAGCCTTACAGTGTAGAGAGAAAATATTTGTTAATAAAGATATGTCTAAAGAATGTTCTCAGACCAATGAGATTCAGGGTATGCCGCAACTTTCTCCCCAAGCGTCACAGCCTTTAACGCCCACACAAATGCGCCATGTTCTTCAATGGTGTCTGCTTCTTTCACTTTGCAGGATATGGCTGCAGTTATGTCATCCACTCTCGCAGAAGTTTTGTCTAAGTTGCCAGTGTTGCAAGGCAAACGCAGCAGGGCAGAATCCCATGTGATCCCTGCGACTTCTGATGCTTTGATGGCTATCTCCGATGTACCTTCCCAGGGATCTGAATTGGGGAGCAGGGAGACCCTTTCTGAGGGGGAACTGTCTGACTCAGGTAGTGCGTTACCTCAGATATATTCGGACGTCATGTCCTTAAGATTTAAGCTGGAACACCTCCGCTCGTTGCTCCAGAGAAATTGTGTAAGATGGACAAATACTTAGACGTTCCTTCTTACTCTGATGTCTTTCCGGTTCCTAAGAGAATTTCGGGAAATTGTTTCACGGGAATGGGAAATACCGGGTATCCTGTTCTCACCTTCCCCTATTTTTAAGAAGATGTACCCTATTGCTGACACCGTTCGGGACTCAAGATAAGACATCTAAGCAAAGGGGACGACAAAGTAATTTTCACTCCTTTCATAATTTCAAAGGAGTCCCCACTTCCTCTGCCGCTAAACAGGAAGGGAATTATCCTCAAACCAAACTCACCTGGAGACCCAACCAGGCTTGGAACAAGGGCAAACAACCCAAGAAGCCCGCTGCTACTCCCAAGACGGCATGAAGGGGCGGCCCCCGATACGGGACTGAATCTAGTAGGGGGTAGACTTTCTCTCTTTGTCCAGGCTTGGATGAGAGATGTTCAGGATCCCTGGACACTAGAGATCGTGTCTCAAGGGTATCAGTTGGAGTTCAAAAATTCTTTCCCAAGGGGAAGGTTTCTTCTTTCACGATTGTCTGTAGACCAGACAAAAAGAGAGGCGTTCTTACGTTGTGTAAAAGACCTCTCCACTATGGGAGTAATTTGTCCCATTCCAAAACAGGAACAGGGGCAGGGGTTTTCCTCAAACCTTTTCGTGGTTACCAAAAAAGAGGGTATGTTCCGACCTATTTTAGATCTCAAGAGTCTAAACAAGTTTTTCAGAGTTTCATCCTTCAAGATGGAGACTATTTGGACAATTCTTTCATTGAACCAGCAGGGTCAATTTATGACTACCGTGGACTTAAAGGATGCATATCTACATATTCCTATCCACAGAGATCATTACCAGTTTTTAAGGTTTGCCTTCCTGGACAAACATTTTCAGTTTGTGGCTCTTCCCTTCGGGCTGGCCATGGCACCCAGGATCTTCACGAAGGTTCTAGGGTCTCTGCTAGTGGTTCTCAGACCGTGGGGCATTGCAGTGGTGCCTTATCTGGATGATATTCTAATCCAGGCGTCGTCTTACCAACTGACAAAGTCTCATACCGACATGGTTCTGTCCTTTCTAAGGACTCACGGGTGTAAGGTGAATCTAGAAAAAAGTTAACTAATTCCACAGACAAGGGTTCCTTTCCTGGGAACTCTAATAGATTCTGTTTCCATGAAAATCTTCTTGACTGAAGTCAGAAAGTTAAAGATTCTAAATACATGCCGAGCCCTTCAGTCCAATCCTCGGCCATCAGTGGCTCAGTGCATGGAAGTCATTGGATTGATGGTGGCGGCAATGGACATCATTCCGTTTGCTCGTTTTCATCTCAGACCTCTACAACTGAGCATGCTCAGACAGTGGAATGGAGATTATGCAGATTTGTCTCCTCAGATAGATCTGGATCAGAAGACAAGAGACTCTCTTTTTTGGTGGTTGTCGCAGGATCATCTGTCCCAAGGGACATGCTTCCGCAGACCCTCATGGGTGATTGTGACAATGAACCCCAGTCTACTAGGATGGGGTGCAGTCTGGAACTCCCTGAAAGCCCAGGGTGTGTGGACTCAGTCAGAGTCTCTACTTCCAATCAATATTCTGGAGTTGAGGGCAATATTCAATGCACTTCAGACTTGGCCTCAGTTGGCTTCGGCCAAATTCATCCGGTTTCAGTCAGACAACATCACGACTGTGGCTTACATCAATCATCAGGGAGGAACAAGGAGTTCCTTGGTGATGACAGAAGTATCCAAGATAATTCGGTGGGCGGAGGCTCACTCTTGTTATCTGTCAGCAATCTACATCCCAGGAGTGGACAACTGGGAAGCGGATTTTTTGAGCAGACAGACGTTTCATCCAGGGGAATGGGAACTCCATCCGGAGAGATATTTGCCACCCTGATTTTCAGATGGGGCAGGCCGGAGCTGGATCTTATGGCATCTCATCAGAATCCAAGCTCCCGAGATACGGATCCAGGTCCAGGGATCCTCAGGCCGAACTGATCGATGCCTTGGCAGTGCCTTGGTCGTTCAACCTAGCTTATGTGTTTCCACCATTTGCTCTCCTTCCCGGGTGATTGCTCGGATCAAACAGGAGAGGGCTTCAGTGATTCTCATCGCTCCTGCATGGCCCCGCAGGACTTGTTATGCCGATCTGGTGGACATGTCATCTCTGCCACCGTGGTAGCTTCCATTGAGGCAGGACCTTCTCATTCAGGGACCCTTCCATCATCCAAATCTAATTTCTCTGCAGCTGACTGCTTGGAGATTGAACCCTTAATTTTAGCTAAGGGTTCTCTGATTCAGTTATTGATACTTTGATTCAGGCACATAAACCTGTTACTAGAAAAATTTACCATAAGATATGGCGTAAATATCTTCATTGGTGCGAATCCAAGGGCTACTCATGGAGTAAGGTTAGGATTCCTAGGATTTTATCTTTTCTCCAAGAAGGATTGGAGAAAGGGTTGTCAGCAAGTTCCTTAAAGGGACAGATTTCTGCTCTTTCTATTTTGCTACACAAACGTCTGGCAGATGTTCCGGATTTTCAATCCTTTTGTCAGGCCCTGACTAGAATCCAGCCTGTGTTTAGACCAATTGCTCCTCCTTGGAGTTTGAATTTAGTTCTTAATGTTCTTCAAGGGGTTCCGTTTGAACCCATGCATTCCATCAATGTTAAGTTATTATCTTGGAAAGTTTTATTTTTGGTTGCTATTTCTTCTGCTCGCAGAGTTTCGAAGCTTTCGGCATTACAATGTGATTCTCCTTATCTTATTTTCCATTCTGATAAGGTGGTGTTACGTACCAAACCTGGTTTTCTTCCTAAGGTTGTTTCTAACAAGAATATTAATCAGGAAATTGTTGTTCCTTCATTATGTCCTAACCCTTCTTCTAAAAAGGAGTGTCTGTTACATAATTTGGGCGTAGTCCGTGCCTTAAAGTTTTACTTGCAAGCGACTAAGGATTTTCGTCAAACATCTTCATTATTTGTTGTTTTTGCTGGGAAACGTAGGGATCAGAAAGCTATGGCTACCTCTCTTTCTTTTTGGCTGAAGAGTATCATCCATGTTGCATATGAGACTGCTGGTCAGCAGCCTCCAGAACGAATATCGGCTCATTCTACTAGGGCTGTGGCTTCCTCTTGGGCATTTAAAAACGATGCTTCTGTTGAACAGATTTGCAAGGCTGCAACTTGGTCGTCTCTTCACATTTTTTCCAAATTTTACAAATTTGATACTTTTGTCTCGTCCGAGGCTGTTTTTGGGAGAAAGGTTCTTCAAGCAGTTGTGCCTTCTGTTTAGGTTCCTGTCTTGTTCCTCCCTTTTTATCCGTGTCCTATAGCTTTGGTATTGTATCCCATAAGTAAGGATGAAATCCGTGGACTCGTCATATCTTGTAAAAGAAAAGGAAATTTATGCTTACCTGATAAATTTATTTCTTTTACGATATGACGAGTCCATGGCCCACCCTGTCGTTTTTTTTCTAGAGACAGGTTTTTATTTTTGTTAAACTTCAGTCACCTCTGCTCCTTGGCTTTTCCTTTCTCTCCCTAACTTCGTTCGAATGACTGGGTTGGGGGGGAAGGGAGGATCTATTTATGCAGCTCTGCTGTGGAGCTCTTTGCCTCCTCCTGCTGACCAGGAGACAATATCCCATAAGTAAGGATGAAATCCGTGGACTCGTCATATCGTAAAAGAAATACATTTTTTCAGGTAAGCATAAATTTCCTTTTTTAATAAATAATTAAAAAGTTGTTAACCCCTTCAATACCTGAAGGGAGTTAACTTTCAGTCTCCTGCCACATGCATCTTAGTGCCTGCATAATGTCTTAAAATAAATCCTCAGCTAAGGATTCTATGTCCCACTAAAAAATTGCAGAGAGCCCTTGATTTTAAAAGACTCTGAAGTGCCAGCCTCCCAGCCCCAGAAGACAATAGGCACTTACCTGCATCTAGCTGTCTGGCATGTAGATAGCTTACCGAGTATGAGAGGATGCCACTCCTCACAGAGACCGGTAGAAAAAAGAAAGAACAGAGTAAACCTACTCAGGCTTTCTATGCTAGGGCAGCAACGTGTTAGGAAAACGCAGCAGGGCCCACCTCACAAGTTCCTAACTGCTTTAAAGCCACCACTGCCCTACTGAAGAGACTAACATGGAGTACAGCTATACCCAATCTTGAAAGGAAAGATCTGAGCAAACCTACTCTGGCTTTCAAAATAATAAAATCTTGATTGAAGTGAAATAAATCCAATCTTCTTCAGACACCAAAAACTTCACCTCCTCCTTGCACTGAAGGCAAAGAGAATGACTGGGGATTGTGGGAAGGGAAGGGACATTTAGCAGCTTTGCTGTGGTGCTCTTTGCCTCCTCCTGCTGACCAGGAGTGATATTCCCAAAAGTAATTGATGATTCCGTGGACTCACCGTATCTTAGGAAAGAAATATGTTAATTTAGGGAGAAGATTCATTTTGATGGCTGCAATCCTTCCCCACCAAGATAAACATGGAGAGTTCCATTGTGTTATTTGGTCTTTAAATTGAAGCAATAGGGGTTCAAAATTAGCCAAGATGACCGTAGATAGATTATGGGATAAAAACACTCCTAGATGCTTGAATTTGTCAGTGGTCCAGTTAAAAGGGAATTTGAGTTTCAAATTTAGAAGCATAGGCCCTGGTATATTTAGTGCAAATGCTTCAGTTTTGGTATAATTAAGTTTTTAATAGCTTACTTTGAAGAATTTATCTAAAAGGGAGAACAGGACTGGGAGCGATGTTTCTGGGTCTGAGGTTAGAACTGTTCAGTCTTCCGCGAAGAGTGCTACTTTTTTGTATTGTGTTATGTAGGTGAATTCCTATAATATTTTAGTTTTCTCTGATGGCTTCTGCACGTGGTTCCATAATCAGGGCAAACAATAAAGGGGATAAAGGGCATCCTTGATGGGTGGCATTTGTAATTTTAAAGGAGGAGGAGCAAAATCCCAATCCGTGCACTCTAGCTTAGGGTGTGGAGAAGAGTGCCAAAATTTTGGTGCAAAATGCAGAAAGGAATCCGAATTTACTTAAAGGGACACTGAACCCAATTTTTTTATTTTGGGATTCAGATAGAGCATGCAATTTTTTTTAATTTTTTTTTCAATTCTTTATTAACCAACAAAAAAAATAATATTATACAGTAGTATAATCTTGACTTGTTTCAAGAGAAAAGGAAAAAATAAAGATAACAAATGAAAAAACAAAATCATCCTCATCTAAAAGTTTAAACAGTTTCAACCCGGAGATAAGAGGGAAAAAAGAAGCAAGTTATATTAAATGACCTCTGGCCCTCCATCTTTTCCGGGGAGAATTTACTTTTCATCAAGAAAAAAAAAAAAGAAAAAAAAAAAAGTAAACATTATTACCTTATATCACCTTATGTTGTGATTTTCTAGTTTTATGTAAAACAACAAAACAAAAGACAAAAAAAAAAAACAAAGGGAAAAAAAAGGACAAAAAAAAAGAAAAATAACCACCTCTCTCCCTCTCTCTCATCTCCCTCAATCCCCCGTCTACCAGATGCCTAGTAAAATTAGTTCTGAGTTTTGAAAAGGAAAAATCATATATTCTTTTTCATTTTCAGAGAGTGATTTGATATATATTGCCCATTTATTGAAAAAATTCCTTATGTCCTCTTCGTTATCTATGTCTGTATCCTTTTGTTCTAATAAACATTGACCTAGATTTGGAGTTTGGCGTTAGCCGTGAAAACCAGCGTTAGAGGCTCCTAACGCTGGTTTTAGGCTACCGCCGGTATTTGGAGTCACTCAAAATAAGGTCTAACGCTCACTTTTCAGCCGCGACTTTTCCATACCGCAGATCCCCTTACGTCAATTGCGTATCCTATCTTTTCAATGGGATTTTTCTAACTCCGGTATTTCGAGTCGTTTCTGAAGTGAGCGTTAGACATCTAACGACAAAACTCCAGCCGCAGGAAAAAAGTCAGTAGTTAAGAGCTTTCTGGGCTAACGCCGGTTTCTAAAGCTCTTAACTACTGTACTCTAAAGTACACTAACACCCATAAACTACCTATGTACCCCTAAACCGAGGTCCCCCCACATCGGCGACACTCGAATACATTTTTTTAACCCCTAATCTGCCGACCGCCACCTACGTTATCCTTATGTACCCCTAATCTGCTCCCCCTAACACCGCCGACCCCTGTATTATATTTATTAACCCCTAATCTGCCCCCCTCAACGTCGCCTCCATCTGCCTACACTTATTAACCCCTAATCTGCCGAGCGGACCGCACCGCTACTATAATAAAGTTATTAACCCCTAATCCGCCTCACTAACCCTATAATAAATAGTATTAACCCCTAATCTGCCCTCCCTAACATCGCCGACACCTAACTTCAATTATTAACCCCTAATCTGCCGACTGGAGCTCACCGCTACTCTAATAAATGTATTAACCCCTAAAGCTAAGTCTAACCCTAACACTAACACCCCCCTAAGTTAAATATAATTTACATCTAACGAAATTAATTAACTCTTATTAAATAAATTATTCCTATTTAAAGATAAATACTTACCTGCAAAATAAATCCTAATATAGCTACAATATAAATTATAATTATATTATAGCTATTTTAGGATTTATATTTATTTTACAGGCAACTTTGTATTTATTTTAACCAGGTACAATAGCTATTAAATAGTTAAGAACTATTTAATAGCTAAAATAGTTAAAATAATTACAAAATTACCTGTAAAATAAATGCTAACCTAAGTTACAATTAAACCTAACACTACACTATCAATAAATTAATTAAATAAACTACCTACAATTACCTACAATTAACCTAACACTACACTATCAATAAATTAATTAAATACAATTCCTACAAATAAATACAATTAAACTAGCTAAAGTACAAAAAATAAAAAAGAACTAAGTTACAAAAAATAAAAAAATATTTACAAACATAAGAAAAATATTACAACAATTTTAAACTAATTACACCTACTCTAAGCCCCCTAATAAAACAACAAAGCCCCCCAAAATAAAAAATGCCCTACCCTATTCTAAATTAATAAAGTTAAAAGCTCTTTTACCTTACCAGCCCTGAACAGGGCCCTTTGCGGGGCATGCCCCAAGAAGTTCAGCTCTTTTGCCTGTAAAAAAAAAACCATACAATACCCCCCCCAACATTACAACCCACCACCCACATACCCCTAATCTAACCCAAACCCCCCTTAAATAAACCTAACACTAAGCCCCTGAAGATCATCCTACCTTGTCTTCACCTCACCAGGTATCACCGATCCGTCCTGGCTCCAAAATCTTCATCCAACCCAAGCGGGGGTTGGCGATCCATCATCTGGTGGCTGAAGAGGTCCAGAAGAGGCTCCAAAGTCTTCATCCTATCCGGGAAGAAGAGGCGATCCGGACCGGCAACCATCTTGATCCAAGCGGCATCTTCTATCTTCATCCGATGACGACCGGCTCCATCCTGAAGACCTCCACCGCGGACCCATCTTCTTCCGGCAACGTCCAACTGAAGAATGACGGTTCCTTTCAGGGACGTCATCCAAGATGGCGTCCCTCGAATTCCGATTGGCTGATAGGATTCTATCAGCCAATCGGAATTAAGGTAGGAATATTCTGATTGGCTGATGGAATCAGCCAATCAGAATCAAGTTCAATCCACCACCCACATACCCCTAATCTAACCCAAACCCCCCTTAAATAAACCTAACACTAAGCCCCTGAAGATCATCCTACCTTGTCTTCACCTCACCAGGTATCACCGATCCGTCCTGGCTCCAAAATCTTCATCCAACCCAAGCGGGGGTTGGCGATCCATCATCTGGTGGCTGAAGAGGTCCAGAAGAGGCTCCAAATTCTTCATCCTATCCGGGAAGAAGAGGCGATCCGGACCGGCAACCATCTTGATCCAAGCGGCATCTTCTATCTTCATCCGATGACGACCGGCTCCATCCTGAAGACCTCCACCGCGGACCCATCTTCTTCCGGCAACGTCCAACTGAAGAATGACGGTTCTTTTCAGGGACGTCATCCAAGATGGCGTCCCTCGAATTCCGATTGGCTGATAGGATTCTATCAGCCAATCGGAATTAAGGTAGGAATATTCTGATTGGCTGATGGAATCAGCCAATCAGAATCAAGTTCAATCCGATTGGCTGATCCAATCAGCCAATCAGATTGAGCTCGCATTCTATTGGCTGATCGGAACAGCCAATAGAATGCGAGCTCAATCTGATTGGATGATTGGATCAGCCAATCGGATTGAACTTGATTCTGATTGGCTGATTCCATCAGCCAATCAGAATATTCCTACCTTAATTCCGATTGGCTGATAGAATCCTATCAGCCAATCGGAATTCGAGGGACGCCATCTTGGATGACGTCCCTTAAAGGAACCGTCATTCTTCAGTTGGACGTCGCCGGAAGAAGATGGGTCCGCGGTGGAGGTCTTCAGGATGGAGCCGGTCGTCATCGGATGAAGATAGAAGATGCTGCTTGGATCAAGATGGTTGCCGGTCCGGATCGCCTCTTCTTC
The DNA here is from genome assembly GCF_027579735.1 of Bombina bombina. Taxonomy (NCBI): domain Eukaryota; kingdom Metazoa; phylum Chordata; class Amphibia; order Anura; family Bombinatoridae; genus Bombina; species Bombina bombina. Next base: position 991,665,354 of record NC_069499.1, on the reverse strand, counting down.
CCGGATAGGATGAAGACTTTGGAGCCTCTTCTGGACCTCTTCAGCCACCGGATGATGGATTGCCAACCCGCGCTTGGGTTGGATGAAGATTTTGGAGCCAGGACGGATCGGTGATACCTGGTGAGGTGAAGACAAGGTAGGATGATCTTCAGGGGCTTAGTGTTATTTAAGGGGGGTTTGGGTTAGATTAGGGGTATGTGGGTGGTGGGTTGTAATGTTGGGGGGGGGTATTGTATGTTTTTTTTTTACAGGCAAAAGAGCTGAACTTCTTGGGGCATGCCCCGCAAAGGGCCCTGTTCAGGGCTGGTAAGGTAAAAGAGCTTTTAACTTTATTAATTTAGAATAGGGTAGGGCATTTTTTATTTTGGGGGGCTTTGTTGTTTTATTAGGGGGCTTAGAGTAGGTGTAATTAGTTTAAAATTGTTGTAATATTTTTCTTATGTTTGTAGATATTTTTTTATTTTTTTGTAACAGTTCTTTTTTATTTTTTGTACTTTAGTTAGTTTATTTCATTGTAGTTATTTGTAGATATTGTATTTAATTAATGTATTGATAGTGTAGTGTTAGGTTTAATTGTAGGTAATTGTAGGTATTTTATTTAATTAATTTAATGATAGTATAGTGTTAGGTTTAATTGTAACTTAGGTTAGGATTTATTTTACAGGTAATTTTGTAATTATTTTAACTAGGTAACTATTAAATAGTTCTTAACTATTTAATAGCTATTGTACCTGGTTAAAATAATTACAAAGTTGCCTGTAAAATAAATATTAATCCTAAAATAGCTACAATGTAATTATAATTTATATTGTAGCTATATTAGGGTTTATTTTACAGGTAAGTATTTAGCTTTAAATAGGAATAATTTATTTAATAAGAGTTAATTAATTTCGTTAGATTAAAATGATATTTAATTTAGGGGGGTGTTAGTGTTAGGGTTAGAATTAGCTTTAGGGGTTAATACGTTTATTAGAATAGCGGTGAGCTCTGGTCGGCAGATTAGGGGTTAATAATTGAAGTTAGGTGTCGGCGATGTTAGGGAGGGCAGATTAGGGGTTAATACTATTTATTATAGGGTTAGTGAGGCGGATTAGGGGTTAATAACTTTATTATGATAGTGGTGCGGTCCGCTCGGCAGATTAGGGGTTAATAAGTGTAGGCAGGTGGAGGCGACGTTGAGGGGGGCAGATTAGGGGTTAATAAATATAATATAGGGGTCGGCGGTGTTAGGGGCAGCAGATTAGGGGTACATAGGGATAATGTAAGTAGCGGCGGTTTACGGAGCAGCAGATTAGGGGTTAAAAATAAAATGCAGGTGTCAGCGATAGCGGGGGTGGCAGATTAGGGGTTAATAAGTGTAAGGCTAGGGGTGTTTAGCCTCGGGGTACATGTTAGAGTGTTAGGTGCAGACGTAGGAAGTGTTTCCCCATAGCAAACAATGGGGCTGCGTTAAGAGCTGAACGCGGCTTTTTTGCAGGTGTTAGGTTTTTTTTCAGCTCAAACAGCCCCATTGTTTCCTATGGGGGAATCGTGCACGAGCACGTTTTTGAGGCTGGCCGCTTGCGTAAGCAACTCTGGTATTGAGAGTTGAAGCTGCGTTAAAAATGCTCTACCCTCCTTTTTTGGAGCCTAACGCAGCCTTTATGTGGACTCTCAATACCAGAGTTATTTTTATGGTGCGGCCAGAAAAAAGCCGGCGTTAGTTTTTCGGGTCGTTACCGACAAAACTCCAAATCTAGCCGATTGTTTTTTTAAACAATTCTGGATTTCGGACACGCTGGGCACTGAGCGCATTTTCCATTTTTTACATATTAGGTATCTAGTAGCTAAAATAGAAATGGAGATTAGTTTGTCATTAGGATGGCATTTATTTAGGTTATCCTTGCATAGTATAATTTGATATAGAGTAAAAGTTACGGGGGGGATTTTCAACACCTTATTCAGCCAGTATTCTAACTTACACCAGGTATTTCTCACTTTTGGACAGAACCAAAACATGTGTTCTATGTCGGCTGCTGGAAGTGAGCATTTGGGGCATTTGTCAAAGCCTGAGTTATGAACCCTGCGACCCGTTTCCGGAGTAAAGTATGCCCTATGAAGGATTTTGATATGTGCTTCCCGCCAGGTGGCTGAGAGAGTTATTTTTTTCACTTTACTTATAGAGTGTTGCACTGTTTTTGGATCTACCCTGTTCCGTTCTGACAATGAAGTCCATGTTGAAGCAAGTCTTGCTAAGTTCTGGTTACCCCTGCTAATACCTAGAAGATGATAACACACAGAGATAGACATCCGATCCACAGTCATGAGTGTAAGCCAATTTCTTCTGTTAAGTGTGATCAGTCCACGGGCCATCATTACTTCTGGGATATTACTCCTCCCCAACAGGAAGTGCAAGAGGATTCACCCAGCAGAGCTGCATATAGCTCCTCCCCTCTACGTCACTCCCAGTCATTCTCTTGCACCCAACGACTAGATAGGATGTGTGAGAGGACTATGGTGATTATACTTAGTTTTATATCTTCAATCAAAAGTTTGTTATTTTAAAATAGCACCGGAGTGTGTTATTATCTCTCTGGCAGAGTTTGAAGAAGAATCTACCAGAGTTTTTGTTATGATTTTAGCCGGAGTAGTTAAGATCATATTGCTGTTTCTCGGCCATCTGAGGAGAGGTAAACTTCAGATCAGGGGACAGCGGGCAGATGAATCTACATAGAGGTATGTAGCAGTTATCTTGGAAAGTTCTATTTTTAATGGCTATTTCCTCGGCTCGAAGAGTCTCTGAATTATCAGCCTTACATTGTGATTCTCCTTATTTGATTTTTCATTCGGATAAGGTAGTCCTGCGTACTAAACCTGGGTTCTTACCTAAGGTAGTTACTAACAGGAATATCAATCAAGAGATTGTTGTTCCTTCTTTATGCCCAAATCCTTCTTCAAAGAAGGAACGTCTACTGCACAACCTGGATGTAGTCCGTGCTCTAAAATTTTACTTACAGGCAACTAAGGAATTTCGACAAACGTCTTCTCTGTTTGTCATTTACTCTGGGCAGAGGAGAGGTCAAAAAGCTTCCGCTACCTCTCTTTCTTTTTGGCTTCGTAGCATAATTCGTTTAGCTTATGAGACTGCTGGACAGCAGCCTCCTGACAGAATTACAGCTCATTCCACTAGAGCTGTGGCTTCCACTTGGGCCTTTAAGAATGAGGCCTCTGTTGAACAGATTTGCAAGGCTGCAACTTGGTCTTCGCTTCATACTTTTTCCAAATTTTACAAATTTGACACTTTTGCTTCATCGGAGGCTATTTTTGGGAGAAAGGTTCTTCAGGCAGTGGTTCCTTCTGTATAAAGAGCCTGCCTATCCCTCCCGTCATCCGTGTACTTTTGCTTTGGTATTGGTATCCCAGAAGTAATGATGACCCGTGGACTGATCACACTTAACAGAAGAAAACATAATTTATGCTTACCTGATAAATTCCTTTCTTCTGTAGTGTGATCAGTCCACGGCCCGCCCTGTTTTTAAGGCAGGTAAATATTTTTTAATTTATACTCCAGTCACCACTTCACCCTTGGCTTTTCCTTTCTCGTTGGTCCTTGGTCGAATGACTGGGAGTGACGTAGAGGGGAGGAGCTATATGCAGCTCTGCTGGGTGAATCCTCTTGCACTTCCTGTTGGGGAGGAGTAATATCCCAGAAGTAATGATGACCCGTGGACTGATCACACTACAGAAGAAAGGAATTTAACAGGTAAGCATAAATTATGTTTTTCAAGTTTACCTAATTTCCAACACCACCCTACCTCTCTAGTTGTTTCCAAGAAGAAATGCCTTATCTGCAAGTACGCAAAGAAATCTTTGTTAAGTAGCTTATATTCCCCTTTTAATTTTTCAAATGTTTTAATGGTTTTTCCATCACCATCTATCAATAAGATCATTTTATGTAGTCCGTTATTGTGCCATCTATTAAAAACCTCAGATTGCAGACCAGGTTGAAACTTTGGGTTCCCTATCAGGGTGAGATAATTTGAAATCTTAGGGTTAACAGACAGAAGCTTTGATATTTTCCACCAGGCCTTGATAGGATTGGAGATAGATTTAAGTCTTTTAATTTCTGGAGGTAACTCTTTAGGAGAGGAGTGTAGGAGTGCTAGGGGAAGGTAAGGATCACAGATATTTGTTTCAAGATGGTTATTTAGAATATAATCCTTGGATAGAATCCAGCCACTCGCTATTCGTGCCAAGGAACTAAGATTGTATGCTCTAATGTCTGGAAGTGCCATGCCTCCGAAGTCGCATGAAAGAGAAAGTTTATTGAGGGAAATTCATGCTTTTTTCCCTTGCCAAAGAAATTGACTGATTAAGCTATTGATCAGCCTTACATCCTTTTCGAAAAGAATTACTGGCACGTTCAAAAGTATGTATAGCAGTTTCGGGAGGAGAACCATTTTAAACAATGCCACTCGACCCGAAACTGAGAGAGGTAATGTGTGCCAGATTCTCAGTTTTTCTTTGATTTGCCTAATAATAGGGGGTATGTTAAGTTCATATAATTTATCGGAATTCACCAGGATATTTATTCCTAAGTATTTAAATGAATCTGTTATTCTTTTAAAGGGATTTTCTATACATGAGTCTTTGTCCCTGCGGATCCAGTGAATTTCTGACTTAGATGTATTTATTTTGTATCCTGAAAAAGTGCCAAAATGGTCTATTATATGCATAAGTTTTGGAATGTTAGTTTTAGTATTTGATATATACAACAATACATCGTCTGCATATAGACCAATTTTCATCTCGTGGTTTGAGATCTTTATTCCTTCCAGGCTTTGTCGTACCATGATTGCCAAGGGCTCAATAGCCACATCGAACAAGAGGGGGGAGAGCGGGCACCCCTGGCGGGTTCCCCTTTCCAGGGTTATTGATGAGGATACAACGCCATTAATAATCAAGCGTGTAGCTGAGCATTTATAAAGATTCTCCACAAATTCAGGGAATTTGCCCTTGATTCCAAATTTTATCAGGGATGTATTTAAATGCTTAAAGGTGACAGAGTCAAACGCTTTTTCTGCGTCAATGGAAAGAATAGCCATGTCCGGTGCTCCAAGCATTTCCTCTCTCCCCCCTCCTGTCCGAGAGGCCTTTTCAAAATATTCCAATGTAAGTAATACCTCCCTTCTTTTTGCCGAGGAGTTCCATCCATTCATGAAACCCGCTTGGTCCGGATGGATTACCTCTGGTAGTATTTGCTGTAGTCTAGCTGCTAAGATAGAGGTGAGAATCTTCAAGTCTGAGTTGAGTAAGGCTATTGGCCTATAAGATTCTTTAAGCCTTGGATCCTTCCCTTCCTTGAGAATCAGAGTCGTGTGAGACGCCGAGAATGAGGCTGTAACTGGTTTACCATTCATATAAAAATCATTATATAAATGTATTAAATATGGAGAGATTTCTAGAGAAAGTATTTTGTAAAATTCACTAGGTAGGCCATCCGGACCTGCTGCCTTATTAATGGGAAGACCAGAGATTGCCTCAGTTAGTTCTTGCACTGATATAGGGGAGTTAAGCCTACTGATATTGTCATCCATCAGTGAGGGGCTTTCATTCATATTCCAAAACTCTGCAGCCTTATCATAATCATAGCCTTTGCAGGAATATAGATCTTGGTAATATTTCACCAATGTGGATGTCATTTTATCCGAGTTTAGAATTTGCTCACCCTTCTCTAGGAGTTCTTCGATGTGAGATTGCTTTTTCTCATTATTGACCATTCTGGCCAGCATCTTTCCAGATTTGTTCCCAAATCTGTATAATTTAGCCTGGGTTTTTAATTCCTTTTGTGTTTGTCGAGTCAAAATGAATGTGTCCCGGGCTTCTTTAGCCTGCACATACTTAGACCAATTTAAAGCATTCTTGTGTAGCATAAATTTATTATATGCGTTAGTTAGTGCTTTTTGTATCTCTCTATCCCTTACCTTCAGTTTCTTGGTCAGGGCTATGTTGTAAGCTAAAATTTCACCTCTAAGGACCGCTTTAGCGGCTTCCCAGAACAGTTCTGGACGTTCGATATATTCTGAGTTCTCAAATTTAGATCTAAGATGGGTTTTAAACTTCATATCCGTCGCTAGATAATATGGAAAGTAAAAACGCGAAGATTTGAGTCTCGATTGTTCAAGCTTAATGTCTAAAGTAATAGGGGCATGATCTGATAGCAATATAGGGGCGATTCCTGCTTGCGCCCTTAAAGAACCCAAGCGCTCGTCTACAAGGAATAGATCTATTCGAGACAGGGTTTTGTGCGCTTTTGAAAGACACGTGAATTCCTGAGTATCTGGATTCTGACTTCTCCAGATATCACATAATGCTAGGTTTTGCTTTATTTTCTTAAACATTTTAGATTCTAAATTGTCCTTTTTCTGTTTTTTTCTGCTTCATAGATTCTCTAAGTCTATCTAGCGGGCAGTGCGGTGCCATATTGAAATCGCCGCCTATAATTAAGAGCCCCTGATTGTACAAGAGGAGTTTAGTTTGAATTCTATTCCAGAATTCTGGATCAAAGGTGTTAGGGCCATAGATATTACAAATTGTATAGATTTCCTGGGCGACTTTTACTTTTAACAGGACATATCTTCCCTCCGGATCGGGTTCGCAGTGAATCACCTCAAGCTGGGCTCTTTTCCCAATTAGGATTGCCACTCCCCTTTTTTTGCCTACACTTGGCGAAAAGTATACATCTCTAACCCATGAAGATTTGAGTTTATTAGATTCTTCTGAATTAAGATGGGTTTCTTGGATTAACCCTATATCAGTCTGAGATTTCCTTAACTGTGTCAATATGGTTTTCTGTTTAATAGGGGTGGAAATCCCTCCCACATTCCACGAGACTATCCTAAATTTTTCTATTTTTCTGTGTCTTTAATGCTTCCTATGGCGTGAGGAAGAGGTGAGAGAGCGAGAGGGGGGAAGAGGGGATGGGTGAGAAAAAAAAAAAAGAAGAAAAAACAACCTAACACGTACACTACTTGCCCCATCTACCCCTGGATGGGCGGTTCTTCCCAATTATTGAGCCTACGCTGGCTAAGTGGGGGATACATTCTCTTTTGTTAGTAAGTCTAAAGATGAGAAGAATTTCTCGGCTGCGTGTGCCTCCAGAAAAAAATGTACTGTTCCATTCACAGTCACTTTTAATTTAGCTGGGTAGATAATAGTCGCATTTATTCCAGAATTTATAAATTTAGTGCATGTAGGTGCCAGATCTCTCCTCTTGGAAGCTGTCTCAGCCGAGAAATCCTGAAACATGAGGATCTTAGCTCCATTAATAATGAGAGGTTGTGTTTTACGGTAATATTGAAAAAGAGAGACTTTATCCTGGTAGTTAAGTAGTTTTACAATGACAGGTCTAGGCCTACTGGGGTTTTGAGCTGTCTGTGATGGACCCAATCTATGGGCCCTCTCTACCAAGATGTTATTATGCGAGGGCGGGAGTTTAAGTGCTGTCTTTAATGTGTCAGAAACAAAGAAGGCTAGGTCCTCATATTGTTTCTCCTCTGGGAGGCCTATTATTCTAATGTTGTTTCGTCTACTACGGTTTTCTAGATCTTCTAGTCTCATGAGAATTTTTTGATTACTGCTGTTAATGCTGTCCAGCCTAGTGCCTTGTACTACTACCGTGTCTTCCATATCAGATACTCTCTGCTTGACCTCCTGCATTCTTGAGGAGAATTGTCTAATTTCCTGCGATAAGGAGGAAATATCCTGCTTAATTTCCATCCTCAAAGCATCAAATTTGGGAGAGAGGGCATCGGAGATGCTGGCAACTAAGTTTTGGACATTTAGTACTTCAGGTATGGCTGTACTTGATAAGGTTGATTGAATATCAGCTACTGGGTCCTGTGTGCTCTTAGATTTCTTATCTCTTTGTCTACCTGCCATTCCTGGTGAGGATGCTTTAGAAGAGATACCAAGAAATGTATCCATATACTACTTTGTGGGAGGAAAAAAACAACAACAAAAAAAAAAAAACGGAAAATGGAAATATAAGGGGGGGGGGGGCAAGGTGGGGGAAAGGTGGGTGGCCCGTGTGAAGTGATTGAGCCGTGAAGGAGCTTGTGGTTACACCAATTCTAGGGTGGAGACCTTTGTGTGGATTTGTCCAATTATATTGCTTGTGATTTCGGGAGGAGAGGGGGGTGAATTAGAAAGGGGAGATAAATCAAGACCCCTAAAAGGGAGTCAGTGAGGTAGGCGCTAAAGATGCGCCAAATCTGTGTGTCGGGCTGAGAGTTGTGATACCCTAATTAACTTGTGTACGAGTTAAGTGGTCTGTGCCAATGTATAGGGGGAGGGGAAAAAAAAATGAAAGAACCCCACGCAGTTTTGTTATTCCTTTTTCCCTTCTTTCTTTTTTCCCCTTTTATCTCTTATGTGTGAGCAAATAGGCTTTCTATTATAGTTTCAATACTCAAAGTGTGGAAATATGTAGCTTATTTTGTCAATATTTCCAAAAAACGTTTGAGATAGCGTTATAGATTTAGATCAGTCCTATATATTATTTATTCGCTCACTTTTTTAAACTGCGGAGACCTTAGTATTTTCAATCGCTGAGTTTAGGATACTTAAAAAGATAATAACAGCTATACAATGGTATAGCACCTCCTTAGCAGTAAGAGCACAATTATCTATGATCTTATTGTGATCTAAGCTTTAGTATTCAGAGCAGATAAGACTTGATACCTTTCCAAGATTTAAGTCTAACAACTATTGTCCAATGCTGAGCATATATTTATTTTCTTATAACTCAGTGCCTTTCAATATGCTGGAATCAAGGACTTTCATCCTCTAAATGGTAGTAAGTGATAGATGTAAGCAAGTGTCAGCTTATTGGGCGAGTCTCAGCTAGATGTGCAAAAAATGTTTTAGATTCGTAAGATGAAAAGGGGATAGTTTTATTCTTACAAAATAAAAAACAAAAGGAAGCAGTGCCAAGAATATCAGTTAAGCACTATTTTAATCCCTATACTGATTCAAGCACTTCTTTAGTGTCTGAGAGATTAATTAAAGGTAATTTATTCTAGAGAGGAAATAGGGAATTTTTACCCTGTTTACCATTGTTAATTTCTACAATTCATTTTGGCCTAGAAAATTACTTCCCATATCCCCTTTTAATTACTTCCATTTTATAGGACATTAAAGTGTTGATTACTGCAGTTATTTATAGACCAAGGGGTTACTACCTATACCCCTATTATTTATTTTACTAAACACAAGGCAAAGTTATAGAGAGGGGGAAAAAAAGAAAGAAAAAAAAAGAAAAAAAAAACACAAGGAAAACAAACTCAGGCACTCCAGAGAGATTTCACTTTTGCAGCTGTACTAGCTAAGACATACACATTTCAGAGGGTCAGCACCTGTGTTAATTAATATGACTGAGTTTAAACCTTAGTGGCCTATCCTTAGTAAAATATAACTACTACGTTAAAGCCTTTAGAAAGCCACCAAACAGAGGAAATTTCCTTTTGCATAGGAAAAATAAATATGCACATAATCTGAAAGGGCTAGACAAAATTATGACAGGGAAAGTGCAATATAATCAACTGATAGTATCAGTTTTGAAACATTTGTATCAAAGAAAGAAAGAGTAAAACAGCATAACCAGGTTGCTAATTTCTAGGCGTATATTCAGAGATAAAGAGTCCTTTTGTTCTATTCTCCTCTTCAATTCGTATTGGCCCTTTACATATATTTAAACCATAGTTATGGTGCCAAGATAGGAGAAAAGAAAGTTTGTTGAGTGTCCTCATAGAGTGGTAATAAATACGATGATCGTTTAGTGTCTCAAAATGTCCCACTTAATAGACCTCCAGCCTATTCACAGTCAGCCCTTTTTCTTTCTCCTTTTCTCCCCCTTTCCTCCTCCTTCCCTTCTCTGCCTATAGTCAGTAAGTCCTTTTCGTTTCTGGCCTTGTTCCTTAGGGGCCTCCTTGGATCTCCAAAAATAATACTTGGCCCACAGTACAGAAAAAGAACAATTCAAGTGAACTCACCCCTTGTCTCCGCCTGGCCACCCGCCGTGTTCACCGACAATATCCAGATCCCTGCAGGCTGACTCGAGACCACCTCCAGCACCTCCTACTCCTCAGCCCTGGTCGAAGATTGGACTCAGCTCCCCTCACGCAGCATTGGTGGGAGGGGAGCGAGAAGGCTGCATCAGGCACCGGTGTCAGCCGGAACAAAACGGCTCCAGCACCAGATCCCCAGTCCGAGACCTAGCCCAGCTCCCCCCCGCGCAGCACCGGTGGGGGAGGGAGAGAGGCTGGCGCAAAGCCGCAAGACTGCAGAGGGAGGATCCCCGACGGGGCAGCAGGTAAGGTTTAGAAAGTTGTAGTGCGGTCAAGGATCGTAGAGTTTTCCTGGCGGGGGCTACAGGCGCAGTGAGGGGGAGAAAGTTTAGACTTGGGCGAATAGGCAGGGTTCTGTTCAGGGAGATAGGGAGAGATGACCTGGAACATGGAACACAGGTAGGGTGTTAAACAAGTGTTTTAGGCTAGATGGGCCAGATGGTGTGGAAAACTTAAGTCCAGGTAGCTAAATAATTAGCATATACCAGTGGGATGGCAGGCCACTGGTAAAGGGTTCCAGAGCTGCTTTTTCTAAGCTGTCCGTGCAAACAGCCCCAGGGCTTGGGGCAAGGCGCGCAAAAAATTCACCGCCAATGTGTGTATGACTGGAGCTGCGAGCTCAGCAACACCTGTTGAGCTCCTCCTCCACCGGAACCTCTAGCTAGACTAGAGCATGCAATTTTAAGCAACTTTCTAATTTACTCCTATTATCAATTTTTCTTCATTCTCTTGCTATCTTTATTTGAAAAAGAAGGCATCAACGCTAAGGAGCCAGGCATTTTTTGGTTCAGCACACTGGACAGCACCCGTTTATTGGTGGATTAATTTATCCACCAATCAGCAAGAACAACCTAGGTTGTTCACCAAAAATGGGTTGGCATCTAAACTTACATTCTTGCTTTTCAAATAAAGATACCAAGAGAATGAAGAAAATTTGATAATAGGAGTAAATTAGAAAGTTGCTTAAAATTGCATGCTCTGAATCCCAAAAGAAAAATTTGGGTTCAGTGTCCCTTTAAGACTTCATTTATATATAGCCAATCGACTCGGTCAAAGGCTTTTTCGGCATTAAGGGAGATTGCAACACATTGTTGACCAAGCCGGTTGGATTCCAAGAGGATGTTTAGGTATTATCCGGTCCCTGTCTTCTTAACGTGAAACCTACTTGATCGGGGTTTACCAGTTATGGGATAATAGAGTTCAGGCAATTGTCCAAATTTTTTGCATATAGCTTAGTGTCAAGGTTTAAAAGGGATATAGGTCTGAAGTTGGCGCAGGTGTCTGGGGGCTTCCCTAGTTTGGGCAATGTGATTATAGAGGCCTGGAGAAACTCCTCTGGGAGCTTACCCTGACTTCCCGCTAAGTTGAACACTTAAAAGTGGGGACAGCTGGGTTGTGAACCTTTTAATAAAAGGTGTCTGTATAGCCGTCTGGGCCTGGTGTTTTCCGGGTTTTTTAATTTAGATATGGCTTTCTGAACTTCCCCTATTGTGAAGGGAGCTTCCAGAGAGATGATTTGATCTTGGTTAACACGTAAATGTAATGGGGATAGAAACGATTTTATTAGTTCAGTGATTGGGCCTGGTTGGTCGTAGGAGGAGCGTAGATTAAAAATTTGGGAGTAATATTTCACAAATGCAGCTCCAATAT